>NW_018164594.1:964406-970011 GCF_001263595.1 Phalaenopsis equestris | reverse complement strand
TAGTTTATTTGATCCGAGCCTCACCCTCAATTCTTGTATTCATCCTTTGGGATAGATACAAAATTTGAGGTAAAGTGCTCTTCCATTTAAACTATGAAAATTATGGGGTCAGTTTGACTTCATATTTTTCAAAATTAAATTTTTTTAACATCCTTCCGAAGCGGGCAACGGGATTTCAATTCTGATGGCCGACAGCTTCTTACGGGCAAACTCCACACCAAAAATAGTGCCGACAACAGTGTTGACCTCATTTGTGGTGAGGTATAGTCTTTTTTTTTAGAAGCCTAGGATCTAGACATAGGACTTTCCTGTTAACTATCCTAGAGGACTAGTGATGAATCCCACCCTCATAGAAATTTTAAACACTTCCTTATTCTTGTCTGGAGTTTCATATGTTAGTTCTAACATCTAGCACCTAGAAGGTTGGAACTAATATGAGGAAAGCTTGGGGAGAATTTTTATAGAACTAATTGAGGCATTAGGAGCACCCTCTTTGACTTTGGATGGCTTGGACTTTCACACACACACACACTTGAACCTATCACAAACTCACGCATCTCCACACCCTAAAATCACTTACATTGGACCTAGTCCTTAACTCCTTCAAAAACTCATACAGGTGGTTCTCAAGCTCCTATCCTTTGGTTAAGATGGCTTGAACCAACATATGGAGGATCCAAAATGAGTTCTCTTATCAACCTTACAGCTTTAAAGAGGCTATTATTAGCTTATATGATTGCTCTACCCTCAAATTACCCCAAAATTTCCAAAATTACCAAAGTTGTTAAAACCCCCAATTTCACTCAAATTCCCTCCAAAACCAATTTAAACTAATTCAAAGCTAACCACATTCAATTACAAGCCTAACTTTGACCAATTCACCCAAGTTCCCCCAATTCCCCCCAAAATTACCAAATTCCCCTAAAATTGTCAAAATGCACCAAAATTCCCAAATAGCCCCAATTTCCACCAAATTCATTTTAAATTCACCAAATTTTAATTTAAAGCTCAATTCCACCAATTTTCAAACTCAAATTCAAATTCAAGTCAAACCACCCCAAATTAACCCTAAATCCAATTTTCCACCAAATCGAATCAATGAGTCAAAATCAAACCCCACTGAATCCAAGTCTTAAGTTTCATCACATCAAACCCTAAATTTAATTTAAATCCAAAATTAACCCTCTCGTTCCTAATTTCAAAATACCATCATGGTTAATTTCAAAAGCCCACCCTACTTGATTTTTTAAAAGCCCATGTTCAAAATTCCAAAAAGCCCATCATCTTAATTCAATTTAAAAGCCCACATGACAATTTCATCTTCACCATCCATCTAATTAAATTAAACCTCAAACCATAGACCATGTCATACTTGATTAAATCATCTCATATTTGTATTTATACCAGCACCCCACTCAAATCCCCAAAATTTCTAAATCCTTTTTCATGAAAGTTGGCTTAGCCACATGCAACCCATGGACTCTTCTCCAAGCCATAGGTGAGCCATAGAAGTCATGGAAAGTCTACCTTGCTCGAAGTGGAAAAGGGAGGGCCTCCTTCCCCCCTCCCCTTACTAAGGTGACTTAACTAAAGCTTTAATGCACATTACCCATGCCAAATCAATCACCCAAGCCCCTAGAAGTTGACCCATCAGCTGCGACCACACCTTGGGCTTGACACCAAGCCATTTCAATGGGGTTGAAACCATGGTTGACCCAACCTAACCCAAACCCATGGCCCCTTTTGGAAAAATTGCAATTACCCATGCTTAGACCCAATTAACCTCACATCTCCCCACATCTGACCTCCCACAGTGTGGAGGTGACCTTTGCCTTGCCGGCTAGCCACCTTAGGCGCCGGAAAAAGCCATGGCCGAGGGTGACCTTGTGGCCAAAACTTAAAATTGAACTCATCCAAGTTTGCTCAATCCAATTAGCCACTGAACCTCTTCTTCCCTCCACCTAAGCAACCTTTTTTACACCTCTACTTGCCCAATTGAAGCCCACCTCCTCCTCTATAAATAAGCTACCCCCTCACGGCCAAAGGAGAGAAGTGCACAGACCAAGGGGAAACTCTGCCAAAATCATTCCAAACTTCCATTGCACTTATATGAAGCTCATCTCAATCATTTTTGGCCCCTCTTCCCCACTGAGAAACCATAATTTCATCACTGAAATTAAGGGATTTTTCAGTCATTCTACAAAACCGCATAAAACTTCAAATTGATTGCTCCAAAAGCTTCACAAGAGCTCAAGAAGACTTCCCCAAACAAGAACCCTCTCTTCTGAGCACCCAATCATAGTCTTAGACCAAACCCGATCCACCCTTCGATCGAACTCCTACTTAGGCCCAAAACTAGAGCAAAGCAAGACTTGGAGGTTGTTCGTGGACTCAAGGCAAAGCTTTTTTGAGGTCATATATGGTGCTTTTCCGAGGTCGGTACCAAACTTTATCATCACTCCCTGGTGGAGTGCAACTTTCTCATGTGAACGGTTTTCATCGAAGGAAAAGATTAACATTGGTGACGTCATTGCAACTGTCAGTTGCAGAGTTCCAAGAATTAGTAACGGTCTATACTTCACAATTCTAGTGAAAACTCTAAAATTAGCAAAGATCGTCCTATGAACTGGGCAATCTTCCTTTATATATATTTTTGTTTTGAGTTTAATATGTGTATTTTTTTATTATTGTCGGTGCTATTTTGTTTTGAGGAGTTGCCCGTAAGAAGTTGTCGGTTATCGAAATCGAAATCCCGTTGCTCGCTTCAGAAAGACATTTTAATTTACATATATATTTAGTTTTAGAAAAATATAAAATCAAACCGACCCCATATTTTTCATAGTTAAAATGAAAGATTGTACCTCAAATCCTGTTCAAATCCTGTATCTATCCCGAAGGACAAACACAAGACTTGAGGATGAGGCTCGATTAAATAAATTAAGGAATATATGACATCTGTTTGGTTTCTGAAACCTTTATATTTGCTGACAAGTTCTCCTATTTATTATAAATAATTAAATAGGGTTTATTTTAAGCTGGGTTCGGACATGCTTCCTATAAGGGCAAACCCCTATAGTTAATTACATCTTAAATGACCAAAGTCACCTAAGAAGACTCTCGATAAAGATCAAGAAATATTATCTTCAAGGAGTTTCAAAGGGTAGGACTTTTCAATGAGATCGGGTGTAGAGGTGTGAAAGGGGATTGGTTTAAATTTGAAACATTTTGTTGTAGAATTCAAAGGAGGAAGAACTAGGAGATGTCATGGATCCATAGGAGAACCTCGGTGACTTCCCAAGCTATCATAATATTTGGCTTCAGTTTTGAGGAGAAATATTTAGGTCTTTCATCCTGCCAATTTAATTAGTTAGGGCTTACAATGGTGTGAAACCATCACACAAATAGCCTGGAAGATGTGAGGATTTAGGTCGTGACAATCGACAACCTCGGAGTCCTAAGACGAGTTAGGGCTTATATTGTATAGCAGGGTTATACAAATGTCTAAAGATAAGGTGAGGATTTACATTGCATAAGCAAGCAACCTCGAAGTCCTATGGTTTTGTTGTTTAAGTCTAAGGAAGGAAGATTGGTTTAGCTGGGGAAGACAGGTTTTGCTGTTGAAGATGGCAGTGCTGCCCTAGTGTGTCAAGTTGTAATTTCAAATTAGTGGCCCTGTGGTTGAAGTTCTTTAAATTTTATTGGGTCATGTTAAAGTTGATTAGAGCGACAACGGTTAGGATCATACGGTTCCCTCATTCTAGTACCACTATTTTCTATTGGATTCACTTAGTCCAAATGAACTTACTAAACTCAATATGATGAGTTCCATAATTTCATTTAGACCATGAGAAGCCTGGTTAGCAACCGTAGGTTACCTCTAAGGAATTCCCGATCATCCGATAGATACATCTTCATTTAATTACAATTGTAGTTTTGTGTGATGTTTGTGATTAAATTTTGAATTGTTTTATATTTTGAATGTTGTGGCAGTTTTAATTTTGGTTTTTGGTTTTGGTTTTGTGACTATCCTAATAGTTTTAGTTTTCCATGCAAATTTGTATAAGCACAACAACGAGAAAAACTCATACTATTTTTATTACAACGGTTCTTCAAAACTGTAAAAGCGTACATGGCGAGTCTTCTCGTTCCACTACCTGAAACTCAGAAGGCATGTTAAGGCATGTTAAGGCAGTTTATTAAAATTTTTGTAGTTTTCCTAACCTTATTTCATATCTTGGTGGGTCCTTATTTGATCAATTAAGGATGACTTTATTAAGCAAGATATATTAAGTTTAGTAGATCTCCGAGGTATCCAACAGATCTAGAGAAAGAAGCAGGTCCATGCTACTTTCTCGTTGCCTAGTGGAAAATCTCGAGTTCTTTTAAACTTATTATGTGGCTTAACAATTCATTCTGTAAATGTCATTAATGCTCAGTGAACACTGATGTCTCAATTATCCCTAAGAATAGGGTAATTATCACTTGTGATTCAATTTAAGAATTATGTGGGTGAAGACCCTTAAAGAGGCAAGTTAGTGTTGTTGGAACACTTCGCCAAATTTTTAAACCTAATTGGGCTTAGTGGTGTTTCAAGGATGTTTGATTTAATTATGTTTATTTCTCTAATCATTGTTTAATCAATTTTTAATTTAGCCTAAGTCACCACTAAGCTCTTAAGGCCTAAGTGAGTGTCTTAATTAGTTTTGAAAAGGGTTAAGCTTTAAGTGGTCATGATTTCATGATTTGGATTTTATTTGAAAAACTTCCAAATCTTAATAATTTAGAAATTTATTAACTTATCTTTTTAATGAGGAAAATGAAATTGGTTTATACCAATTAACCCCTTGTGTTTCAAACATCAAATAAATTGATTAAGATCAGAGGTTACCCATTCCCCTCCTTGACTTAAGCCTAAATGTTAATTAAGTCTAAATTTTCAAAATTACACATTTGCTCCTAAAGCTCTAACACCTCATAATTTGTCAAATTCAATTCAAATGACTTTGAAATTTTTGTCCTACCTCATTCATGGGTCAACTAAGACATCAGAGGAGAAAATATGATTTTTCAAAATTTAATTTATGTAATTATTTTCATGTAAAGATAGGATTTTTTAAACAAAATTCCTAACTTGACCAAGGAAAATTATAATCCCTTAAAATTTTTACTAGAGGTACACCTAGACCAGAGAAGCCTTTGGATCAAATTTCATAATTTTTTGAATTTTCTGTGATTTATTAGAATTATTTTAAGTTTTGGGCTATTTAAACAAAATAAAATATTTTAGGTAGTGAAAATTAAGTTTTCTTGTAATTGATATGAAAATTAGATGTTTGGTTTGAGTTTTGCTAAAATTAAACTCAGAGAGAAAATTATATATATATATTTTATTTTTATTTGATTTATTGGAATTATTTTAGTGTAAACGCATTTTTTAGCCTTTAAATAATTATTTTTAAGCTTTAAAATTCAATATCTTTATTTAGAAAATCAGGAAAAATATTCTAATTATTCCTAAGTAATTAGGAAGTAATTTAGAACATTTTCATGAGTTTTATTATTTTTGTGATTTTTTATGGATTTTAATTATTTTAAATATTTAAAA
>NW_018164594.1:963341-964305 GCF_001263595.1 Phalaenopsis equestris | reverse complement strand
AAAAACTAAGTTTTCATATTTTTTGAGTTATATTTAAATTTTTAAAAATCATTTAAATGCCAAAATGCCAAGAGTGGTATATATCTTTAAAAATCAATTTAAGTTATTAAATGGACTCAAAATAATTTGAAACTTTTATGATGAGTTCTCTAGATCATAAATCACAGTGGAGATAAAAAATCAAGTCATTTAAATGTTTATATTTTCCATAGTTAATTATCTTAGTGATTTAGTATTTGCAAAATTTAAATGCATTTTAAATGACTTGACCCATGAAATTATTTTTAAAGGTTTCTCTGTTCATGGTAGATCTTCCAAAATTTTCTTGGGATTTAATAACCAATATACTAATTTCCATGATTATTTTAAAGGAATAATGTGTAATAACTTGAAAAATATGGATCTCCGTATATGAACCTCATCTGAACTTAGAAAAATCAGAGAATGTTCCCCCTTACAAAGGCTACAACATGTCAAAACTTCAAGCCAAGGTGATGTGTCAATATGCATGGAAGATCAAATGATTCCAAATAGTATTTAATTAATTAAAAATATTTTATGCATCAAATAGACTTGAAAATTATTTCGCATTATTCTCCTATATTCATTGAGCAAAAGGGTATTTTTATTTTATTTTTGTGATTTTTCTACACAAAGTTATGAATTTTCTAAGTTATGGGTATTTAAATAAATAGGAAAAAGCCCTATTTATCTATTTAAACAGCGCGTGCTGACTAGATCCTAGGCAGCTCCGAAGGCGTATTTATCAAAAGAGATTAAGAATCAAAATACCCTATTTATCTGCCGTCCACGTAGCTTGCTGACTCGACCCGCTGTTTATGTCCTGAAGCGTTGTCCGGCTCGATCTCCCCCGTCCATTTAATACATGCTCGATCGGACGGCTCCCCGTCATCGTCCTCGATAGAATGATCCCGTGCCCGTCCACACTAAAACCTTAAGATCT
>NW_018164594.1:962670-963279 GCF_001263595.1 Phalaenopsis equestris | reverse complement strand
TATCCATACGGTTAAGATGCCATGAAATCAAGCTTAAGTAAATGGAGAATCAAAATAAGCTCGGGAGGAGGAGGAGTTTTATACCTTTGCTTTGAGAAGGGAGGCTTCGATCAGAGGAGCCGACACATTCATTGGGGTCCAAGGAGGCTAAGGATTGAGTCCCTGGTCTTGGTGTAAGGCCTAGGTATGAATTTGATCACTGCCGAATTTGGGTGTTGGTCTAGAGCTATGGTAGAGACTCTGTGGAAGGGGGATTTGATGGGGCTTTGGCTTCTTTCACTCTTGTGAAAGTGTGGGCACAAGCAATTGAAGTTTGGTGGAGTGTGGAAGTGTATTGAGTTCTATTCTGGTTTCCGGCAGGGTTTCAAGCTCAAAATTGAGCTCCGGCAATGGGAATGGGTGAAGGAAAATGGTTAGAATGCACTGAGGGGATCTTAGGGAAGCTCTGTGTGAAGTTTGGAGAGACCTCTCTAAGGAAATTTCAGCTAACCCAATATGCTTTAGTAGGTTCCTTCAATTCATTCAATTGTAACAATCTCTTCTCACCAGCATCTTTCAAATTATAATTGAATTCTTTAATCGCCCAATATGCTTTATGCTCCAATTCTA
>NW_018164594.1:958789-962578 GCF_001263595.1 Phalaenopsis equestris | reverse complement strand
GGTATCCAGTCTAGTGGACCAATCTATTCTACTAGGGTTTACAGTCTTTTCAAGTATTTGTTTAATCTCTCTATTAGAAACTTCAGCTAACCCACTGGTTTGAGGGTGATAGGAAGTAGAGATTCTATGAATAATATTAATTTTTTTTGCCAATCTCTGAATGTATTTATTCTTAAAATGAGATCCTCCGTCAGTGATAATCATTCTCGGTATTTTGTATCTAGTAAAAATATTTTTCATAAAAAATCTTAAAACACTTTTAGCATCACAACGAGGACACAATGAGGTAAAGCTTGTGCCTTAATCCACTTTGAAACATAGTCTACTACAATTAATATGTATAAGTTCTCAAATGAAGTAATAAATGGTCCTATGAAATCTAATCCCCAAACATCAAAGATCTCAACTTCTAACATGAAATTCAGAGACATTTCATTTCTTCTAGATATATTGCCTACTCGTTGGCATCGATCACAAGTTTTTATGTATCTGTAAACATCTCTAAAGATAGCAAGCCAATAGATACCAACTCGTAAAATTTTATAAGTAGTTTTATCAATCCTAAAATGTCCTCCAAATTCAGAATCATGACATTTCTGAATGATTAGATCAGTTTCTTCATAAAGTACACATCTTCTCATGATAAGATCCTTACATTGTTTATATAAATAAGGCTCATCCCAAAAATATGCTTTCGCATCATGAATGAATTTTCTTTTTGTTGTTGCAATGTCAGCATAAGTGACAAAATATCACTTACAATATAGTTAATAATATCGGCATACCATGATATTTTCCACTCACTAACATTATAAAGTTGTTCATCAGGGAAACTGTCTGTAATTTCATTACCGGTGTCAGATGATTAATGTTTTTCTTCTTGACAAATGATCAGCAATTTGATTATCAGTTCCCTTTCTATCAAAAACCACAAGATCAAATTCTTGCATCAAAAGTATTCATCTAATTAACCTTGGTTTGACATCCTTCTTTTGCATTAGATATTTAATAGCAGAGTGATCAGTGAATTAAATTCTAAAGCACATTTGCATTAAATTGTTGTGAAATTCATGAAGAAATTTCAACAAATATTTGATTTTCACCATGAATTTCTTCATGAAAATTCAAATATTTGATATTTAAGATATCTTTGCCAAATCAAAGCACATTTGCATTAAATTGTTGTGATGGATTTCTCTAGATGCCCTATGCACCTAGCAACCTCCCTTGGCCGGCCGGCCGGCCTAGTGGCCGGAAAAGCTCAAAACCGAGAGCCACCCCCATGGGACTTCACCTAAATCAAGCCTAGATGCAAGCTCAGCCAAATTGAGTTGTAGAGCTCCTCTGCCCTCCACCTAAGCACCACAATGCACCCAAACTTGTGCCCTGAGAGCCACCCCATGACCATTTTTATAAAAAATCACCTCCACGGGCATGGGAAGTGTGTTAAAATTTTCTCAGAGAGAGCTTCCCAAATCACTCACAGAGCTTCCTTAAGACCTCCACAACCCATTCCAATCACTCCACTGCCTTGACTCCCCCTGTCTAACCCTAATTTTGAGCTTGAAAATTATGGTAGAAACAGGACATATCTAAAAACTCCACTAAACTTCAATTATTTGTGCCCACACCTTCTTAACAACAAGAGAATATAAAGCCCCATCAAATTACTCTCTGAAATAGCCTCCACCATAGCTCTAGACCAACACCTGAAATCGAGCTTGGTCGAATTCATATCTTGGCCTTACACCATAGCAAGAGGTTGAATCCCTAGCCTCCTTGGACCCCAACGAATGTACCGAGCACCTCTGATTGAAGCTTCCCTTCTCAGAGCAAAGGTATAAAAATTCTCCTCCTCCCGAGTCTATTTTGATTCTGTGTTCATCTCACTTAGACGAGCATTTAAAAAAAATCTCACTTAATTTGGTTGAGAAATGAGAGAGATCTTAAGCTTCAAAGGTGGATAGTTCTCGACCTAAGCTATCGGGGACGATGACCACGCGTCCTCCGATCGCGCGTGTATTGAATGGACGACCAAGATGAAGCTGAACTATGCTTCTTTACACAAACAGCGGGAAGCGTGGCTGCTGGCTTGAACGGCAGCGTCAAATAGGAGCGCTCCGCGTGGAGTTTTGGAGCCGCCGTAGGATGACGAGGCGATGCGTGGATAAGTAGAAAAATAGGGCTTTTTTTATTTACTTAAACTCCCTTAACTTCAAAAATCCATAACCTTGTGTATAAAAATCACAAAAATAAAATAAAAATACTCTCTTGCTCAGTGAACAGAGGAGAACAATGTGGAATAAATTTCAAGTCGATTTGATGCATATTTTATTTTTAATTAATTAAACACTATTTTGAATCATTTGATTCTCCATGCATATTGACACATCACCTTGGCTTGAAATTTTGACATGTTGTAGCCTCCGTCAAAGGAAACATCCTCTGATTTTTCCAAAGTTAGAGGAGGTTCCTAGACAGAGATCCATATTTTTCAAGTTTTTTCACATCATTTCCTTAAAATAATCATGGAAATTAGCATGTTGATTAGAAGATTTCAAGAAAATTTTGGAAGGTCCACCATGACTAGAGAAGCTTTTGAAAATAATTTCATGGGTCAAGTCATTTAAAATGTACTTAATTTTCATGAACACTAAATCATTAAGATAATTAATTTTGGAAAATATAAACATTTAAATGATTGATTTTTGATCTCTACTGTGGTTCCTAATCCAGAGAACTCACCATAAAAATTTCAAAATATTTTGAGTTCATTTGACAGCTTAAGTTGATTTTTAAAGATAACCATTGCTTTTGGCATTCAAATGATCTTTAAAAATCAAAATACAATCCAAAAAATTATGAAACTTAGTTTTTGAGTTTTCTGTGATCAAGGGTATTTTCTAAAAAATAAAATAATATTTAAAATAAAAACTTGATTTTTAGCCTATTTTTAAATATTTAAATAATTAAAAATCCCTAAAAATCACAAAAGTAATAAAACTCATGGAAATGTTCTAAACTGCTTCTTAAGCACTTAGGAATAATTAAAATATTTTTCCTGATTTTCTAAATCAATATATTGAATTTAAAAGCTTAAAAATGATCTTTAAAGGCTAAAAAAATGGATTTCCACTAAAATAATTCCAATAAATCAAAGAAAAATAAAAAAAAAAACATAAAATTTACTTCCTTGGGTTCTCTGACTTCAGGTAGATTTTTCAAAAATGCAAAACTTAATTTTCCTCATTTAAAATATTTTATATTTAATAATACTCCAAAGTTTAAAATAATTGTAATAATTTAAATAAAATTCCAAAAATCATAAAATTTGGTCCAAAGGCTTCTCTAATCTAGGTCTACCTCCAGTAAAAATTTCAAGTGATTAAGATTTATCTTGGTCAAGTTAGGAATTTTCTTTGAAAAATCTTATTTTTGCATGAAAATAATTATATAAATTAAATTAAAATTTTGGAAAATCACATTTTCTCCTTTGATGTCTTAATTAACCCATGAATGAGGTAGGATAAAAATTTCAAAGTCATTTGAATTGAATTTGACAAATTGTGAAGTGATACAGCCTTAGGGGCAAATGTGTCCTTTTGGAAAATTAGCCTTAATTAACATTTATGCTTAATTTAAGGAGGGAAATGGGTAACCTTTGATCTTAATTTGGATGTTTGAAACACAAGGGGTTAATTGGTAGAAACCAACCTCACTTTCTTAATTAAAAAAAGATAAGTTAATAAATTTCTAAATTATTAAAATTTGAAAGTTTATTAAAATAAA
>NW_018164594.1:957619-958757 GCF_001263595.1 Phalaenopsis equestris | reverse complement strand
AACTTTTGAAGTCAATAATTTGAAGTCAATAATTAATCAATTTAAGACCCCTATTTTGATTTTTAAATAAAATTTTGATCATGAATCATGGCCACCTTAAGCCTAACCTTTTCAAAACTAATTAAGACACTCACCTAGGTCTTAAGGGCTTAGTAGTGACTTAGACTAAATCAAGTTTTAATTAAATGAGGATTAGAAAATTAAATATCATTGAAAATTAAAACACTTACAATTGAATGAATTGAACGAACCAACTAAAACATATTGGGTTAGCTGAAATTTCCTTAGAGAGGTCTCTCCAAACTTCACACAGAGCTTCCCTAAGATCCCCTCAGTGCATTCCAACCATTTTCCCTCACCCATTCCCATTGCCGAAGCTCAATTTTGAGCTTGAAACCCTGCCGGAAACCAGAATAGAACCCAATACACTTCCAAATTCCACCAAACTTCAACTTCTTGTGCCCACACTTTCACAAGAGTGAACGAAGCGAAAGCCCCATCAAATCCCCCTTCCGCAGAGCCTCTACCATAGCTCTAGACCTACACCTGAAATCGAGTTTGGTCGAATTCATACCTAAACCTTACACCAACAACAAGGAATCAATCCCTAGCCTCCTTGGACCCCAAAGAATGTGCCGAGCACCTCTGATCAAAGCCTCCCTTCTCAGAGCAAAGGTATAAAACTTCTCCTTCTCCCAAGCTTATTTTGATTCCCTATTTACTTAGGCTTGATTTTTTGGTACATTAATCATATAGATGTGTTCGTCTCATTTAGATGACTCCATAGGATCAAACCCAAAGTGATATGGTTGAGTCTAGACTGAGATCTTAAGGTTTTAGTGTGGACGGGTGCGGGATCATTCCATCGGGGACGATGACGGGGAGCCGTTCGATCGAGCGTGTATCAAATGGACGGGGGAGATCAAGCCGGACAGCACTTCGGGATATAAACAGCGTGCCGAGTCAGCAAGCTACGTGGACGGCAACGTCCAACCAGAGCGCGCCACGCATGCTTTTGGAGCCGTCGTAGGTTGAGGTGGCACGCGCGGTTTAAATAGAAAAATAGGGGTATTTTCTTATTTATTTAATACCCTTAACTTCAAAAATACATAACGTTTTGTAGGAAAATGAAATGAGC
>NW_018164594.1:951976-952396 GCF_001263595.1 Phalaenopsis equestris | reverse complement strand
ATAACTTTTATGTAGTACTAAAATTACTTGAGGACAAGTAATAGTTAAGTTTGAGGGATTTTGACCAAAGAAAAATATGTTGAGATTTTCATATCTATTTTACACTGTTTTTGATGATATTACACTTTAAAGAATGTTATTTTTTATTTTATGTTGTAAGTATGATGAATTATGGTCATTGGAGTAAAAAGATGCAAAAACGGTGCAATTTGGAGCAAAAATGAGCAAGAAAAGAAATTTTGCCCTATCACCTTTCGATAAGTATTTTGATTCTTAAGCTCCTTCACTTCTTGCATATTTTTTAATGAGATTACACTTTAAAGGAAGGTTTTTTTCATGTTTATTTTGTAGGGCTATCTGTTAGGAACACAACACAACTGAAATGGGGTGAAACGGAGCTAAAACGGAGCCAAACGGAGC
>NW_018164594.1:930711-951319 GCF_001263595.1 Phalaenopsis equestris | reverse complement strand
TTTAATTATAAATGTGATAGTTTTTACTTGCACTTTATTTACATTACAATAAAGGTCTGTTGTAGTGTTAAAATTTGTTGTAATTTTATTAAGACCCGAGAGGGCTTTGTAATTCTCAACAAAGTAGAACCACATTCAGATTCTATGGATGGTTAAGTTCATAGGAGTTGAATGAAAATAAATAGGGAAATATACTTTGATGGACGTAGAATTAGAGATTTTAGGGTGACAGACTAAAATCCTCAATTCGGTCCTATTGTTTGAGTACTGAAGCGGAGATGTTAGCCCTCAGGTGAGGGGAATGTGGGACCTCCGAAGTGAGAGTCGGTATCCTCCCAGCCTAGCCACGGATTCAGTAAACAAGCATAGGATTAGTCAATGTTCTTTATGCTTGGACCAAAGGGTAAAGAATAGGATTGCTCCTATTAGGCACATACATTATTTAATGCATCTCATTCCTTTACGTGATCCAATTCATTGCATAAGAATACTAGTTTTTATTATCTCAAAATTCTCCAAACCAATTCCTCCAGAAAGGTGTCTCTTTAGAATTGATATTTGCATTTAGTTATAGTTACTATCTCTACATTTAACACTTGCATTTAGGAGTAGTTGCTAGATAAAACATCATTTTAATCGACATTCCAAACTAAGGACTAATTGTAGTAGACTAGAAGTTGACTAAGAACATCTTACCTCACTTCCCTGTGGGATTGATAAATGGGGCTCCACTAGAGCCCTGTATTACTTGAGCGATACGTATACTTATGTTTAAAATTGTGACTTTACAAAATTATTATAAATATTTAAATCTGGGTTCATAAATTCTTGCATATTAAATGTTGCATCAAGTTTTTGCGCCGTTGTCGGGGATTCAAATCTTCTAGCAGCAGTATCAAATTCTTATATTTTTAAGCATATATAAAGTCGCTGTCAGATATTTTTCATTCTAGCACGAAAATCTATATGTTGCTATGTATTTATTTCTTCTCCTTATACTCTATTTTTATATTTTAGATGTTCTTTTAACATTGTCTGATTCACACACATTATTTATTTTGCAAATTCGATAGTGTTTGTCATTTTTTTTTTCATTTGCATTTCAATGTTTTTGTGGGTTTGAGAGGTCCATGATGAGACATTTGACTTTAAGAGTGGGTTATTTTGGATGGTCTGTTCGTCGTTGTTGGTTAGTGTCACTGGTGAAATCCTAATGAAGGTAACAAAGTTCCTCTCTTTTTGGTGTAGCAGTTTATGAGGACCTTCTAGATGACCTTTTTTGGTGATATGCAGATATGACACACAGGAGATTAGTTTTATGTGAGTTAAAAGCAACCAAGAGCCAACTTCACATTATCTACTGTCTTCTTATAGTGACATATTTGTTGGTTGGTGTAGTGTGTTCTCTGATACCTCACTCCTGCATAATATTGTAACTAATTACTTTTTTTATCAATTTGTTCTTTTTTATTCAATATAGTTTTCATTTATTTACATTTCATTGCATATTTTTTTTATAAATTTTGTCTTTTATCATGACTAATGGGTTCTCTCTTGAATCTTTCGGTGAAGATGATCTTTAGGATTTCAGGGACCTCCCAACGAGTGCTCTGTCACTGCAAACTATAGACCTCCCTACTGACATCACGTCAGGCACATAACTACGGGAGACAGTTCTGCACCCGTTGAGCATTACAGAGAAGTGTGATTTCTTCCGATGGTAAACAGTCCGATAGATTCCACTATCGATAGAGATTGGGATTTGATGGTATCTCTAGAGGACGAAGAAACCTGTGACATACGTTGTCAGTATTTTAAAATTAATATTATCATATTTTTAATCATAATTTTAATAATTTTTTTTTATTTTTTTAGAAATATTGATATTTACTTATTAAGTGAGGTGTATACCTTATTTTTTGTAATGCTATTAAGTGATTTTTTGTTTTTTAAGTATCAATTATATTGTTATGAGAGTTCTACTACAAGCAACATTACTGCAAAAGAGTAAAATTGTCATTTATTCAGAAATAGCTGTAAATTATATGTCTTTCAATAATACAAACCAAACAGCCAACTAACTTATCTGAATCAGTCTCTGCTTAGCAGCTTATTAGTAAGCTGCAACTGTTCTAAATAGACCCTTGGGCTTTTAGATACTAAACTTTTGAAAATTGGATCTGGGTTAAGATGATGGGAAAATTGAAATTTTGGTGGATGATTGATACACCTAAAATATATAGTGTTTTTAGACACATTTTTATACTTTTTTTTTTGAGATGAGATATTGCGCTTTGATATTGTGCTTTAATGGAAGGTATTTTTGTGTTTTTCTTGCAGATAGAAATAAAAAGGTGAAAAATGCTTAAAGGAGTGAAAAATGATCAAATTTAGAGTAAAAAGGTGAAAAATGTGCAAATGAGTTTTGGCGCCTAAGCGCCAGATCCGGCGCTTAAGCGCCAGTTAAACAGAGAAGGTCGCGCCTAAGCGTCAGAGGTCCCGCGCTTAAGTGTTAGTGGCAGTTACTAGACGAGTAAAATATGTTTCTACAAATTTTGAAGAAGTTTTTGAGGCACCCATTGGCTTAATAGGTGGTTATAACCACCATGGACGAAAATTATCACGAAAGGATGCATCTCTTTGGGAAATACATCGAATTAAGACACATTTTTGAAGAGTTTCCAAGGCACCTCTTGGAAAACTATAAAAGAAAGAAGATAGGACTTTGAAAAGAGTCTTGAAAATACTTGGAAAGTTTTGAAAGTTCATCAAATTGGGGAGTTAGTTGGAGAGATTTTTCAGGCACCACTTTTACTTTTATTTTATCCTTTTTGTTAGTTCATTTGAGTGATTGTAAATAGAAGAGATTCAAAGAAACTTCAAGAGTTTGGTGGAGAACTTGAGATAAGGTTTTATTTTTTTGCTTTGAGACTACTTTTGGTTTTAATTGAGACTTGTTGTTGGTTTGACAATGATTTCTACTTTTAAACTAAAGTGTGGTTTTATTTTCTCCATGTATTCTGAATAGTTTTCTTTATTTTTTTTCTTAAAATGATAATTAATTAAGTTTTGGATGGAAATTATGGAGAGTATTGATCTTTAATGTTGGAAGAATTTGTGATGATTTAAATCCATGCACTTCATTTACTTCTTGATTTGGCCAATCCAGATGTTAAAATTTGTTGTGAGAACATGTAAGAATGTTGTGAGACCATGTAAGAACTGGGCTGCTATTGTCTCAGTCAAGAATTGGAAAGAATCACATGAGGTTATATGAATGAGAATGTAGTTCATATGATTGGGTGCAAATAAATAGTGATTTATTCATTGATGGGTGTAGAGTTAGAGGACTTTAAAGTGGCAAGTTAAAGCCCCCAACTTGTTTTATTGTTTTAGGTTCTGATACGAGATGTTAGCCCCCGGGTGGAGGGAATTGAGGGAACTCTAGAGTGATAGCTAGTATTTTCCCTGCATGGCATGTCTTCAGAACTATTCAAACTTTAAATTAGCCAATGTTCTTTATAGCATCTCTAGTAAGGGTAAAGAGAGGGTAAAGAATGCTATTACTCATATTTGGCACAATACAATTTGTATACTTCCACAATAGAATTCTTATACTTATTATTGATTCATGAGAAGACCAAAGATATTTTTCTTATTAAGTGCTTTTCATTTACAAAATTCTAGTTATCTTTTTAAGTTGTTACTGTTTTTTCAAAATATCAAAAATACCAAAAATATTTGAATTTTTATTAATACAAAATATATGTACTTTAAATAATTGTTTTTTTTAATAGAAAGTTTTCTAAAAGTGCATATTGTATAAATTCCCTGTTGGTTCGATATTCAGGTCTTAATCAAAAAGTCCTATATTACTTGATAGCGTTACGTATACTTTGTGTAGTATCCCAATATATATAAATTAAAAGTTAAATTCTTATCTTCATTCAGTATCAAGTTTTTTATTTGTTGCAAAGTAAGGAAATATAAGTGAAATATAATCTGAATTATTGTTGTACTTTGCATATTAGCAGTATCCAGGGATTAATGATACACCTAGAATATATAGTCTTTATGTACACAATTTTATACCTATTTTTTAGATAGCATGTTTTAATGGAAGATATTTATTTGTTTTTCTTCCGGTACAATCAAAGGGATTAAAAATGGTAGAAGAAGTGAAAAAAAATCATATTTGGAGAAAAGATAAAAAAGGTGTACAAAAGAACTGTGGCGTCTAAGCTCCCAGAACTAGCTCTTACGCACCAGTAAAATCGAGAAGGTCGTGCCTAAGAGCCAAGTACCTTGCGCTTAAGCGCCAGAAGTAGTTACTTGATGATTCAATGAATTTGAAAGATTTTTTGAAAAAGAGTTTGAAGCAACCCTTTGTGAAAACATGGGAAATAGTTAATGGACATAAAAATACATTCAATTGGCTTTTGAAAGGAGGCGACTCTTAGAAGATTCAGTGAATGTGGACACATTTTGATGAAACACCAAGACACCTTTTGGAAAATTATAAAAGAAGGACTTGGATTGGATTGAAGAGACTTCTTCTAACCTTCCTCCTAGCACACTAGAGAGATTCCTACACGCCCGCCATAGCCACGCCACTGACGCCTCTCTCATAGATTAATTAGGATATTTTATTGGACAGAAGAGAGGAGTTGTGGTATGTGAGTTGAGAATATTATAAGAGAAAGGAAGAGAAGAGATTCAAAGAAACTTTGAGAGTTTGGTGGAGAAGATTTGAGATAAGTTTTTATCTTTGTCAGTGCATTTGGTTTTAATTTAGACTTCTTGTTTGTTTGCATGATTTCTTCTTTCAAACTTAAGTGTGGTTGTGTTTTCTCCATGAATTTTGAGTAGTTGTATTTATCTTTTTCTTTAAAATGATAAATGATTAAGTATAGGATGGAAGTTGTGTGAAGTATTAATTTTTAATGTTAGAATAAGTTATGATGATTTTAAACCTTGTACTTCATTTACTTCTTGCTTTTGCCAATTAAGATGTTAATATATGTTGTGAGAACATCTAAGATCCTAGATGGTATTATCTCAGTCAATTAATGGTAAGAATCACATGAGATTATATGGATGAGAATGTAATTCATATGATTGAGTACCAATAAATAAGAAAATAAACTTTGAGTTGTGTAGAATTAGAGAACTTTAGAGTGACCGGCTAAACCCCCAATTTGCTTTATAGTTTAAGGTTTTGATACGAGATGTTAGCCCCAATGTGAAGGAGAAGAGGGAACTCTAGAGTGAGAGCTAGTATCTTCCCTACCTAACTCGTCTTCAAGACTGTTCAAACTTTAAATTAGCCAATGTTTTTTATAACATCTCTAGTAAGAGTAAAGAATATTATTGCTCATATTTGATACAACACAATTTGAATACTTCAACAACATAATTCCTATACTTGTTAATGATTCATGATAAGGAAAAAAATATTTTATTTATATTGTCTTCATTTTACAAATATCTAGTTAAATTTAGTTAGTTGTTTACTTTACTTTCAATTATAAAAATTATAAAAAGAATCGAACTTTCATTCATATTATAGCATTTATAGTTTGAGTAAGAAAATTTTGCAAACTAAAATTTGTTATCTAATTTATTCTGATTTTAATTGCATATTGTACTTTTTCTCCTATGGGTTTGATATTCGGGGCTTAATCAAAAAATCTTTATATTACTTGATAATTATATGTATACTTGCATAGTATCCCATAATTAAGTATAATAATTGCATTCTTATTCGCTTCGAAGTCAAGTTTTTGCCTAGTTGTTGCTGGTGATCAAGTTTTTGGCATCATTGCAAAGTAAAAATTATAAGTAAGGAAAAATTATAAGGAAAAATTAAAAAATTATAAGTAAGGAAAAATTAAGAATATAACTGCATACATCGTATTGTCATATAAAATCGGGATAAGGGTACTTTCATAATGACAATGATTTAAGGCCTCATTTTAAGTGAATTTGGATTTAGACTTTTACTCATTTTGACTTAACTAATCAATTTTTTTATTTTAATTAATTTAACTATCATAATTCAAGTGGACCTCATTTTAACTAAATTTGATTAATTGATTATTTTTTTACTAATTTAATTATCATAATTTTGTAGATTTTATTTTAATTAATTTTGATTTATTACTTAATGTATAATTATAATTAATCCAATTATCATCATTTTAGTGGATTTATAATTTAATTAATTTTTATTTTGTTTTTAGCTAAATAATAACTTTTTAAAAAATGGATTATTATTATTCATATAAATAATAATAATAATAATAATATACATAATCATATAATTATTTTCACCATTCTTGTGTAAATATTTTAATGTATAATTTTGTTCTTTTTGTGATCTTCAGAGTTACCAATAATAATAATTTTATATTTATTATAACATTTATTGTTGTTGCTATTATTATTATTATTATTATTACTACTATTATTACTATTATTATTTATAAAATATCTAAATATTATTATTTAAATTCCTCATAATTATTTCTTAATATTCTTAATATTTATTTAGAGGTTTTGGATATTTTCATTTCTGAATATTATTATTATTCTAATTATTATCATTACAATTATTATTATAATCATATTATTATTAGTACTATTACGTCACTATTTATTAGTAAAAGTTTAATTATTATTTCATTACTATTATTATAATATTATTGTTAATATAATCCACTTATTAAAAATTTTCACTATTATTATTAATATAAGTAATGAATAATTAAAAATTATTATTATTATTATCATTATCTTATAAATTTTTTATGCATAATTTTATTTATTTTATGATCTTCAAAGTTAATAATAATGATAAAATTTCTATAATTGGTATGACATTTATTAGTATTGCAAGTACTATTATTATCTTATTTACTACTTTAACATATGTGCATGTTTTTATTTATATTAGGCATAGTTATTTATTTATATTCCTCATATTTATTTATAAGTTTAGAATATGTTTATTTTTAAATATTATTATTATTATTTTGATTACAGTTATTATATTTATAATAATATTAATATTACAATTTAAATTACAATTAATTTCAAAATATTACAATAATAGGAATAATATTATTATTATTAGGTATTTTTCTCCTATCATTAAAATTTTAATGATTTTTTTATTATTATAATTATAATTAATATTATTACTATTATGTAATTTTTTATTGTGCTTTACTATTATTAATATTATTTTATAAATAATATTATATTGTATTTACTATAATTATTATTATTATTATTATTATCATTATTATTATTATTATTATTATCATCACCATCATCATCATCATTCTTATTATTCTAAAATAAAAAATCATTAATATTTTCTTTCCAAACATCTATTTTATTTAATAATTTTTATTACTCTTGATTATAAACTTCTTAATTTTTTTTAGATTTTGATTTTCTCTTTTTATATAATAATTATTATTTTATTAATTCAAGATTTATGAATATTATTTTAAATTTTTTGTTTTATTTTTCTATTAATATATTACTAAAAATTTACAAATATTTAACAAAATGTTAATAAACCTAAAAAAAAAATTCTCCATCTATGATTAATCATATCATAATATTCAAAAGGATAAAGAAAGCAATAAATAATTTGATTTATAAGCACATATGTGCTTTCCAAATCACTCTCACTTAAAACTCTCATTAAATAATTTCATTTAATTGAGTTATTATTGCATTTAATATCTGCATTTGTCATCACCCACTTTAAAAGAATACAATTATAAATAACGAAAAATAGGAACCTATATACCGAAATATAGGTACCGATTAAGCCTTTTTTGATATTTTTTTTCAAAAATTATGTTCTTTTAATTCATATTTAATTTAGGGCACTTTTAAAATAATATTGTCCCGAGTAGGTAAGCATGAGGAGAAGTGGAGGGGGAGAAAGTAAAATTAATGAGAGAGGGAATGGTATGAAGTAAAATAATTAGAGAGAAAGAGACAGATAGAATGGAGAGTAGGGTTGTAAACGAGCTGACCCTCGCTTAGGCTCGGCTCATGTTCGGCTCGTTTGATATTAGCTCGTGTTCGAAATGGCTCGTGAAGAGTGTGTTCGTGTTCGACTCGAATAATATTTTTCTGTTCATTTTTAGCTCGTGTTCGGCTCGAAATGGGCTCGTTAGAATATAAAATTATTAAAAAAATATTTTATTTTTTAATATAAAATAAAAATTTTATGTAAAATTTTTCAATAGCAAATTTGAGACAAAAGCCCAAGATATTTATTAACTAAAAAAATTTGATTAACTTAAAAAAAGTTAAATTGAAGATAATTTTCAGGAAATTGAACACAATTTAAGATAAAATAAGAACCTTAAAAATTAATATTATTTTATAAATAGAAGACAAAATTTATGACAAACAAATTGAAGACAAAATTTTCTGCAATAAAGAAATTAATATTATTTTAAAAAAATCAACAAAATCAGAACAATTTTATGCCTTTATTCACCATTTTTACAAATTACAATAATCAAACATGAAACTCTTGTTCCCCACTATGAGCTCTTTGTTTTGATTTATGCATATAAATTCTCTTCACTTCTTGGCATTTAAATTTGAAGCACATCGCTTTGAAGCTTAAAAGTTGAAGCACGTAGTTTTGAAACATAGCCTGATAAAGTGCATCACCATTATCGTTACAAAAGTCGATTTAGATTCTAAAAAACAGAACCAAGGCAAAAAATGATTATTTTCGTTTAAGACTAAGACAAAAATTGAATATGTTATAGCATTATAACAAAATCTTAATGATCGGACATCCATAAAAAATATACAGCTCAAACGACTAGAAGAACATGTTCATTGTACTTAACGAAACAAGCAATACGCTCAAGCGACTGTTGAGCACTACGAATATTAACTAAATGCTGCTTACTAAGAATATCCGGACCCAAAAAAAAAACAATTACAAATATGGAAAACATGAAATTGCATAGCAACAAAGCAGCATACTCATAAAACTCACATTTCTCTCAATACAATGGAGTCCAACTCGCCCAATTTGAAGGCCTGATAGCTGCATCTGTCACCAAAGAAGAGTCAGAACTAAGGCTCTTTTGGTGAAACAAATCAAAATATGCTAGATTGCATGTAAAAATGAAAAGTGAAAAGGTGGTGTGCATCTAAAAATTAAAGTTCAGGTGATACGTAGATACATAAGAATTGTGTGGAATGCATGTAGATCTTCCTTCATTAATAACCCGTGTTTATTAAATATTTTTTTATCAAATTACAAAGAAGAAGGGGAAAAAACATCTAATATTTGTAATCACTAGTATCATTTATTAATGTATTAAAATGAATAATAAAATAAAGAGACAAATCAATAATTAAAATCTTCAATTCTTATTAAAAGGCGGGGCGTAAACCCCACGACATAAAAAAATATAAGGCATATTTATTAAGAGACAAAAAAAAATGTAAAAATAAGAAAACTGCAGCTGCCCAAACAAGCCATTAAGCTTCATTGTGGTCATCTTATGTTTTATGTTGTTAATATTAAAAGAGGCTTTCACAATCACTGGTTGAATTATGCACCCCAAAGCACATTCTCTAAGACAATTTTGAATAATTGTAAAAATAAGTGATTCAAAGAACTATTATCCTTTGTTAAATGTTTTTTTTTTTTTTTTCCCCTAAAAACGGAAAGCGGTCCCAACAAAGCCTTAGTTGTAGTAGTTTGGCTGTGCCTATTGCGCAAATGCAACACATCAATAGCCTGGTTAAAAGCAGAAATACATCTTAGTGAAGAGTGAATATCATCATGACACTCCTAGCTAAGTTTCTTTTAGTTTCAATTATAGAGAAAATGAGTGGTTACCTCTTGGTAAATATTTTCAGAATTTGATAATGATAAGCCAAAGATAGACAAGCTAAGAGGCCACCCTGCAATTGATAAAATGAAAAATAGTTATGACATTTTGCAATTGATAAAATGAAATGATTCATATACATGGAACTTTAGGATTTCAACTAATGGTTTCCTCTTTAAATGAGGGCCAGCAAATAACTGTGACGGCACTTCTCCAAACTCCAAAATTTGCAATCTATTTTCGAGTTTCGTCTTAGATAACTTTTTATATTCTTATCTTAAAATGATTGCAAAGTTGTGTCCAAAATTAAGAGTAAGAATGATCATCTTAATTCTTAGGTAACATTTTATATTCTTACCTTAAAATGATTGCAAACTTGTGTTGCCTTCCAAAATTAAGAGTAAGAATAATCATCTTAATTCTTAGGCATCATTTTATATTCTTATCTTAAAATGGTTGCAAACTTATGTTGTCTTCCAAAATTAAGAGTAAGAATAATCATTTAAACATCATTTTATATTTTTATCCTAAAATGATTGCGAACTTGTGTTGCCTTCCAAAATTAAGAGTAAGAATAATCATCTAAGGCAACATTTTATATTCTTATCTTAAAATTTTATATTCTTATCTTAAAATGGTTGCAAACTTGTGTTGCATTCAAAAATTAAGAGTAATAATAATCATCTTAGGCAACTTTGAAATGAAAAAACATCTACAAGAATAAACATTTTTCGTTGCATCTTCTCCATGCCATACAAATTTTGGTAATGATAAATAAAATATACTTCTTGTATAGTAACATCTTCCATAATTAAATAAAATATACATCTTGTATAGTAACAAAAAAAGCCATTGGGAGCTTGGATTACAACAAAAAAGTAATAAATCAATTGAAATTCACTAAGAATGCATTGTATACTAATTCCAGTGAAGGTCAGATAAAATAAGGAGTGGTGAAAGCAGATTAATTAAATTAAATTTTCGTAATGATAACTCGTAGCACACTTTTCAATTTCCATTTCCTACATTTCAGCCCAAGCCTAAACCGCAATATAAAGCAAATGAGGCAACAAAAAGAACCACTTAAAACCCTTCAATAAAGTGCACCAAATCACCAACACCAACAAAAATCAATCACTCATATTCAGCCAAACCTTCAAACTCAGACTGTCATTCCAGTGAGTGTGAAGATGCCTAATTTTTTGCAGGATCAAAATTTCAAAACGTTGAAACACCATACCGTGACTAACAAATCAAAACCCATAGTATCCATAGAACCATGAGAGAAGAGCTTCATAACGAAGAAAAGCATAAATGAACACTGAAATCTGAAGTCCAGTAGGTTGGATTGCAGATAATGTAAAAGAGCTTGAAAAACATAATGCTCCAAAGCACATTCATAATATGGGGCAACAGACAGATGATTCCATACCACATCAAAACCCGTAAAGGAATATCATGTAGGTACTAAAAATTAGCCAACAGTATGTAACAATTGGATACATTCATATATAATCAGAGTTTAGAATGAATAAGCCATAAAATGTGACAATTGGATACATTCAAATATAATTCAAACAGTATTTATACACTTTTGTAGTGTGAAAATATCACAATTGGCAAGATGAAAGCTTAATTAGCCATATGAAAGCCTTCACACTGTGAAAACATCACAAGTTAGCACAACAAGTTCATTCCTCAAGCTTGTTGTTCATCACTTTCAAAGAGCTCCAAGCAGCTGCCAGCTGCATATTTTTAGAGAACATGAAAAGAAAAAAAAAGACAACACTTATAATTACAACAAAAATATTGGATACTCTTTGTCGAGAGTGAACTTCTGTAATCATTTAGAACTCTTCCACCAATGCTAAATGTAGATTCTGAAGCAACTGTTGTTTTTGGAATCAATAATATATCCCTAGCCATTTTTTATAAGCAAAGATACTTGAGAGTGTTCAACTTCTATCACTCAAGTCCATCAAAATGTTCATTATTGGCCCAAAAAGACCCTCCTCGAGATAGGCTTGTAAGTCTGAAGTTGATGGTTGAATAGAACCAGATGAAACAAAAATATCAGTAAATGCAAGCATGTAATTAAAACTTTGTGAATTAACTAAATCACTTGGTAACTCCAAAGAAACATTGCCACTTGCAAAACTAGAACTAGTAATATCACTTGCATGCATATTGTAAATTTTCATCATAACATCTTCAACTTGTTTAATAGTGGAGTCTAATTCAACATATGTATACATCTTGGAAAAACTAAAATATATGAACTTCATTTTCAAACGAGGGTCCAAAACAACTGCAACAGACATTAGAAGATTGCACTCACCCCAAATATTTATCAAATTTACCTCTTATAACAAAAGTCATGTTCCTAATATAGTCATCGGATGAAGTCGACTCATCCAGCAACAATTTATTTATATGGAAAACAACAGGTAAAAAAAATATTTGAGGTCAGGTAGGAAGAACCTGAAATCATTTTTTGTCAAGTTAATAAAAATAATAAAATCCATTATATGCATAAAATCATGTAAAAACATAATTGAGGTTGGGTAGAAAGAACTTGAAATCATTTTTGTCACATTATTAAAAACAATAAGAAATTTTCTGATTTTGTCATATTTCTCTCAATCAAATCTGAAAGCAACCAACTGAAATTGTTATCTCGATTTGCACAGTAAGAAAACACTTTCCAAAAAACAAAAGCATATTCGAGCATTAAGAATGTTGAGTTCCATCTTGTTGGAACATCGATGCACAAATCATTTGATTTTGATATCCCTAATTGTCTGAATATCTCAACAAACCTATGCAACATTGCCGGTGACTTTTTTAAATATTTGATAGACTCTCTAATGTTATAAATGATGTCATTAATCTCTCTCAAACCAACTTGCACCATAATATTTAATATATGAGCACAGCAGCGAACATGAAAAAAATGTCCCATAAAATGTAATTTCTCTCTTGTCATAAAATTTGATTGAAGCAAGCTACTATCAACATCATTATTACTAGCGTTATCAAAAGTGATAGTAGAAACTTTCTCATGTATCTTCCAATCTAACAAGCAATCACAAATGACATCACAAATGAATGTATCAGTACGAGGTGGGTCCAATTCAATGAAATTAATAATTCGTTTTTGCATCTTAAGAATGATCAATGTAATGAGCAGTTAGACACATGTATATGATTGTTTGATTGAAAGTCCAACAATCAGAGGTTAATGAAAACCTATGAATATCCCTAAATTACTTTCTAAGCTTCTCTTTTTCAAACTCAGAAATCTTAATGAATCAATTTTTATTGTGTTCCTTGAAACTTTCTAATAAGTTGGGTTCAAGGACTTCAATAAAATGTTAAATCAAGTATGTTCAACAATATTAAACGGATACTCATGCACTATAATCATTTTAGAGATTATCACTCTAACATTATGTTTATCATAGCTTTTTGGATCATGAAAATTGGAATCTCAACATCTGCATCAAAATCAGTTGGCATAAAATTCAACATTTTTTATGTTTTTTTAAGAAAGAACAACTACTTCCTTATTTTTAGTTTTGATTGTACACATTCGCTCACATGATGTAGAAGTTGAGAAGTAGTTCCTGTTTTAGATTTTTGAAATTTTGTTCGACAACAAATGCACTGCGAAAAAGTAGTTTGGACCCATTTAATCCAAAATATTACCTCCACAAATTACTCTAACACTGCTGACTTCCTCTTCCTACCCTTCTTATTAAAGACTTCTTCACTACTATTATCAATGACAACTTGAGGTACTACTTTTGGCTCTGTACTTTGTAAATTAAGATTGGCATTTTCGTTGTTATTCTGAGCTTATGGTAGTAACTGATTGTTGGATCATTCCGATTGTGAAAGAATTAATTTGGACATATTTACACTTGCACACTGACTGAAATCAAAATTACGGAATTAGTATGACCTCATACATGCATACATTCATGCAAACATTACCATATATTTACTTCACAACATTACCATACCATACCATACCAAATACATACACATACATGTGTACATATTGACACAGAATGCAATAAATAGTAAAGTTTGCTAAACATAGATTATTGCTAACCTGAAGCTTTGTCACATGAGTCAAAGTGATATAAAGAAACATAGATGAGTCAAAATGATTATTGTTAACCTTAAACTTTGTTAAAAATAGATTATTGCTAACCTGAAGCTTACAACGGATATGTGCAAATATAGAAAAATAAGAGCAGATTCATTCCTTAGCTAGTAAACAACATATAGTAGCTTTGAAAACTCTCTCTCCATCTAGAAAAGCTAATGTTTTGGATTTGGATCATACTAATAAATCTTCTATGGATGTTAATAACAGACTCATGTTATGAGTCTTGGTAGCACTTAGTAAAGTTTGCGACTAAATGGACCCCTGCAACATAGTCAACAAATCATTTTGGCACCTTTCACAAAAGATATCCATTGTGTTACAAATTTAAAAACTAAATCAACTAAATTTATATGCCTCGCAGTTCAACCATCTAATTATATTCTCAATCCTTAAGAAAATTTTCAACCATAGGGAAAACAAGCGAAATATAACAAGTATAAGACATAAAAACTGCCATAACAGTTTATGATATAACTACAAATTCATCATCAATCATTTTATTCAATTGGCCTAGCCAGAAAATATATACAAATACAAACGTAGCCAATTTAGCAGGTCACCAGGCTAGTTTTTCAAAAGTGAAAAAGGAAAGGGGCAGTTATTGGTATATCACCCAAGTTTTTATTATTTATAAAACCAACACTCAAGCATTTCTATTTACAATAACACCATTTCATTCTAAAAAAGCTTGGGTTTTCACATTTAGATATAAAGACCAAGCTTCACAACGATGCATTCCCTAAACACTCTCTTATATCAGATCTAATCCAATAAAAAAATACATATATAAATGCAATATGCGAGATTTGCTGCCAAAACCCTAGAAAACTAGGTTTTATTCAAAAAATCTACATAAATCTAAAAGAAATTTAAGAAAATTTAAGATAAGAGGCGAACCCGATTAAGAAAATTTAAGATAAGAGGCGAACCCGAAAATAAATAGGAAA
Organism: Phalaenopsis equestris; assembly: GCF_001263595.1. NCBI lineage: Eukaryota > Viridiplantae > Streptophyta > Magnoliopsida > Asparagales > Orchidaceae > Phalaenopsis > Phalaenopsis equestris. The sequence continues at coordinate 936,302 of NW_018164594.1, read as the reverse complement.
TATTAGAGAAAATATACTCAGAGATAACACTTAGGTAACTAAACAGTGAACCAATGAACGAAGCAAGAATATCAACAAACCACGTAAGAACACCAAGCAATTGAGCCAACATTGACTATTAGAGGGGAACAGAAGTAGATATTAGCAGAAGAAAAGGGACAAAAAACCCTAAGTCGTAGACGAGAAGAGTAGAACCCTAAACGAAAGACGCAGCCGAACCCGAGAAGTTTCGAGAGGCGAGAAATTTCCAGAGGCAAATGGAGATTAGGGAGGTCGGTTAGGGTTTTTTTAGATTATATGATATATAATATATTATAATTATATAAATTATATTATATTATTATATAAATATACAATATTTAATAAGTAATATTAATATATTATTAATAATAATTTGTTATATATTATAATAGAATTTAATTTTATAACATATGCTAATTTTTTTAAAAAAATAATTAATTATGGTTTATAATATTTAATATTATGAATATTTGTTATGTATTTATTAATTAATTATTTATTTATTTATTTTCGAGCCAATTCTAGCTGAACACGAGCGAACAAATTGTTATTCGTGTTCGTCTCGTTTACATTTTGAGCTTAAAAATTTGTTCATGTTCGGCTCGTTAGGCTTAACGAACGAGCTGAACACGAGTTGTTCGCGAATAGCAAGCCAAATTGATAGCCTTAATGGAGAGAAATAATTAAGAGAGGGGATAGTTAGGGTCTGTTTGGCGCAGCTGCAACTTCCAGTTTTCAGCTGCAGCTGCGCTGCCCGGAAAGCTGCTGCGGGGAAGTTGGTTATCTGTTTGTTGCAGTTGTGTGAAAACAGCGTGGAACATATGTCATGGGGTTGGTTTTGGGCTTAGATTTGCCTTACATGAGGCTTTACATTGCTTACCTTTGTCTTGCCACGAGATTAAAATGGCTTGGATGAATTGGGTTAGCATATTTTTAATGGCTTATTTTGTCATTCCATTTGATTTGGATTCTTGGATGGTGGATTTGAGCTTTTGAATGTTTGAATTTAGGCTTTTGGATGGTGGACTTTTGGAAATTGGATTTGGGCGATGAATTCGGGAAAATTGAAATTTTTGTGAACTTTTTTCATGACAAAAATTTTAGGCCTTTTATTAAGTGAATTTGAATTTTGATTTTTTCCTCATTTTGAATTAATGTATTAATTTTTTATTTTGATTACTTTAATTATCATAAATTTTGTGAATTTTGATTCTAAATAACTTTAATTAATTGATTAATTTTTTACTAATTCAATTATCATAATTTTAGTGGATTTTGGTTTTAATTAATTTCGATTTACTAATTAATATTTTATCTGGATTAATCTTATTATCATAATTTAGTTGATTTATATTTTAATTAATTTTAATTTTGGTGTTTTTATTATGTTTGATTTTCTTTTAATTTTTATTTATTTTTAAATTTTGTAATTTTATATTTGATTTTAATTTTTTAACTTTTCAACGTTAATTTTAATCTGAAAATTTTAATGAAATTGGCTTAATTTCAATTTTGGTGACTAATAATTTTTTTATATTAATTTTAAGTTCAAATTTATTTAATTTGTGATTAATTTTATGATTTAAATTTTAATTTTTTAAGTTAATGATTTTGTAAAGCTTGATCTTAATATTTTAATGATGTGATTTTGAATTTGTTTAATTTGAGTTTTAATTTGTAGTTTTCACTTTATCTACTTTTATATTAAAAGATAAATCTCATATTGACCCAAAGTGAGCCTCATATCCAATGTGCTCTTTTATGATCAAAAACTCAAGTCATCCAAGAAATTATGGGAGAAAAGTGTAAAGTGTTTAGAAGACCTATGTCTCTAGGGTCACGAGGTTGCATGAATCATTTTCAATTCTATAGAAACTCAACTGGGGCTTCAATGACTTTACTTTGATCAACTCATCAAAAGGTTGAGGATTTGGTGTTAAGAACATGACCTCAATGGTGAAGCTAAGTTTTGAAGTTCTAAATAAGTGTTGGTATCTCTATTAATCCCTTAAGAGAGCTTCTAAGAAATCCCTCAAGCTAGATTCTAAGCTCTAAAAAGAGTAAGTATAAGATAAACCTTATACAAAAATGAGTTCAAGACATTTTTTTGAAGGTGTAATCACATCTTATTTATGGATATGTTGTTATCCAACAAAGTTCACTGACATACTCGAGTTGAGGGTGGTCGACTGTGGTCTGCAACGGGCAATAAGCAGTGCTCAAAAGTGGTCTGCAACAACAATGGCCAAAAGTTTTTGTCGGGTCTTTAGTTCAAAATATTACTAAAATTTTACTTATTCTTCTCTCTCAGTGAATGAAAGTGGTCTATTTACAGCCTCTGGGGTAATGACATTTTGGCTCTTTTGGTGAATAACTCTCGTACCACCTAAACGACGACTCATATTGATCCCTTTTGATTATAAAAGTTTTTAAATGATCCGAGTATATTAATGATCTTATAATTAAGCAAATATAGTCTTATTAAATTATTTTCATCGAGATGCTCGATTTAAATACAAGTAAGTCAAATTTGGAGTTTGTTTGACAATTAAATTAATGACTTGAAGCTCCAAATATCAAAGACTTGATCTGGACTTGATTCAACACAGATTGAACCAATTTTAGTATTATCGGATTCATCTTATTTAGACAATTATTTTGACTATAAACCTAATGAAATCGAAGACCTAAATGATCTTGAATTTGAACTTTGATCATTTATTGTTCAAAAAATACATTGATATTTGCGCTAAATGATAAAAAGTTATCGATAACACGCCAGTGACAAAAAAATAATCATTAAATTTAATTAAATATAATAAAAATTTATTATAATTATGTTAATTACTAATTAAATGTTCACTAAATTAACTAATTTTTTATTAAGAAATAATATAATATTTTTAATAAAAAAAATAAGTTGTTATTAGTTGTATCAATTAAATTTTTTTTTTAATTTTATTAGAAAAATGAAACTTTAATATGCATTTTTATTTTGATTAACTAAATATTAAGGAAATAATAATAATAATAATGTAAAATTTTATTTAAATAAAATTAATTAATAATATTTAATTTTTTTAATCAATTTTGTAAAGTATGTTCTTGTGTTTACAGGGAATTCTCATCATATTCCCTTTAGAGTAAGCTGGAACCAATTGTTTTAGATTTAGTTGTTTGCCTGATTGCTTCGTCTATGGTTTTATAATTCTCCTCATCCCTTCTCTAAGATATATACATAATTTGTAATCTCTAGTAGTTCTTTTAATTTGGATTTTCATCCTTATTTTATGGAAGGTCATTAAGGGCTTACATCTATAGCTTGGCTTTTGATTTTGGGTTTAATTTTTCTGTTTGTTCTATTCTATATTTCTTACTATGTTAGCTTGTAATAATCGACCATCTTTTTTGGAGGTGGTTATAGGTATTAATTCCTCCTCTCAAACTCAAGTGAATAATTGTTTACTCCCTAGTGATTACAAAGAACAATGGCTGATAACAATGCAAGTAGATTGATAAAAAAAGCAACAAGAGAAAATGGGAAACCAACTTTGATATATTCAGAGGAAGAAACTATGGAACTTGCTGCCATTAAAATTCACCCTTATTGGTAAGTTCATGTTTGCGCATCTTAAGATGGAGATTATATGAAAATTTTTAGCAGATTTGAAACTATTAAGAAGATGGAATATTGGGGTGATTGATGGAAGGAATATGATGATACTTTTAGAAAAAGAAGAAGAATATACAATACTCTTTGCAAGAAAAGTATTACAAATTGAAAAGGTAGCATGAAACTTTTGAAATGGAACACTGACTTCAACCCAAAGGAGGAACCACATATTGCTCCTATATCGTTTTGATTCTTGTTTTCGTTTGTTTTTTCTCTCTTTTACTTTAGAAAGAGTCGTCATCTTGTCGATCGTCGTATACTTCCCCCATTCGAATAAATCTACCTCCCAAGTCGGATCAATTATTCGAAGAGGAGAGAAACCGAATAAGAAGATACATACGACAAAGCGACAAACAAGAAAAAACACAAAACGTGGAGAGCCTACGTGCGGTAAACCTCGCAAGGATATGTTAAGAGTGTCTGCCCAAATAAGATCGAGCAAAAGCATCTTAAACTGATATCCGCGAAAGAATACCTACGTAGACTACCCATAACAAGAGATTCAGGTGTAGGTGTCAAGAGCACTCCCAAGGGGACGTATCCCACTTGATTAATTACATCTTAGGGGTACCCAAGAATACTCTTGATAAAAGGAGTTTCGCTTGGATTATCGTGAACCTAGGGCAATAGGTACTCAAAGGAAGGTTATTCCTTGTGGGAATAATCCCGATGCTTCAAAGCTCGCGCTAATCCATCGGATAGAGAGTGAGTCTCTCACATCCTGAATGGGTAGCGGCTCATCGCAACACGGGGCCCACAAAAGCGGCTCATCAACACACGGGGCCCACAAAATAACTTAAATCATCTTGATGAGGATATCCAAACATGTCAAAGCACGTCTGGGCCATAATGGCAGAGGACAAATCATTGTATCCCAAATGGGCGGCAGCTCATCGGCATCAGGCCATCAAAATGATATCAATGAAGTCAAGGAGTGACAGAGCTCAAAGGGGCTCAACAAAAAGAAGGTAGAGTGATCCTAAAAGGTAGAGGGAACTTGGTCGGGGGTCGGGGTACCACGGACCTGTCATCCATAGCTATTAGGACCCTAAGTGTACATGGTTGTGAAGGTAGTCGGCCCAACACGTCCTAAGATCCCCGGTCAGCAATCCGTGAATTGCGTCGTCCATGGGAATCTCGGTAGCCCTAAGGTAAAAAGAAAGAAACTCTATCATATGCCTAAAAGTTGGAGCTCCAAGAGGTGGGACTTATACCTACCGAAGTGGCAAGGAGGAAAAGAAAGTGGAGGTTCAGCTACAAACCTGGAAACGCTCCAAACAAAAGGACTTACACCCCGTCTGGGTCAGGGAGCCTTCTAACACCATAGGCTCACTAGACAACCACCTATAAAGAGGTATGTTGGGTTAGTCAGTTTGGAGAAGCACAGGAACTCCTCCTCGGGACATGCAAATATGATGCAGTTATCTAGAGCGGTCCTTAAGTATTGTGGAGGCCCTATTAACATATGCAGGAAAACAAATGTTGTAATTTTTAAATCCTGAATATTTTAATCCTAAATTTTAATTATCTTGAATATTTTATTTAGTATTTTGTAGAAAATTACAATTTTAGGATCCTTAATGAGCTTAGATTATATCATGAAATCCCAGATAAACCACAGAAAGAAACAAGAAAAACACAAGCAAGTGCAGGCATGCAATATGATGCAAAAAGAAAAATAAGCCAGATCAAAATAATAAACAGATCGGTGCCACTGGGTCGGCAACATATCCCAGAAAAGAAAATGGCAGTCAGACTCCGCATATACACGCCCGGTCCTAATTTTATACTTCAATATACATCAATATAAAAAGATATGGGGCACGAGCATCTGCTTCTGGTCCCCTCCACGTGGTTTCTGCGCCAAATGCCTCGAATCTGCGCCAAATGCCTCGAA
>NW_018164594.1:927382-930655 GCF_001263595.1 Phalaenopsis equestris | reverse complement strand
AAAAGACTCAATCCTGCATGAAAACAAGTGTCAGCAGGAAAGCTCACATGCAAATAACGTATCATGAGCCATGTCTTAAAAGTGGGGGAGTTAATAGCACCTGCAAGCAAAAAGGTCAGAAATCATTACTTGCTCCCCCCATAGCGGTACATGTGTGTATGTATATAAATAGGCATGGCTCCCTTCAGAAAAATGCCCTAACACACTATCACACATATGCAGCATGCAGTCACATCACAAGCACAATGAAGGAGAAAGATGTTTGGCTAGGGCAATCAATCAAGTAAAGAACAATAGCCAAACATCAAAAAGACTACCTAAGCGCCCTAAATCCTAGCCTAGCACACCATCTAACAAAAAGTGCATCAACCTGGTATCTAAGTGCGGGGTAGGCCTAGGTATAGTATGGCTTTGACGTGGTCGTCATACCGACCCCATCCTAAAGATTCGAATGATCTAAAGGGTGTGACGAAAAGTGATGACACGAGTTAGATCTATTAGATCTTTAGCACAGTCATACTCGTGTCAATCCCGATGACTTAACTCGCATTGCTCACTAGGATCAACCCAACAAGCAATGACAAGCAATGCTCGTTATGCTCGTTAGGGCATTGCGACCGGCATGAGGTCACTTTCCTAACGATCTTGGCTCGCTATCCATGCAAACATGCAAATGCAAACAGTCATGTGACAGAAGTGATGAGTGTATCGTGAGGCAGTGACTTAAAAAAAGGTGGGCATGTCGTGGAGGCAGCAGGCCGAACAAATGGGTGTGTCGTAGCGACAGTGACCCGAAGAGGTGTGTCTAGGTGACAGTGACAAAAAATAATGGGCGTGTCGTAGTGGCAACGGCCTGAATGTGTGCCAAAGAGGCAGTGACCAAAAGTGATGGGCATGTCGTAGCGGCAGCAGCCCAAAAAAATGCAACACAAGCAAATGATAATGATCATGCAAGCTAACACATACCAGATGCAACATGCAAACAGGCAAGTGACCAAAGGAAAATATGTTGAGATTTTCATATTTATTTTACACTGATTTTGATGATATTGCACTTTAAAGAAGGGTATTTTTGATGTTTTGTTGCAGGTATGATTAATTATGGTCATTGGAGCAAAAAGATGCAAAAATGGTGCAATGTGGAGCAAAAACGAGCAAGAAATGAAATTTTGCTCTGTCACCTTTCAATAAGTCTTTCGATGCTTAATATCTTTTACACTTCTTGCATATTTTTGAATGAGATTACACTTTAAAGGAAGGTTGTTTTCATGCTTATTTTGTAGGGCAATCTGTTAGGAACACAACGCAACTGGAATGGGGCGAAACAGAGCTAAAACGGAGCCAAACAGAACCAAACGGTGGATCTGCGCAGTCTGCTCGCCGACGGAGCCAAAATGGCGCTGACGGCATGATTTACCTGAAAAGACCAAAAAATGACAGAAAAGCTCGCCAACGATGCCCGAGACGGTTATGGGCTGAAATTCAATGTATTTGGACGCTTTTTGGAAGGGTGCTTGTGACAACTCTTCATACTTCATCCCTACACTTTAAAATAACGAATTTAGGTTAGAAAAAGAGGGTTATATGTGAGAGGAATGTTAGGAAAAGTGTGGAGAAAGTTTAGGGCTTTTAGAATAGGAGTAGAAATGTAGATTTCTACCCTTTTGGGAGAGATTGGAGAGGAAATTTTGAGAGAATTTGTAAGGAGATGTTCTAGCATTGCATGAATTGGTGGGAAACTTTGTGGGAGAGATTTTCTTCTTTCTTTCAAAGAGAAAAAACTAAGTATTGTGTTCTTCATTATCTTATGGTTTTGTAAACCCTTATCTAGTGGACTTGCTTTGGTTAAATGAAGTTTCCGTTGTGTTTTCTTCGTGTTTTGTGATGGGCTTCTCTTACTCTTTCATCTTATTGGAAAATACTGGCATGAGAAGATTATGCCATTGTTTTCATTTGTAATGAGTAGAATTCATGTTTAGGATTTTGTGATGCATGTTAGAAGTAGATTTAATTATAAATGTGATGATTTTTACTTGCACTTTATTTACATTACAATAAAGGTCTGTTGTAGTGTTAAAGTTAGTTGTAATTGCATTAAGAACTGAGAGGGCTGTGTAATTCTTAACAAAGTAGAACCACACTCAGATTCTATGGATGGTTAAGTACCTAGGAGTTGAATGCAAATAAATAGGGAAATATACTTTGATGGGCATAGAATTAGAGATTTTAGGGTGACAGACTAAAGGGTAAAGAATAGGATTGCTCCTATTTGACACATACAATATTTAATGTATCTCATTCCTTTACATTCTCCAATTCATTACATAAGAATAGTAGTTTTTAATATCTCAAAATTCTCCAAACCAATTCATCTAAAAAGGGTTATCTTTAGAATTAATATTTGCATTTAGTTATAGTTACTATCTTTACATTTAACACTTGCATTTAAGAGTAGTTGCTAGATAAAATATCATTTTAATCGACCTTCCAAACTAAGGACTAATTGTAGTAGATCAGAATTTGACTAAGGACCTCTTACCTCGCTTCCCTGTGGGATTGATAAACGGGACTCCACTAGAGCCCTGCACTACTTGAGCGATACGTATACTTGCGTTTGAAATTGTGACTTTACAAAATCATTAGAAATATATAAATTTGGGTTCATAAATTTAAGCATATATAAAGTCTCTGTCAAGTTTTTGGCGTCGTTGCCGGGGAAGCTTCGGTAAGAACTTTAGGAGAATTTTAGTTGAAATAATTAAGCTTAGATTTGGAAAACTGTAGTGTCGTGAAAATTATTTTGTGTGAAAAGTGTTTTTATATGAAAAAGTGCTAAAAAAAGAAAAAAAAATTAGCTTTTATGAAAAATAAGGTGTTCGTGAAAATGTTTTGTTGTGTTGAATATATTTCATATGTTATTTGTTTAATTATTAATGTATTGTTTGTTGTGTTGCATATGCGAAACAGTTTGTTGGCAGGACTTGTGCCTTATGGTCCCGAGTTTGAAAAAAAGAAAAAAATAAAAATACAAAGAGGACGTTTGAAAAAAAGAAAAAAATGAAAAAAATAAAAATACAAAGAGGACTTCAAAAAACCAGAAATGAAAATGGAAAACTTTCTGAATAATAACTTGGAAAATCATCATACTTCATTGAGGGATTACGTAAATCCTACGACAGATGAAGTTCACTCAAGTATACAAAACCCTGTCGTAGAAGCTAACTCGTTTGAAATAAATCCTGAGATTATCCAACTGGTGCAGAACAATCAGTT
>NW_018164594.1:925891-927312 GCF_001263595.1 Phalaenopsis equestris | reverse complement strand
GTACTCATTAGCACCTGGCTCTATTAAAAATTGGGAGGAGTTAACTCAGAAATTTCTAACTAAGTATTTTCCACCTTCAAGGACTACTAAACTTAGAAAAGATATTATCTCATTTTGTCAGCATGAAGGGGAATCAATATATGAAGCTTGGGAAAGATTTAAGGAACTCCTAAGAAAGTGTTCGCATCATGCTCTGCCTGATTGGTTAATCATTCAAACTTTTTATATTGGGTTAGTAGAATCCCTTAGGTTTATAATTGATGCTGCTGCTGGTGGATCATTAATTTCAAAATCATTTGATGAAGCGTATGTGTTAATTGAAAATATGGATGCAAACGAATTTCAATGGCCCTCTATAAGGGTAAATCTTAAAAAAGTAACCAGTGTTCATGATTCAGATATGATTACAATTCTTGCATCTCAAGTAGCTGCAATATCAAAGAAGTTGGACCAATTTGGAATGAACCAGACTCAATTTACTCCAGTAAGTGAGGAAAGTTCATTAGGTCATATGATTGATTCTAACTTATCATATGAGACTTTAAATACCATAAACAACCCATATTCTGACTTTTACAACCCAGGTTGGAAGAACCATCCTAATTTTAACTGGAATCATACTACTGATGGTAGAAACCAAAAATGGGAAAATAATCATACAAATCATAATGGAAGTTGGAATAATCAGGGGAACACAAACTATAGACCTTCATATTCATCGGACTCTAACAATGATCAACAATTTGAGGATAAGAAGATGTCTATGGAATAAGTGGTACTGCAAATGGAAAACCAGTTGCAAAGTAAAAATGCTGTGATTAAAAACATAGAGAATCAATTGGGACAAATTGCTAATTCACTTAGCAATAGACCCCAAGGAACACTTCTTAGCAACATTGAGATCAACCTTAAAGAGAACACTAGTGAACAAGTAGAAGCTGTCCAATTAAAAAGTGGAAGAGAGATAAAGGATGTGGTTAGAAAAGAGAAAGATGTTGTGAGAGAAACAAAAGAAAACTAAAAGACCTGAAGAACATGTTTGTAAGGAACTGGAAAAATTAATATCTCCAACTAAAACAAATTTAAAAAGACCACCACCTCCATTTCCTCAAAGACTTAGACAACATGAGTTGGATAAAAAATTTTAAAGTTCATGGACATACTTAAGAAGTTAACGATAAATATTCTTTTCGCTGAAGCTTTGAAACAAATGTCAAGTTATGCAAAATTTATGAAGGAGATATTAAACAAGAAAAGGGAATTTGGGGATTACGAGACAGTTGCACTAAGTGAGGAGTGCAACGCTATACTTCAGAAAAATTTTCCTCGGAAACTTAAAGATCATTGTAGCTTTACAATTCCTTGTGTAATTGGAAAAAGATTATGTGGAAAAGCTTTATGTGATTTAGGATCGAGCATTA
>NW_018164594.1:925078-925564 GCF_001263595.1 Phalaenopsis equestris | reverse complement strand
GAGGTGTGAAATGATGGACGTTACCAAAAATAGTAAACTGTTAATTCCATCTGTTGAAAAATCTCATGACCTTAAAATGAATTTACCTCATACAATTTTAAAGCCTACCTATTTGGTGAATTCATATACACCACCAGTCTCTATATCTTCATATTCGACTCAATCACAAGATGAACCTGAATTGAATGATGAAATCAGTAAAAGATCTCCTATGAAAGAGTTATTCAAGGTCACTGAATGGCATATTCTGTGGTATACGAACAAAATGAATGAGATTCAGATGCTGGGGTAGAGTATTAATGCAATTAACAGTTTCCCCCCAAAGATTTTATCTAGTGACTCTAAGATAAATCCTAAGGAATGAATTATGAGCAATTTAAAATTATTGAACTAATATTTAGAAGAGAATTCAAGGATTTGTTTCAAAAGAGCTTTGAGTTGAGAGATAAAGACAAGGAAATTGAAAGATCAATGGAAGAAATTCCT
>NW_018164594.1:923533-924956 GCF_001263595.1 Phalaenopsis equestris | reverse complement strand
TTATAAATTTTAAGGATGATATTAATATGCAAATTGAGAAAATCAATAGAAGAAAATTGGATCTAGAAAGAAATATGAGGAACAATGATAAGAATCAATATGAAAAAGAAGAGCTGAAAGAAAATTTTAAATTCGAGGACTTTGTAAGAATCTCTGGATCTGGAAAAAATTGGGCTATTGATCAAAGATTACTTAGTTGCAATTTTGATTCGGGTGGAATCATTTGTCGGGCTAGTGACGTTAAATCAAGTGCTTTATGGGAGGCAACCCATAGTTATCTGTGTGGTTTGATTTAGTATGTTTAAGAGTCATGATTGTTAGTGTTGTATTGTGTTTGCTTTAGTGTAGATTGATTTGTTTGCTTGGTGTTTGGTAGATGTTTGGATTGCTGGTGTTTTGATTTGCTTTTTGTGTGTCATGAGGGAGATGATTCATTAAATTCTTATTATGATTAGACTTGTATGTTCTTTTGTTGTAGTTGGATTGATGTGTCCACTACAACTCGGGTCTCACCCAAACTTGAGTTTTACAAAAGACATTATGAATTTTTACAGCGATAGTTCCATCTCAATTTTGTTACTTCCTTTCTTGGTCTTTGTTTTCATTTGATAGGAGTCGTGAACCTATTTGATGAGTAACTTGTGGATGATTTTACACTATCCTTATAACTACTTGGGATATGGTGATGTCTGGTGTTGGTGCTTGAGAACCAATATATTAGAGATAATCTTATCTTTGGGATTAGAATTTATAAAATCATTTATAAACACCCAATATATTTGTGTAGGGATTCTGTTAGAAATTGGAAGTAAGTTAGTGAGATGCGATGAGATAGAGGAAGAATTGACCTTATTTATAAGTTTGTGTTACAATTTATAAGAATTGAAGAACTTTTTTATATTTCAATGCTGATCCATGTTATGCTAGTTAGAAGTTTGTTTAGTTAATTTCATTATAGCATGTTTAGTTTAGATTTACTTTCTACTACATGTTTTCTATCCTAATAAATAATTGTAGATGTTTTTTATAAAAATTTGTGGTAGACAGAATTTTTATACTGTTTTTCTTCGTACTTATATTTTCTGCACTAAATGTTATACATGATAAAAATCAAGTTTGGGGGTAGGAAGAAAAATGAAATTTTACAATGAATATACTTCCTTTTAGTTTAATATTATTGCAAGCATGTTTTAGGCTTAATTTACTTACTCCTGTTGTCATGCTATCCTGATAATGCATGCATATAAATTTGATAGGATGTTGCAGTAGCTAGTAGATTCAATTACTTTTTCTTCCTGCTACATTTTATAGAAATTAATTGTAAAATATTTAAAAATACAAGTTTGGGGGAGTGAAGAAAAAGATTAACTATTAGATGTTCTCAATTTAAATATTTTCAAAAATTATTAATATGATTTTATGT
>NW_018164594.1:917403-923026 GCF_001263595.1 Phalaenopsis equestris | reverse complement strand
TTAAAGGGTAAAAAAGATCAAAAAAAAAAAAAAAAAGAAAAAAAAAAAAAAAAAAAAAAGAAAAGTAAGTGAGGAGAAGCTTGAGGAGATGTCTAATAAAAAATTTGCTTCACTTGAATCAACTTGAGGAAGAAGGCTTTATTACATTTTTTAAACTTATATTTGAGTATTAGTATCCTTACTAATAAAGTTCTCATGAAGTTCTCTTTCATATGGATATTCTAAGTTAATTTAATATGACAAATTGCCATTCTTCTTGAAATAAATAAAGAATCAGAAATCTTAGACTTGACTATTAGATATTCTTATTCTTTTAGTTTTGACAAAAGTTTTTCAAAATTTTTCTTTAGTTGTGCTATTGTATTTAGCAGACAAAATTATAGAAATTTAGAAGTTAACTTTCTACCATTAGTCATAACTTTTATGTAGTAAATGTGTTACTTGAGGACAAGTAACAGTTAAGTTTGCGGGATTTTGATATGCCTAAAAATGACTATTTTTTCATATATGTTTCATGCTTAATTTTAATAATTTTTAATGATATTACATTTTAAAGGAAGTTATTTTGCAAATTTTTTGTTTCAGGGACAAGAAATAGAGTTTTGGAGAAAAAGAAGCAATAATAGTGCAATTTGGAGCAAAAATGAGCAAGAAAGAAAATTTTGTCCTAACCCATTTTGATATGTCTTTCTATGCTTAATCTCATTTGCACTTCTAACACATTTTTGAATGAATATACACTTTAAATAAAGGTTGTTTTCATGCTTATTTTGTAGGTCTATCTGTTAGGAATGAAACACAACTAGAATTGGGCGAAACGAAGCTAAAACGGAGCAAAACGGTGGAGTTGCGCAGTCTGCTCGCCGACGGCCACCAAATGGTGTCGCCGGCACCAAAATGGTGTCGACGGCGAGATTTTCCCGAGAAGACCGAAAAATGACAGAAAAGCTCGCCACGGCGCCCTTGAGCCAGCTGACGGCGGACGGGTATGGGCACTTCGTCCCTACACTTTAAAAGAATGAATTTATGTTAGAAAAAGAGGGTTATATGTGAGAGGAATGTTAGGAAAAGTGTGGAGAAAGTTTAGGGCTTTTAGAATAGGAGTAGAAATGTAGATTTCTACCCTTTTGGGAGAGATTGGAGAGGAAATTTTGAGAGAATTTGTAAGGAGATGTTCTAGCATTGCATGAATTGGTGGGAAACTTTGTGGGAGAGATTTTCTTCTTTCTTTCAAAGAGAAAAAACTAAGTATTGTGTTCTTCATTATCTTATGGTTTTGTAAACCCTTATCTAGTGGACTTGCTTTGGTTAAATGAAGTTTCCGTTGTGTTTTCTTCGTGTTTTGTGATGGGCTTCTCTTACTCTTTCATCTTATTGGAAAATACTGGCATGAGAAGATTATGCCATTGTTTTCATTTGTAATGAGTAGAATTCATGTTTAGGATTTTGTGATGCATGTTAGAAGTAGATTTAATTATAAATGTGATGAAAATGTTAGATTTAATTATAAATGTGATGATTTTTACTTGCACTTTATTTACATTACAATAAAGGTCTGTTATGCTGTTAAAATTAGTTGTAATTGCATTAAGAACTGAGAGGGCTGTGTAATTCTTAACAAAGTAGAACCACACTCAGATTCTATGGATGGTTAAGTACCTAGGAGTTGAATGCAAATAAATAGGGAAATATACTTTGATGGGCGTCGAATTAGATATTTTAGAGTGACTTATTTTAGGGTGACTGACTAAAATCCTCAATTTGGTCCTATTGTTTAGAAAATAAAGCTAGATGTTAGCCTCAGGTGAGGGGAAGAGGGAACTCTAGAGTAAAAGCTAGTCTCTTCCTAGCCTAACCACAGGTTTACAGATCAAACATTGGATTAATCAATGTTCTTTATGCACTTGATAGTGGGTAAAGAATATAATTGCTTCTATTTGGTACAATACATTAATTATATTTAAAATTATTTTGCCACACTAATTATAAACTCATTGCAAGGGGAATGATGTTTTATATAAATTTGAAATCTTCATACATTTTTAGTTTAGAGTAGTGGTAACGTTACATTTTAAAACCTTTTTAGATTGTCCTGCATTTACATTTTGCATTTGCTTAGCATACTTATCATTTCGTTAATTCTATAGGATTATATATTACACAAAAACATGTGATCATTTACTATATAAGTTTTCTACAATTTAAAAGTAGGTTTTATTAAAGTCACTAGAGCCCTGTATTACTTGAGCGATACGTATACTTGCATTTGAAATTGTGACTTTACAAAATCATTATAAATATATAAATTTGGGTTCATAAATTTAAGCATATATAAAGTCGTTGTTAGCAAGCATGTTATACAATGCGAAAGCAAATAAACATGCAGGTGATCAGTCGACCGGACCATGCTGGCCGGTAGAACTAAAGTGATCGGTGTACCGAGTCGGAGTGGTAGTCAAACCAAAGTGAGACGCTCATCGGGCCGGGGTGGCCAATCAAAGCGAAGTGAAATGCTCGTCGGGTAGGGGTGGCCTGTCGGAGCAAAGTAAGAGGTTCACCGGGCCAGGGCAGTCGGTTGGAGCTAAGTGAAATGCTCACCCGGTCGGGGCGGCCGGTCGAAGTAAAGTGAAATGCAACATGCACTAAGAAAAAATGCAATAAGCAGCAAACCAACATGCAGGTAGCAAACTGGGCTCGTGCTAAGGACCTCACCTAGGAGACCTAAGGTTTAGACCCTTGGATGTGCGGCATCGCCACCTCTTGCTTTGGTGAGGAAAAGTGGGGAGTTTCTCCTCAGAACGAGAGGGAAACTCTCCTCTGCGTCGCAAAATAGGATAGCTACAAATCTTTTCCTATTTTGCAAACTCCTCCAAACTTTGCAAAACGGGCCAGCTACAAAGCTTCTCTCGCTTTGCCAAGTCCAACCTCCCAATATCTCCAAGTAAAACTGGGGAATCCAAAGTAAGGGGAGTGAGGGACTCCAACCCATCATGACTTGTGCTAAGGCTCACAACATGTGTGGAGGGACTTGGCTCTACGAGGGGTGTTTGGCCACACATAGGAAGTACTAACCTAAAGGCTGGCTTTAGAAAAACCCACGATCCATCACTCGGGCATGTCATCGTGCCGACCCACGTCGGCGCACGCACCCCGTGTGGGTGATCAAACCCACCCGCCTAGACTCCACTATTCCTAAGGCTGGCTAAGAGGTTGGAAATCTCACTATAAATTCTCTCTACCGTAACGGTTGCAGACAAGTTTTCTTTGCTTGCTCCAAGCTCGCCGGCGTCTGATCCATGCTCTAGTGTGTCTCGTAGAATGTGCACAGAACAACAAAAAGACGTAGAAGTTTGTGAGGTACGCAAAACAACCCAAAAATAATAATTTTTGCATCTTAAAAAAAACCCAAGATATACCTTCGCAAGGGAGGTTGCTTGATGACGGCGAAGGAGGGGAACCCACAAGGTAAAAGACGCACGCACATCCTCGAACAGCAGCAACGCTCGCTGTCCGGCGACGTCAAAATGCTCCGGCAAAGTATCCGACCGCTGGGAAGGTAAAATGGCGAGGTGGAGGAGTTAGCTCATCGGCGGTGCGCACCGAGAGCGAAAGAAACACGGAGGAGAGCCCAAAAACTGATGTTCTCCTCGTTGATTTTCTCCAGCATAGATACGGCGCCAGCGAGGCAAAAAGGTCGACGAGGAAGAGGTTAGACAAATGGCGGGATCTCGACATCGGAGTTAGAGGAGGGGTCAGCGGATCTGCCTACGATCAAGAAAAGAAGTAGAAGAACAGGAAGAGGGAGAGGCGACCGACCTACGGCTGGAGGAGGTCGGTGAGGTTTGCCGGCGGTGAGATATTAGCCGTGAAGAGGGTAGCGACGGAGAAGAAGCTCGGCTGCAGGGTCCCTCCTCGCGAGAAGATGGCGTGGGCGGCGCTGGAAAGTGGTGGCACCTGACCGACGATGAAAAGGTCGGCGACAAGGGCGGCGGTCGGCGAGAGGAGCACGAGGGAGGAGATCCAGAGCTAGGGTTAGCGAACTGGGCTGCGGCTGCGTGCGATTTGGGAGAGAGGGAGGAGAGATGAGCGTAGGTTGTTTTTTCTTTTTATATATAATATTATTATATTATATAATATATAATATAATAATAATAATTATTATATTATAATTATTATTCGTGCATTTTTAGCCTGTACATGTCCTCGCGGCAAAGTGGACTTCCTTCTTCGCTAAAATCAACGTTCCGGACACACCAGCGTGGTCCGTTTCCTCTTTTGGGGTCATTTGGGCCTCTTTTTCGACTATCATGTCCAAAACAATAATTCACATATTTTTACCCCGCCCGCGAAGCCGTAGCAAAGTGGACATCCTCCATAAACGAAATCAACATTTCAGACACACTGGTGGGATCCGTTTCATCATCCAGGGTCATCTGGACCACTTCGTCAAGTGATCGGGCCAATTCAAGCTAAAATCGCGCGCGACGCTTCACGTAATATCCATTGGCCTAATTGAAGTCGTTCGACGTGCCAAATGCCGACCGGTCTTTGCATAAGCGAAAGCCAGAGCCTAGCAAAATAACCCTAGCTACGTGACCCTCAACACGTTTTAAAAAGATCTCAAGTGGGTGTCTGAACTATCAGACGTCATAGACAGGTTGTAAACTGTCCTGAGTCATGCAGTTGGATACCCTACACTTGTGACATCAAAAATTGATGCCAACAATTCTCAGGTTTGAAACTCACTTATTTAATAAGAAAGTTTTATTCTAATCGGGTTCTATATATGGTAACTTGCAGCAACTTTTTATATGCTTAAAATACAAGATAAATATGGATGTAATAAATATTCAATAATTGTAAAGTCACACTTATCAACGCAAGCATACGTTTTGCTCAAGTAATATAGGGCTCTAATGGAGTCCTAGATATCGATCCCACAGGGAGTGGTTAGAACTGCGGACTAAGATTTTAGGAAAATAATACTTTAATCACAACAATAAAGTTCAATTTGCTTATCTGTCACTAATAGGCAATTGAAATAAATAGATAATTTTAATAACTATTAAATAACTAATGATACTAAGGAGGATTTAATTGTGATATTCGATATATAATAAAACATCAATCTCCTTGTCAAGAAATTATAGTGAATGGATAGAGTGAATTAGTTCAATTTAGATTATGTCAAATAGGAGCATACAAATTCTTTACCCTTTGGTCCAGGCATAAAGAATATTGACTTATCCTACGCTTATTTACTGAATCTGCGGCTAGGCTGGGAGGATACCGGCTCTCACTTCAGAGCTCCCACGTTCCCCTCACCTGAGAGCTAGCATCTACACTTCAGCACCCAAACGATAGAACTGAATTGCTAATTTTAGTTTGTCAGTCTAAAATCTCCAATTCTACGCCCGATAATATTATTTCCCTATTTATTAGCACCCAACTTTCAAGGGCTTTGACCTCCCTGAATCTTGGATGTAATCTTCACTTTAATTGTAAAACTCAACATATTTTAACAAATCAATTGGCCAGATTGAAAGTAAATTAAGATCGAAGTGAAAAGATCATCACAATTTCTTAAACATTTTTATGGCTTCACCAATTCAAATCACCATTT
>NW_018164594.1:871743-917003 GCF_001263595.1 Phalaenopsis equestris | reverse complement strand
GTCGATCCACGCGGCGGGGGCCTCGAGGGCGCCGTCGACAGGCTTATGAAAAATTTTTTCCTGTTGTCTCGGGAAAAACTCGTCGTCGGCGGAGTCGAGGGCGTCGTCGGCGGGTTTGTTCAATTTTCCCCATTTTCGGCCTTTTCCTTCACATTTCGGTCCTTTTCGCTCCAAATTTGCTTCTTTTTGCATGTTTTTGCTCCAATGACCCTAATTCATCATTCCCAATGACCCTAATTCCCCTAATTCATCATTCCTACAACAAAACATCAAAAATTCCTTTATTTAAAGTGCAATAACATCAAAAATAGTATAAAATAGGTATGAAAATCTCAACTTATTTTCCTTTGGTCAGTAACCTAATGAAAATTGATTCGACCACCTTAAATGGATTGAGACCATCCAAGGCTAGAATTTTGATTGAAATAGATGTTACTCTTCCTTTTAGTGATTATGTCTGGATTGGAGACTCGAATTCTTTCTATTGGCAGAGTGTGGAGATGGAATATGTTCCACCCTACTGCAATCATTGTCGTATGTTTTGGCATTGTTGGTCAAATTGCTTTATTCCTCATCCTAATTTAAAAACTACTACTCATCATAGAAAGATCTTGAGGATTGAAGATCAAAAGGATCAAACTTTGGATCTTCAACATAAAGATTTGGAAAATGTGGAGTTCATTGGAGCCAATCTTAATTCTCTAGAGAGTGATAAGGAAATGCAGCCAGATGCATCCATCATCACCAATTTTGAGTTGAGGAATAATGGCATTTTACATCCTTTGAAAGATAATGATATAAATAATAATGTGATCTCTATTGTAAAGGAAACTAGTAATAATATCAGTGTGGATAATATTGTTTCTAATAATAATAAGATGAATATTATTATCAGAAAGAATATTATTCAAACTACCAATTGTAGTTCTTTGATTGCCAGTCATGTTCCTATTGTGGAGGATAATAATTTGTTAACCAATATTGATCCCATTGTGGATGAATGTTTGGTTACTAGATCATAAGTTGAGGAAGAATGCATTAATTCAAAAACTACTAGAAAAGGAAAGATAAAGGTCTTAGAAACTAAAGTTATGCTAATCATGATGCCCTTATACATTGTCAGGTGGGAGAAGATATGGAAAAAAGAGGATTTTACATCTACCTCTAAAATTACTAGAGGAATGAAAGATTTTCTTGATGATGTTTGATTTTCTATTTTGGAATGTTAGGGGCAATGCTAAAATGATGCTGCTAACAGACTCAAAAGTTCGATTCATTCTCATATACTTAATTTTGTTAATATTCTTGAACCACTTATGGATTCTAAGAATAATGATAAATATCTTAATAGAATTGGTAATTTTAATCTTTTTACTAATTTTAATAATAAAATGTGGTTTTTATGGAAAGATTTTGTGAAGATTGATGTACTTGTCAATCATGAGCATCTCCTTCATATTAAAGTTCATATCAATAACGATCAATTTATGTTATCAATCAATTATGTTGGATGTACAAGGCAAAAAGATTTAAATTGTGGAATCCTATGCATTCCATCAATATTATTTCTGAACCTTGGTTAGTGGGTGAAGATTTTAATCTCATTACTTCACCAAGCAAGAAACAAGGGGAAATCCTCCTAATTTGAATCTCATTTTTTATTTCAATAATGTCATTTTTTATGCTAATCTTTTTTATTTGGGGTTTAATGGTAACCCATTTACTTGAAGTAGAGGGCAACTGTTTGAAAGATTAGATAGATTTCTTTCCAATGCTAATTGGGCTAATAATTTTTTTTTTGCATGATATTTGTCACCTTGCTATTATCGTGTCAGATCATGCTGCTCTTTTATTGAGAGTAAAGGAGAGTATTACTAATATCAATTATTGTTTCAAATTTTTTAATATGTGGGTTATGCACACTTCTTACTTATAGTTTATCAAAGATAATTGGAATTGTAATGATAAGGGGAATTCTGGTCTTAAGCTTTGGCTTTTACATAAAAATCTAGCTCTCAAGCTTAAGCACTAGAATTGGGATGTATTTGACAATATTCACAAGAAAGTTGTTAAGGTAGAAGAGTGAGTGAAAGATTTGGAGTTGGATTTCAACAATTGAAACATATGATGGGATATTTTATTATAAGGGCAACAAGAATTAAATAGTATCCTTGCTATGGAAGAAAATCCGGATGCACAAAAAGCTGCTAAGCTGAAATTTTTAGATGGGGATAGAAATTCAGCTTACTATAATGCTCATATTAGGAGTACAAGGAATGGTAATTTTATTACTAAAATCATTAAATCTGATGGGAAAGTGCTTTCAACTCCTTTGGAAATTGAAGAGGATGGAATCAACTTTTTCACGAATCTTTTTAATGGTGATGGTAATATTATTTCTAAATTAAAAATTGAGAATTTTGCTAATTATAATGAGATTTATTGTAGGAATCTTACTTATACTCCTTTTAAAGATGAAATCAAAAAAATCATTAACAGTATGGAGGAAGGTAAGGTTGCTAACCCAGATGGTTTCACTGTGAAATTCTACAAACAGAATTGGGATGTTATTCACCATGAACTGGTGGATACTATCTCCAGTGGAATTGATCTACCTAATTATTTTTAACTTCCAATATTGTTTTTATCCTTAAAGAAAATAACGCTACATCTTGGGATAATTTTATACCTATTAGTCTAAATGCAGTAGTGTCTAAAATAATCTCTAAGATATTAGTTAATAGAATTCAACCTTTGCTTCATGAGCTTATTAGTTTGAATCAATATGCTTTCTTTAAGAGGAGAAATATTTGTGGCAATGCTTTAACTGTTCAAGAAATGATTTTAGGCTTGATAAAAAAGGTAATGATAAGAATGTGATTTTTAAGATGGATATAACAAAAACTTTTGATACTATTACATGGGAGTTTATTTTAGATGTTCTTCATGCTATGGGGTTTCAAGAATATTTTTGCAAAATAATTTGTAGGCTACTTGATATCAATTTTTACTCTATTTTGATTAATGGTAAAGCTTGTGGTTTTTTTAAGACCACTAGAGGTATTAAGAAAGGTGATCCATTATCACCTTATCTTTTCATTATTGCTTTTAATTACTTATATAAGTGTATCAATAATTTGTTTGCTAAATACCCTAGCATGTACTATTTTCATAAAGGTGTGGTTGGTATTTCTCATTTTTGCTTTGCCGATGACTTAATTATTTTTACCGGTGCTAATAAAATGTCCATTAAGAGAGTTTGGAAAGAAGTTAGTCTTTTTCAAGATACCTTAGGTATGTTTCTTCAGTACTTCTAAATTTCATATTTATTGTTCCAAACATGTTTCAGCTACTAAAAAGAATTGGATGGTGTATTATACTTATTACAATAAAGCTATTATGCCTTTAGTTTATTTAGGCTTTACTTTAGACAAGAATAACATAAGAAATGCTCTTCTCTCAAGTTTATTTGATAAAATAAAGAATAAAATGCTTGTTTGGAAAAATAAGTTCCTCTCATTTGGAAGAATAATTACTATTTTTAAGAGTCTTCTTACATCTTTACCCTTTATGTTATGCAATTCATGAACATACCATTGAGCTTTGCTAATAAACTGGAGAACTTATTTAATAAATTTCTTTGAGATGGTAATGGAAAGTATAACATTCAATCGAAATATTTGATACCATTCTTATTAATCATATGAAACTATGACATAGATTTAGGCAGAAGAATTCTATTTGGGCTTCCCTCTTGTATGTGAAATATTGAAATGACAAACATCCTCTTGCGGCTACTCAATCTAAATTTGATTCTTATATCTTTAAAAGTATGCTCAAGGTTGCTAAAGTAATTAGAAATCTTATTATTTGGGACATTGGCAATGTAGATGCTCATTATGGTATGATGATTGGTTAGAGAATGGTAATCTTGCAGATTGCTATGGTGGTCCACAATATATTAATGTAAATGTTAGAGACATTTGGAATGATAATGGCTGGAACAAGAATTTGTTAAAGGAGTTACTTAGACATGAAGATTTAAAATTCATCTCAAGTATTCCTGTGAATCATGGGAAAATGGATATTCCTATGATTAAAGATAATATTGGTGATGCTATTACTAAAACTTTTGATAATTCTTTTCAATCTTTTCAGGTTATGGACCTCAAATGGAATTGGAATACTTGGGTGAAATCTTCTCAACCTTTCTTTATTTGGGGGCTCCTCCATGATATTTTACCTAGGGATGATATACTTAAATTTAAAGGTTTTAGAATTCCTTCACATTGTTTACTGTGTAGAGAGAATGTGGAAACTATTAACCATCTACTTATTGAGTGCAGGTTTGTGTGCATTTTTGGCAGAAAATAATTAGTTTTTTTAATAGAAGTTGGAATTGGGTAATTATACTGATATTATGGATATTTATGAAGACTGGAAGTCCTAGGACATGTTTTTTCACTAATATCCCCTGTTATCTTTTGGTTTATTTGGTTTACTTAAAACAACATTAAATTTCATAAAAAGAAAACTAATGTTAAACATACTTTTAATATGATTAAAAGTTTTCTTTCTAATAGTCTTACATTTAATAGTAATAAGAGAAAAAAAAATAGATAAGATGAGATTTATGTTAAATTCAAGGTTGATCTTAATCCTTTGGTTAAATGAAACAATTCTGTTTCTTGGTCCAAGTGGTATGCACCAAATATTAACATTAATATTGACGACAATTGAAAAAATAATAAAGTTGGCGGCGGAGGTGTTTGGAGAGATTTTTTAGGATATGTTATCCGTTGGTTTGCGTCTTCGACCATTCATGTATCTCCTTTAGTGGCAGAAGCAGATGCAGTGATGTTTTGTTTATTGATAACAAAAAAATACGGATGGAATTTTATCAATATAGAAACATAATTTAGAAACACTCTTTATTAATGTGGAAGAATTGCAAGTTGTAGGAAGACTATCATTTGAGTATAAATATAAAAATGAAGAAGATTGTGAATTTGACCAAAGGAATGAGCATGTGCTGGACTTATACAAGAAGAGATAGAAATAAAGTTGCTAATTGGGCAGCTAAGCTAGGGAGATTTCTTTCATATGTTGTTATTTCTAAGATTGTGTCTGTGGTTTTTAAATATCTTGTGTATGATGATTGCTTTAATCTGTTTATTGGATTTTATTTTTCATTAAGTTCAAATTAGAGTGAGTTGTATTTTCTTTTTTGAGGGAGATGAGCCTTTGGTTTGTTTTTTTATTGAGTGAGTTATTTGGGGTGTGTAATAAGTTACTCTTATATTTTACTGTATTTTTTATTTAAATAAAATTTCCATTGGTTTAATAAAAAATAATTAAAATTTAAATCATTAATCAATTTATGTAATAAAATTAATCTAAAATTAAATTAACAACTCAGCCCTTCCCTCCACAGACAAAACCCTCGCCTCCATCACCCTCGCTCTCCCGGTTCCTTCTTTCGCTACCTGAAACCCTCTCCGTCCCTCCCCCTCTTAGTGTTTAGCCCAAAACAATCGTATTTGTGAACGAGCCCCAGCGATACAGTCCGCATTAAAGCTAGCTGGGAAGGCAACGGCGGGATCGCGGTGTACAAAGGCTACAGAAACCCCCATCTTTCTCATCCTGCCGCTCTGCTCCTACCAGAAACCATTGAGAAAGGTAACCCTGTTTGCGCCATTCTTTGGCTGCGCTCTTCCCGGATTTAGTAAAGCCGGCTAAATCCGCCGAACAGCAGGATTTAATAAATCCGGGATTTACGGCCGAAATCCGCCGTGAAATCCGCCGTGAAATCCGCCGTGAAATCCGGATTTATCAAATGAGCGGCTTTGTTTTGTCCAAACTGACCATCTGGCAAGATTTAGCCTAAATCCAGGTAACTCCTGGTCTAAAATCCGTCATTTGACAGCCCCTAAGTTTGCAAATTTTTCCGTTTGACAGGATTGAAGTTATATCCCGCTGCCAGACAGCTCCTAAAGTCGTCTCTCGCCTCCTTCCCTTTTGTTTGATTTCTCAGGCATACATGTCGATTGCATCGCAGCTTCAGGTGATCAAGTCCGTCATTAAGGGGAAAGAGGACCCAATCCGTAGGCCCATAACTCGACCCTCGGTGCTGTTCGACCCCAAGGAGGCTGCTGATATCGATCTAAGATCGATTATTCCATTAGCACAGTCCGGTAATCCTCGCTCATATCCTCGACTCTTTTCCTCCTCCCCACCACTCCTGTTTATTTTGATTATGGAACCAGGAGGTGCCACTTGTTGCACTATATGGCTGCAGTATGCCTTAATATTGATTTGATTTCAGGCATATTTGAAACTATCATATGCCCATATATATTTATTTTAAATTGTAAAATGCTATGATTCCAAGTCAGCAGCCAAAAAAAATCTAGATGTGTTGGCACTAAGAGAATGTTTATGATGCACGGCGGGCTTCCTATGCTCAATGGAGGGGTGCCTACGCCCGCGGGCTTGGAAAGTGCCGCATGCTGACTGGCTTGGTCCTGGTGCGAGAAGGAACGAGCGGTCCTTCATTGCTCATGGTTCCCTCCTATTTGGAGCGGGGCCCACTCTTCTTTACTCTAAGACTATATATATATATACACACACACACATAATTTGTTATGTTTTAGGCCAGTTCTTTGTTTCATTTTTTGCTGTCGGTGCCTTTTCTTTTGCTAGAGCTGTATCTAAGGATAGTTGGTGCACCGACTATATCCTGCTTCAAAATGGTGACTATCTCCGCATATTTCCATTCCTATTCTCCTTGCCTGCTCTCTACTGCTCTCCATGCACCCCTTTTACTTGTTGCTGCCACTTCTTGCATCATCCCTTGCTGCTGCTGCTGCCCCCCTTCCCCACCTATTCCTTGTTGTTGCGCCTTCCCTTTCTACACCATCTCTACTTGCTATCACCACCTCCTACACCACCCCTACCCTGCAGTCACCCTTCCTAAGCCCCTCGTCACTACTCAATCGGCTGTCCGACAACTAGATAGCCCTTCAACCACTATTTTCCTAGCCACTGCCACCTTCCCACCTCACCCTAACAAGGTATTTGTGTTTGTGTCGTGATTTTCCTATTTCAAGGTTGTTGATTGTAATTCTGTTTTGCTTTGCTTAATAAACTTAACTACATCTATTGGGTTTCAGGTTAATTGCGATATCTTTTTATATTATAGATAACATAACCCTAATCCTATCTTAGGGTTTCTAGCCTTTCCACACATCTCCACTCAAAAAATTTTCTTATTTTCAAACATCTTTTTTTACTCAAACACTAACCATGCCACCAATGAGACACATACCGAAACCTGTCCGAGAAGAGATACAATGAGAGATTTGTCTACTTTAGCAGATACTGGTCAGGATTGATGACGAAACTTAGGGAAAAATTACCCTTGATCATGATATGTAGAGTTGTAAAGGAGGAAGTAACGAGCATTTGAAACCCTTCCACAGGGAGGACTTCAGTGATGAGGACATACCACGACACTTTGAAATTCATTATCAGAGGAGGCCGATAGAGGAGATGACATTCAAAGGACAGAGATTTCAGAGTAAAACTAGATTTACTAGAGTTCAATATAGGGATGAATCTAGATGATTTAGGGCCTGTTTGGGGCGGATTCTATCGCACGACACGACGTCCCCCTGCTATCTCCTTCGTTTGTGACGACATTTTGATCGTGACGGCTCCGACGCACAGCGGAACGTGGGCCGCGGGATCCCTCCTGTCGTCCACTTTTACTACGAGCTTTACCTTTCACAATTCCTCTCCTGCCCTTCTTGCGGTGATTCGTCTTTGGGGACTGGATCTGCCGAAGTAGCCATGGAGATGGAGATGCCTAGAAAAGCTGGAGACGATAGCTGGAGACAACGACAAAGAAGACGATAGCTGGAGACAACGACAAAGAAGAAGACGATGTCAGACGAGAACATAAGAGACAACGACTCTCTCTCGAGGGCAATGACTTTCTCCTTTCCCTATCTCGCAATGATGATGATGGTGACGACGAGGAGTCCGGAAAGGAAAGAGCGATCAGGATGTAGATGCTACACTTTGTCCAACTCTCTCAGGGCGAGAGACTGGATTGTGCTCGTTCAACAGGATGAAGATGCTACAGTTTTACTTTCGAACAGGTTGCTGCAGCTACAAAGAACTTCAGGGAGAACAATCTGATTGGAGGTGCTTTGGGAGGGTTTTTAAGGGGCTTCTTGAGAACAACCTAGGCAAAAATTTCACCATTTTTTCTATTGTTTTTATTGAAATTGCATGGTTAATATATGGGGATTGTTTCTGCTGTTTTTTGAACTTGATGATTTTGTACTAGTTCCCATGGCATTGAAGCATAAGGAAGTTCAAGTTGATGTTTCTAGGGGTAAACAAATGTTGCAACCATTATTAATTGTTTTGCAACACCTAGAAAAAGCAAGTTTGCCATCACTAGAGGAAGGCAAAACATGTGGATATTGGCTTTCCAATGGTATTGGTGATGGATTTAAATTCAGGTTATGTCAAAAGGATGCAAGTCAACACTGAAAACTGATTACAGAATTTTGTCAGATTCATCATCTTCCTTCGAGTACAAAATATCTTACTCTACTTGCAAACGACAATGACTGGGTACTACAAAATTATTTTCTTTTCATTTAACTATCCACTGTCTATATTGCACTGTTAGATGAACAGTGCTGATAATCTGATGGTGTGGGTTTGCTAGGTTGGGCTTTTGATGGAAGCTCAGATCAGATTATTTTCAACAGGTACAATTATCAAAGTGGTAAATTGATGCATTGTTCAGACGAACGATATTTCCATTGAATTTACTGCATTTTACTAATAGTCTAGGATGGGTTAATATATTATTTTTAATGAATTAACCCCAAAATCTTTTTCTTTGTGCTTTTAAGGCTGCTAAGGAGTTACTAATTGATCCCGATTCACTTTATAGATGCTAATGCGATGTATGCGAGTGTATTCTTAATTTATCTAATTATAATTCTTACTTTACAACAAAACCAAAAACTTGATCCCAAACAAAAACTAGGTAAATTTCTAACTTTGAACCAAATAAAAATACAAATATAATATTTAAATATGAGATGCTACGCAAATATACTTATCATTATCAAGTAATATAAGACTTTTTGATTAAGTCTCGAATATCGAACCCACAGGGTAACTACAATATACGCTTTGCAAAAAAGGAGAAATTATATTACAAAATTCTACTTAGCAAAATATTCTTATTTAAATTCTAGATGCTATAGTATGAATGAAAGTTTAATTTCTTTTTGTAATTTTTGATAATTGAAAATAAAATAAGCAACTAACTTAATTAGAAATTTGCAAGATGAAAACAATATAAATAAAAAATATATTTTTTTATCATGAATCAGTAACTAGTATAAAAATTATGTTGTGGAAGTATTCTAATTGTGTTGTGCCAAATATGAGCAATAATATTCTTTACCCTTACTAGACATGTTATAAAAAACATTGACTAATCTATAATTTGAATAGTCTTGAAGACGGGTTAGGTAAAGAAAATACTAGCTTTCACTCTAGAGTTCTCTCTTTTCCCTCCACCTAGGGGCTAATATCTCTTATCAAACCTAAAATTATAAATCAAATTGGGGGTTTTAGCCTGTCACTTTAAAGTCCTCCAATTCTATATCCATCAAAGTTTATGTTCCTATTTATTTTCACTAAACCCCATGAATTATATTCTCATCCATGAAATCAAATGTGATTCTTATCATTTGTTAACTGAGACAATACCATCTCGGATTTTACATGTTCTCACGGATTTTACATGTTCTCGGATTTTACATGTTCTCACAATAGGTATTAACATCTTAATTGACCAAATCAAGAAGTAAATGATATATAAGGTTTAAAATCACCACAATTTCTTTCAATGTTAAAGTCTAATACTTCACACAACTTCCCTCCAATACTTAATCACTTATCATTTTAAGGAGAAAGATAAAGAAACCACTCAAAATTCATGGATAAAACACAATCACACTTGAGTTTAAAAGTAGAAATCATGCAAATGAACAAAAATTCTAAATTAAAATCCAGATTAAATTAAAACTAAATGTAGTCAGAAAGATAAAAACTTATCTCAAATTCCTCTCCATCAAATGTTTTGAAGTTCTTTTGAATCTCTTTCTTCACTCACAATACAAGCTAAAACTCAAAATAAAAAGAAAATGTGGGCGGCGGCGGCGGCGTATGGCGTGGTTGGCACTAGTCGGTCTGGATGGATGGATGATGCTTGGGCCTCTTCCATGGATGATCGAAGTCTTCTTTTATAAAAATCTAAGCGGTGCCTTGGTCTCTCTTCAAA
This sequence comes from Phalaenopsis equestris, assembly GCF_001263595.1. NCBI lineage: Eukaryota > Viridiplantae > Streptophyta > Magnoliopsida > Asparagales > Orchidaceae > Phalaenopsis > Phalaenopsis equestris. The sequence goes on along the minus strand of NW_018164594.1, from coordinate 906,625 downwards.
ATGTGTCTCTATTCAATGAATTTTCTAGAAGTTGTCTCATTTCAAAAGTCAATTGAATGAATTTTTCGTGTTCGCTATTTCCTATGTTTTTACTAAAGATTTCTTCAAACACCTCTTCAAAAATTCCTCCAAATTCAATGAGATATCAAATAACTACTTCTAGAGCTTAGACGCGACTTTCTCTGTTTAACTGGTTTGTAAGCGTCAGTCCTGGGTGCTTAGGCTCCCCAGTTTATTTTTGCTCCAAATTTGATCATGTTTTACTCATTTTACTATTTTTCGTCCATATGATTATACCTGAAAAAAAACACACAAATATCTTTCATTAAAGTACAATATCTTAAAAATAGGTATAAAAATATGCACATAAAAACTATATATTTTAGGTGTATTACTAATCCACGACTGAAAACACATGTTAATTTTTGTTAAATCATCATTTTGCATAATTTGATACCACTGTAGATTAACGTTATAAATCATTGTAATCAATATGTTTCCTGAATGAGGTAGAATTGCATTAGCTGCTCTTTTATCTGAATTTGATAAGAATTTGATTTTCTTCACTTGTTAAGCATATTTCATAGGCATATTTCATATGTAGTTTTTGTGTCTACATTATGAAACGAAAATCTTTAGCACTTTGTGTAAATGAACCTGGAGGAGTTGGTATGTGACATTTGTGTAAATATTCCAAACAAAAATTTTAGTACTTTCAGTGCTCACTGTTAAGTGAGTTGCGTATTTGAACTTTTGTTCTGTTTTGAAATGAATTTCTGCTTTTGGAGTATCAAATACGTGGTTGCCACAGTTCTGTTTTAAATAATTTTAGTAAATGGGGGTGGAATGGTCATTTTTCTAGAAACAACTGCCTCACAGTTATTTTCGCACAGCTACAACAAATAGACAGTCAACTGTTCCGCTGCAGCTTCCTGGGACAGCGCAGCTGCAGATAAAAAACTGAGAAGCTGTAGTTGCCCCAAACATACCCTTAATCAAATGGTTGCAGTTGGTTGTTTGAATTTTCGAATACGAAGAGATGCTAGGAGATATGTGGGTGAAACTTGCAGCCTCAAATTAAGAAAGAACATTTTCTTGAGAAGAGAAGGAAGTGACAAAATTACCAGATGAGAGAAGACGAGGAAAAAGATGTAGAGAAAATAATTATCTCATCACTAGCGTCACAATATGTTATTGAGGCTCCATTACTTAAATTAGAGAGACCTATCATTGGAGGAGTTCATGACACAGTTTGATCAACTTCATATGAAATGTGAATTGTTTTGGCTAGAAGAATGTATTATAACCTGATATTTGGGAGGCCTGAAGCTAACTATCACTAACATTGTGCAAGTCTAGTTTTAGTGGTTATTGGGAGATGTCCAGACCTTAGCCTTGAAGGTGGAGAGATAGTAGAAACAAAGCAGACAACCACCCTCATTACAATTGCAACTATCAACAAGGGTACATTTGGAGGAATTGGGAAGACCAGATAGAGAAGTGACAAGACATATTTAAGTGTAAAGAAACCCAAAAAGAGTAAATTGCTCAGTACGATGTCTGTCAGGAGATGTTTAAGATGCCATGTCTATGGAAACATAGCCTCCAACTGGCCCTCGAGTCAAGTTGTTTCATTTACGAAGTAGGATGTCGTTAAGGAAATTGCTAAGGAGGAAGTAGAGGAGGATCAGAAGGAGGAACTTCAACTTTAGGGAGATGTGGGATAAATGTTAGTGATAAAGAAGATTCTACAGATTGAGACGGAGAAGGATCTTTTGTGGCTAAGACAGTAATTTCCACACCAAGTATACCATGAAATGAAATGCCCACATTCTGATTATTGATGGCGGTAGATGCGAGAATGTTGTATCCACTATGATGGTGAAGAAACTGGAGTGGGCCACATAGAAACATCCTCAATCTAATTCCCTTACATGGCTGAAAATGTGAAATGAGATACTTGTGGATCAATAGTGCTTGATCGAGTATTTTATTAGAGATCAGCTACAAGAGTAATTGTGGCGCGATGAAGTACCCATGGACGCTTGCCATGTCATGTTGGGGGGGCCGTGACAATTCGACCACATGGCCCAACACAATGAGTTCAAGAACACTTATTCATTCAAAGAGGAAGACATAATTTTTTTGCCTGTCAGGGACGCATAGTAGATATAATGGAGGAGACGGTACTCCCACAAATCACCTTTATGCAATCGGTACGAGAGGCTCTAGTGGTAATGATTATAGTCATGTTAGAGGGAACTTAGAAACTGCCACAACCAATATGGCCACTATTATTTAACTTTCAGGATGTGATTGCTGATACCTTTTTAGAGGGATTGCCACTATCGAGGGACATTAAATATGCCATAGATCTCATCCCTCAATCATTGTTGTCAAACAGGCCTGCTTATTGATTGAGGCCTATAGAATATGAAGAATTACAACGATAAATACAGGATTCTGTTGTGAGAGGTTTGGTCAGAGAGAGTACCAGCCCACTTGTTGTCCTAGCCTTGTTGGTGCCTATGAAGACTGTTCGTGGAGTATGTGCATTGATAGTCGAGTCGTCAACAAGATTTCCTTCATTTACAGGTTCTTGTACCTTGTCTGGATGGTCTCTTGGATCAGTTGCATGAAACCATTGTCTTTTCCAAGATCGATTTACACAATAGATATCAGATCTTGATGAGACTAGGGGGCGGGTGGAAGACTACTTTCAAGACTTGAAATAGATTATTTGAATGGTTAGTTACGCTTATCGGGATGTCCAATATGCCCAACATGTGCACAGGGTTGATGAATCAACTGATTCTGGCTCATATTGAGAAGTTCTATTGGCATACTTCGATGATATTCTGGTATACAATAGATCCAAAGATGAGCACTTGTAGCACTTGAAGATGGTCTTCAAACCACCCAAAAAAGTGTTATTTTCTGACAACACATGTATGTTTTTTATGTTATATTGTGTCTTGTGCAGGTATTCAATGGATTCTGCAAAGATCGAGGCTGTTGTGAGCTGGACGCCCCTACAATCTTTTACCGAGATAATTTTTGGGGCTGACATCATTCTGTAGGCGATTTATCAAGATCTTCAACACCATCACGACTCTCCTAACATAACTTTTGAAAAAGAAGTTCCATTAGACGGATGCTGCTCAGTCCCGTTTCAATATCATGAAAGAGAAGGTGACTCAGACACCACTAAACTTTAATCAGTTGTTCGAGGTGGAGTGTGACACCTCAAATGTGGGGATCAAACACTCCACGAGATGCTCAAGGTCATTGCTTTTGGCAAAAATGTCAAGTTTCTGAGTTAATTTTGGTGGATCCTATAAGAAAAGCTTGGCACTAAGTTTCAATTTAACCCAACAACTCATCCTCAGATGGACAATTTGATAGAGGTGGTGAACATGAGTCTAGGGAACCTTTTGTGGTGCTTTGTGGGGAAATATATTAAGCAGTGGGACCTAATTCTAGCCCAAACCGAATTTACTTATAATAGATCGTGAGTCAGACCACGTGTCACACCTCATTTGAGATCATGGATGGGCGCAACCCCCTCGATCAACTTAACTTGGTATCACTCATTTCGACATCATACTTTAATGAGGATGTTGAGGAGAGGGTGCAGGAGATTTAGAGGCTGCACAAAGTGGTTGGAAAGGAGATCACCAAGAAGAACCGCAAGTATCAAGCACAGACAAATAAAACTAGGAAAAAGGTAAATTTCCAAGGAGGGGATCTAGTGTGGATCAGGTTGAAGAATTAAATGTTTTTGGTGAGATCTTTCGGGAGCTCAAGCCCGGGGCAGATGGACATTTCAGGATTCTCGAAAGGCTGAATGACAACGCCTACAAAATCGACCTTCTAGGGGACTACAATATTTTTGCTACTTTCAACATTGTAAATTTGACTCCATACTACGAGGAACCAAAAACTTCAATTTTGACTGATGAGGTTGAAGTTTACCCAACTTGAGAGACTGATGCGGGGGCACCTATGCTTGATGTGGGGGTGCCTATGCTTGCGCTGGTGGGCTAAGTGCTACACACCGACCGACTCAATTCATTGGGAGAAGAATTGAATGGCCTTTCCTTGTGCATAATTCCCTTTTACTTGGAGTGGGGCCCACTCCTCTTTACCCTATATATATATATGGTATTTGTGTTTTAGAGCAGCCTTTTTGCTTCAATTTTCTTCCGTCAGTGTCTTTTTTCTTCCTTGGGCTATATTTGAGGATAGATGGTGCTTCGATTGTATCATTCTCCAAGGTGGTGATTATCTTTGCATATTTCCATTCTCATTCACCTCGCTCGCCCTCCCTACGCCCTTCTATTTGGTGTTGCCACTTTCTGCACCATTGCTTGCTGTTGCCGCCCCCACCACCTCTTCCTTGATGTTGCTGCCCCCATCACCTCCTCCTTGCTGTTGCCGCCCTTTTCTACACCATCTCTGCTTGATGTTGCCACCTCCAGTAACATTCCTAGACTGCTGTCGTCCTTCCCAAGCCTTTCACTACTTTTTAGCCGGCTGTCCGGCCATTGGATAGCCCTCCAACAACTATTCTCCTAGCCACCATCACCTTCCTATCTCACAGTAGCAGGGTATTTGTGTTTGTGTCATGTTTTTCCTTTTTCGAGGTTGTTACTTGTAATCCTGTTTTGCTTTGCATAATAAAATCTAGTTCCCCTATTTAATAACTTTTTTATTTGCTCATTTCGCTTGTGTTAGACCATCAAAATTTTTGGGATGGGCATATTGCTCAAATTTGAATATGGTACGTGGTGTACATTTAACTTTTGAATTGAGTATGAATTTGATATACGAAGCAGAAGTTATTGAAATTAAAAATTTTAAAGAAGAAATAAAGTCACACGATGCTTGGGTGAGAATATATATATATATAAAAGCCCAAGGACTAATATATTAGAAAGGAGTGACACAAAAAATGTTGGATGAGAGGTTCGATGTAGGAACCCAAAGCACATGATATACAACACACCAAAATCTCCAAAAAAGTATGTATACCCAAAACCATAATTATAAACTAGGCATGTAATCTCTACGCCAAAGTCTCCAAACAGAGCAAAATTCACAAGCCATTTGGAAGTAGTAGTTGGATCGGTGACAACTATAAATGCCAAACAGATGGAAAATATACTTGTTGAGATTTTCAAAACTCTAATAGAGAGTCTTCTTCCTACTCAAAATTCACAAGCCGTTTCAGTTGGGCATCCCCAGATGCGTGTGTAGTCTGGCCGAAAGATGACGGCGCAGAACCAAAATAGATGGAAAATATACTTGTTGCATAAAGAACTAGAAGAAAGGGAGAACAGAAAGCTGGAGTAATTGATTTACCAAGAAAAGAGCCATTAAAACACATGTAAAAGTCACAGATCCAAACAGATAATGGGAGCTTGAGTGCGAGCCAATGTATTCGTACCTCTTACCTCTGATTCTAGGTTGAGAGCTTGCTAACAAATGATTAAGTTTTCTGCCATTACCCGCAATAATCAAGGTATCATCCATTAAGTTCTTGAGTTTTAGTAGGCCTTTATTCTTCATATTCTTCATAGATGTGTAAACCTGCTAATCCTCATCTGAAGACCGGCTCATCTGATCAGTGTATTGGTCCAACAATTATCGAGCAGGTGTAGACTGTTGCACAACGGGATCCCCTTGTGCCTGATTGACATTAAAAACTTGTTCGATCTGATCAGATGGTAGGGTTGCAGTAGAAAGCTCACATAGGGTAGAATCTTGAGCTTGAAGGTGGCGCAATGTCTCCTCATCCACCACTAACTGAGGTTCCACAGGAGGTATAATAAGTGAGCAATCTCCCTCAAGGACAAAAGGAGGAGGCCTGAAAGGTTCCTCCACAGGTGAAGTAGTAGTCCCCATAGGGGCAATTAAACCAGACACCAACTTCTTTCTTGTGGTAATTTCCTCCACTGGTGGAGTAGATGTGTCCAGAACAGGAGGTTTGACAAATCCTTATGCAGTTGAGCTTTAGATTTTAAGGTAGGGTGTAGCCTGTGGCTTTTCTCAAGGGTATGTCCAAACATCTTACAATGGGTACAATGAAAGAGTCTATGTACCATGACAATTTGTTGTCAATATCTATTATGTATTGTGTCCAGCCAAACTTCTGTAATATTAGGTAAAATGATATCTTTTTCCACAAGTATTCTGACAACAAAAGACTTATTTAGATTGAAGGTGGGTATATCTATTTTCATAGGATTCTCAAGTATGACACCAATAGAGTAAAAAACCTGATGATTAAATAGATGCAGTTTGAAACCAGACAAATTAAACTATATTGGTATAGTGGGAGCTTCGTGTTTTGGGTCAAAATCAGGAGACCACTTGAGCAATTTCATTGACTTTCCTGCAATGTTAAGATATTTCATAGAGAAAATCTAAGAGCAGTCTTCAGCCATAGTTAACTGAATTAACACATGCCTCCTATCAAGATGTTCCACTTTCCACTTACCTGTTAGTTTGAAATCTTCAAAACTCTTTCTGTAACTTTCGTTGAGGGGTGCCCCAACTGAGATTTTCCAATAGAGCGAACTTTCATTTCTCAACCAAAGTTGAAATTTCTAAATTAGAGAAAAAGAGAGTTGCTTTCTTAATAAATGGGCAGTCACCTGAACCATCACAATATTCTTTATAGCTCAACGGGAAGACAACAGTCGACTCCACCAAATGGTTATCCAACACGTGGGCGAAAGAGGCTTTGCCGGTTTCAGCCGAAAAAAGAGGGAGCGCACCCATTCAAACAGGGAAAACATACTAAAATAGGAAGGCTAGTGTGGTGACGAAGCCTGAACCTGCTACGATGCTCCCCTTCCCTTCTTCTTCGAGTACGGCGAGGCACAGAGAAGAACGGAGGATACGATCGAGCGAGAGTTTGGGGCTCGATGAGGCGACGAAAGAAGCGAGGCGATTCCCCTCCCTTCCTCTTCAAGGATGATGAGTCGGCGAACAACTGCGATTTCCCGAACCGCCATGAAGTCGCTGGAGAAAACTCTAGCAGAACAACAACGGACCACACACACACACACACACACACACAGAGATCAATATTTCATCATAGTTCTACTAATGTTTTATTAATGATAAATCATTTATTTCAATCAATCAAATTTATGGATATGGTTACATCCACAAGAAGATGCATAATGTTGAAATGGTTCATCATGTCTACATTGGTCATAATGCGTTAAATTTTGTTTGAGCTCAGAACATAAAAAAAAAAAATTCTCAAAGTTGTACATTTGAAACAATTTATTTATTTTTTAATGAAAATGAATGGTTTTGTTGAAAAACACGATAGATAATAAATAAGATAATAGAAAGCTCTCCGATTAGAATTCAATATAATTTGACATATTTATTAAAGTAATGGCCAATGATTCTATACACTCAGATCCCACACTAAGATGCTCACATTTTTCATAAAAATAAATTATCTATTTTCTTGGGTTGAGACTACTAGTTTTTAGAATTACAGAGCTAATTGTCTTTTTACATCTTTTATTCTCTATAATTAAATGAAGAATATTTGAAATTGTTAAAAGCATATATATATAGATATTCTAATGCGTGTAAATATGTAAAATTATTAATATAAATAGCTGAGCATATTTGTTAGGTGGTCGGGAAGGGATGGAGGTAGATTAGGGAGATTTTTTTAGTGAATAAAATATATTTCAATAAATGATTTGGCCTTGAATGAGGGTTACATGTGATGCAAAGGATTATTTTTAGCTCTCCATAGATTTTCTATCATTTATCATACCTTTCTTAAAAGAAAAGGGATAAATGAAGAAAAAAGCAGAGAAGTTCATTTAAAGTGAAATAATTGTATTTCTTCATAATTTTAGGATTAAATTTTATCTTAATTTATTTTCTTGGATGCAAATCAAGGTTTTTCATGTATTATTTTTTTATGCTTCCATCAAGGATTAAAAAAATAAAAGTTTGGGACAGCTCTATTTTGAATTGGAGATTTCTTGATGTGGCGGTCTTTTAGCTCTTTCATTAAGGAGTGCTGTTCTTTGATATAATTCATTATGATATAACATCTACTTGGAATGTGATTTTGAGCTGGGTCTTCATTAGATTTTTGGGGTTTTCTACCTCCATGATCTGCAGATGTGCTATTTTGACTTTATGCTCAGTTCAAGTTTGGGCTTATTCTGATGGAATTAAATGAGGAATTGTTGTTATGGTTTGTGGCGGATTCAATGTCTATGTGCTATACCTGGGATGGGACGGTTGCATTACTTCAGGTGCTTTAAATTTTAAAATAAATTTGATTATTATTCAACTATTTTTTGGGGATTTAAAAAATAAGAAGGGATTGATTTAAACTTAAATTGGTATAGATTTTGTGCCAACCTTTTGTACTATCCTTGGATTTGAAATTTAGAAATAGTACCACTACCTCATTATGAGTAAAGTTCTTTTCTTGTACTATTATGATGCCTAGTTTTTATATTTTGTTAATTAATTTCTTAGGAATAATTTGTTATTGCTACATTTGTTCTTTTGATTTTGGTAAAAAAATTGCATTTCAGAAGCTTAATTTCTTGGACAAAAGTCATTGTTCGTTATTAATTGTTTTCAAATTTTTGTAGGAACTCTAAAAAATTTTATATTATTTTTATCAATTAGGCTTCAAAACTGTAGATACTTGTTTACATTAAAAGTGAGTGAGTTGTTGGTATTTTTAGTAACTACTAAGACGGGAATCATAAATTTATCTACCAAGTGAAAACAAATTTTACATGTTAGTTATTTTAGGAAACCAAACTCTGAGTAATTCTTTATCAATCAAAACTTAAGTTTTCATTTAAATTCATTGCCTATTAAATTATTTTTATAAAGCTTAAGGTTTCATCATTATTTCAAGTACAAGTAGTACATTAATCCGATCAATAAATTATATAATTTACAATGAAATTCAATCTTTGTGTGGTAGGTCATGGTTCTAATCAACAATAATGTAACTATAGGTTAAAAAATTACATTTTTTATATTTATAGGAGGTATACAACGACAACAACAACAAAGCCTCAATCCCCCTACGTGGGGTCGGCTACATGAATCCTTCTTCTCCATTGTGTTCTATTTCTATTTAGTGTCATATTTTCATCATATTTTCATTTAGTTCTAATAAATTAAGATCATTTTTTATACAATAAGCCCAAGTTTTCCTAGGTCTACCTTTGCCTTTCTTAACATAGTCGAATTGAAAACGTCAACTCTCGTAATCGGATCATTAGATGGTCGACGTTTAATGTGATCAAACCATCCAAGACGACTCTCTCTAATTTTGTCCTTCATTGGAGCTACACCAACCCTATCACGAATATATTCATTTTGCATTTTGTCTCTAAGTGTAAAACCACTCATCCACCTAATCATTCTTATCTCGACAAAACTTAACTTAGTATTATACTTCTCTTTTAAAGGCCAACATTCAACGCATAGAGCTTTACAGGTCTCACCACCATCTTATAAAATTTTTCTTTCAGTCTAAGTGATACTTTTCTATCACACAAAAGACCTGAAACATTCCTCCACTTCAACCAACTTCAACCAACCAACTTACAACCAACCAACTTAAATTCTACTATTAAAATCTCCTTCTATATCACCATCGTTTTGAATAACATACCCGAGATATCTAAATCGTTCACACCTTTTAATAATTTGATTACCCAAAGTTATACTTCTGTCACTAGAGCTACTACTACTAAAATTACATTCCATGTATTCAGTTTTAGTTCTACTCAATTGAAGGCCTTTAGACTCCAATTTAAACCTCCATAATTCAAGTTTTTTCTGAGCTTTTTCTCTTGTCTAATCCACGAGAAGGATATCATCAACAAAAACCATGCACTAAGGTACATCCTCCTGTAAGTGTCCATTAAGACAATCCATAACTAGAGCAAAAAGATATGGGCTTAAAGCCGATCTCTGATTTAATCCAATGTAAATAGGAAAATATTTGGTCAATCTTCCTTGAGTTCGAACACAAGTAACAGCTCTAGTATACCTATCTTTAATGATTTGAATATAAGTCATAACAACACCTTTCTTCTCAAGAATTCTCCAAAGGATATCTCTTGGAACCTTATCTTAAGCCTTTTCTAAATCAATAAAAATCAGATGTAGATCCTCCTTATTATCTCTGAACTCTCCATCAATCCGCTCAATGAATGTATAGCTTCCATAGTAGACCTGCCGACATAAATCCAAATTGATTATGAGAAATCTTTGTAATACGTCTTAACCTATATTCAATTGTGTTCAATTACCCTCTCCCATAATATAGGAGGTATGATCTTAAGAATAATTTTAGAATGAATCAATAATTTGTAATGCATCTATGAACCTTAGCATTTATTTGATTCTCAAGAAGTTAAAATTGCTTAGACAAAATCACCGAGACTTGCTCAATTGTTATGGTGAAGTGTTTCAAGTAGAATAAAATCAGTATGGGTTAATGTGAACATATAATTAAAAACTATTTATATTTTAATGAATATTTGTATGATTTGCTTGATCAATTTCAAAGATTCGAGCATGTTTGAGTGTTATGCAAATTTACACATCTTGTAGTGCTACAGATGATTTATCTATAGAATATTTTGGTACTACCACTTTTTCTTTAAAGGCAATAGGTGTGATATGAATGAACTAAGCGACAATTCACCAAAAATATCATCTGATATTTTATCTCTATATTTGTGTATTAAGATATATAGCTAGCATTTTATTAAGGCTGTTGCACATTTGTCATTTCTCTTGTAACTTAGAAACATATGATTTAAATCTTATGAAAATTACACTAATGGAAACTTATATATGGTTGAAGTTGATCCAATTGAAGACATGGCAGATCATGAATATTTGTTAGAGGATTTTTTAGATGCTAAAATTCTTTGTAATTATAACGTGTATTGATATTTGATGTCCTTGAATCTGAATCCATATGCATAATAAATAGTGTTCACGATGAACTTATTATTAATCCAGTGTTAGTATTGTGGTTTTATATTCATGAGATCGTAGCAGAACATAAATTTTTAATGAAAACTAAATTTATGTCTGAATGTGAAGATGAGTCAGTTTTATCTGACCTAGCTGTTGAACTGAATAAGCAATGCGAATATGCAACTTTGGGTGCATTCTTTGTTTTTATTGCTCCCATGATAATATTAATGTTGACTTTGTTTTGGGTTCTTAGTTGGTTGCGACATATTTTTAAGTGTTTTCTTAATTACAAACGACTTATAATAAACATAAAATTTAAACTTATCCATCTTGTTAATTCTAAATGTGCATAATTCATCAAAATTTATATTTAATTCCTAACTTATTACTTTCTCAAGGAGATTGTTCCACTATGCAGGCTATCATAATTATAGAATTTTGTCTTCTTGCAATTACATGAGCATTTCTTTTTATAAGAATTACTTACAGATCATTGTTAATAATCGTTAGGATGCATATTAGTATTTTAGCATTTATTTTTGTCATATCATTTGCATAATCATTTTTATAATTATCTATGACTTGGTTTGGGATATTCATAAGAAACTGGTTACTACTTAGGACAATTACAGGCTTTTTATTGATATTTATAAGAGGCTTGTGGAGTGTGAGCTTGGTGATAAGGTCATGGATTCTTTAAATCTATTAACTCTTTCATCTAGAACATTTAATAAGTAGAATGCAATGTGAAGATTTGTTTCTTTTTTAATTGTGCAACAGATTATAACAAATGCTCATAATTTAGAAATTTTAGTAACTTTGATATAAATTTAAATTTTAATGGATCTACTTTGATTTTATTAGTCTACTGACACTTACTTGGAATCTACCTTTTTTTTGTGAGTTTGCTCTCGTTCTAGCACTAGTTACAACAATGTTTTTGTTCTGTAAGTTATTATAAATGATGGGATTGAGTCTACTGTTGATGGTAAATTTAAAGGTACCTTATGCACAAGACGAGTAGACCTTCCTACAATGTGTACTTTATTCTTTATATGGTTTTGTATTTATGTCCAATCTTACATTACGAGTAACAACTCCTAAAATTGTTAGTGCCAAATTTGTCTGCTAGGCCGATTTGTTGAAAACATGTATTTATTCTTATTGAAAGTATCACATCAAGCATTAATATATGTGAAGTTTATGCATTTTCTTTATGTTGTTTATTCATTTTAAATATATATATATTTTTGTTTGTTTGTGGGCATGCCAACGATGATTATCCAGAAGGGTTGTAATGTTCAAGAAGGTATTTCATAACTTTAGGTTGATTTACTTAATATTGTTTTAGTCTTGATTATGTATAAGTTAATCCTCCAAATACATTTGGTGTTATGTTGGACTGTTGAAGTTTGGTATTAAAATTTAATTTTTAGCCGTATTTCAGGTTTGGATGCTCTTATCAAGGTGGATGATCGGTTTTCAAGCTACAAGTCCACTCTTTTTAGCCATGTTACTCTTGAAATAGAAAGGGAGAAGATGACTCCAAAAGAAGAGGAGAAGCTGAACAAGTCGATATGCTCATATTTGCAGCTTCTGGCAGGGCAATTGCTTCTTCCCTCTGCCCTAAGGACACTGGAGTATCTCATTCGTAGATACCAGTACGTTATTCTCATAAAGCAATTTTTTTGCATTTTTTTAGAATGTAATAATTTTTGGACACTGATTTTTCATATGTAGGGTTCATGTTTTCAATGCTGAGGAGCTTGTTCTATGTGCACTTCCTTATCATGACACTCACGCCTTTGTCCGGATTATTCAATTGATTGATTTTGGGTGAGGAACTGTGGATATAACTGCAATTGTCTTATCTCCATCTAAATTTGTGTTTTTGTAATAATGTAGAAATAAAAAATGGGCATTTTTGGAGGGTGTGAAGACGTCTGGTGCGCCGCCTCCTAGAAATGTTATTGTGCAGCAGTGCATTCGTGATAAAGGAGTTTTGGAGGCCTTATGCAACTATGTAGGCATCGTTCTGTCTAAACTTTGATGCTTTTTATTGGATGTTGAGATATATTCTTTTTACAATTTTTTCCAGGCATCATCAACTAAAGATTTCCAGCATTCCAGACCAGTTATCTGCTTTTGCACTGCAGTAACAGTGGAGGTGCTTGGCTCTCTTCCAAAGCTTGATACTGATACAATACAAAAAACTTTAACCTTTGTATTCAATGGGCTTAATCCGGCTATTGGTGGAAGTCCTGATCATGCGGTGAGTGTACTGTTTTATATTGTGGCTGTGAATTGTATTTGGTGAAAATTGTTTTTAATTTTTTTCTCAGCTCCATGAACAAGAATATTCTTGAAATATTTTTATAAACTTTTACATATCCTAACTTTTCAATCATAATGTATTCATAGTTTAATAGGTTTCAGTATTTTGGGGTAGCAATTGTGAAAAATTGCAATACTTAGGACTATAGATGGTGGCTATCATGGTAAGACTATAATAATAATAATCTTTTTAATTTTTTTTCTTAAACATGTTACTTCTGCGCTGTTTTCTTCACTATTCATGTGACACAAGCAATGAAAACTAATGAAGTTGGAAAGGCAGGTTGAGCAAAGCATTGCACATGAAGCAACCTCTCCTAGCAAGAAATGCTTCGGAATGATGAATATTAGTGAAATAGGCATAGAAAAATTACATCAATTTCAGAAACCCAATTAGTTTCATATGCATGGAAGATTTACTGTGTTTTTTGTGTCATGATAATTAATGAGTAATTATATGAAAAAAACTGTTTTTGATATGATTTTTATTGATTTTGAGAAAGCGTATGATCAAGTACCATGAAAGTAAATTTGGTATACTTTAAGGTGTAAATGCATGCTAAAGATGGCTTGATGGAGAACTAAGTAGTATTAGAAGTAGGGGTGTAAACGTGCCGAACATGAACGAACCCTGGCTCAACTCTTGGTCAACTCGTTAAAAAATAAAATTGTTCGTGCTCGGCTCGTTTGTATTTCGAACACAAAAAAAGTGTACGTGTTCGACTTGTTTGTTTAGTGAGTCGAACACGAGTTGTTCAATAACAAAGAGTCGTTTTGACAACCCAAGTCACGCAACCGTAGGATGTTAAGGGCTGAGGCGAGATTTAGATCTTATTATTTATATTGAAACATCATTTAAGATTATTCAATATTTTTTTTTATTTTTTCAATTAATAATTTTAATTAATTATAAATCTTTGTAGCCTTCTAGTCAATTATTATTTTTTTAAAATAGTACTCATCAGTTATATATATATATATATATATATATATATATACAAAGAAGTATAATCAGTTGAGAACGAGCCGAGCACGAACGAACAAATTTCACTTTGTGTTCAGCTCATTTATATTTCGAGAGCAAAAAAAATTGTTCATGTTCGACTCGTTAACTTAGCAAACAAATCGAACACGAGCTTCTTAACGAGTCGAACACTAGCTGTTCGCGAACAACACAATGTTTTGACAGCCCTAATTAGAAGTAGTTGTGGTGTGACCTAAGAGTTTCAATGATCTATATTGAGTATGTGTCTCTTTTTGTCAAAAGGCTTATAAACTGATGTTCAAATTAAGTTTTTGTGGTATATGTTTTTTATATATATAGTTATAATTGGTAAGGCATCCACTGAAATATATAAAAATAGAGCAATGGAGGAAAAATATTGGGCATGTAATGTATAATTTTAATTCAAATGATGATTGGCAATTGTCATTTTATATTATTATAAGATAAGATCCTACTTAGGTTTGATATTATTATATACATGAATAGGGATAAATAAAAACATGATTTTCAGAGTCAATTCTAGATCAAATGGAGTAGTGTCTCAAGCTTGTTTTGTGAAAAGGTGATATCATGAAGATTTGAAGTGAATAATTAAATAAACTCAATTTAATTCCAAATGTTGGGCGGTAACATTGATATCTTAGTTGAGTGACATAAATGTTAATATTAAAATAGCTGTGTGAATAATTAGGAAGTATAAATTAATAATTTGCTATATCAAAGGAATGTTTCGTGCGTTTTCTATTGAAGGTAATGTGATTGGATACAAGTACACGGGTGGTTTGAACATGAAGAGTAGAAATGCCCTTGTTGGATGAGTTGATAATATTAGTGTTAGATGTTTGAGAATGAAAAGGGGTGGACTTAAGATTTTATTGTTATAAGATGTTCAAAATAATTTGCAAAGAAATAGGTTGAAAATTTGAGATAATGCATACTAGAAATGAATAAAAATCTATGATTGATAACCGTGACATCTAATTGTTTGTATAAATGTTGATCATTATGACGATGATGAGCACAAGCATGTTGAAGTAATAATAGCTTAATATTTACCTCCATTGTCCTGTTGATGCGGGGTGTTTGAGGTTTTACGGTTTTTATTGTGAAATTAAAAATACGAGATATACAAAACCTTGCATCAAAGTATGTAATTTTTGGTTTTATTTGATGAAAATCAAAACCTGAGAATTTAATTCATATGAAAATCCAATGTTCTTGTAATGGATATAATGACCAAAATTTTGGATCGAGAAGTCAATTAAACTTTTTTGAAACCAGAAGCATAGTCCTTCGCTTGTACAAGGATATGGTATTATAATTCCTCCTAGAACCCTTCTAATCTCATGATCAACGAGTTGAATTTTTGAAATTGATGAATATATCAAAATAAATAATCTATTAATCATTAGTGGAGTTTTTTTTACATGTTTCTATTTTAATTTACACTAGCAAAGCCATGTAAAAACTCCTTTTTCATTAGCCATAATGCTCATAAAGAAATAGAAACATGTATGACTGATGAATCTCTCAAATTTACTTCAAGGAGAGCCACAAAAGTAGAAGTTGCTGACGAACTAACTAAAGCTGCATGAAGGATTTGCTGAAAAATCTGCAGGATAGTGAGCAGAAGGATATGCGATTTGCTCAAAAGATAGCAAAAAGCAAAGATAGTACTGAATCTGGCTGATAGAAAATTCCGAAGGATTAGCTTACGTCAAGAATCGGCCATCTTCAGGATGGAGATCCTAATACCATTTATACTTTTTCTGTTAGGTTGCAATATTAAACACATATACGTAAAATTATATTTAAAGTCAAAATAATAAAATAATTCCAGACCACTAAAATGAATAAAATTTTGATTGTAGGAATTTTACTTTTTCTATCATTTTGGGCTTCTATGTTTGAATTACTTTTATACTATTCCACTGCCCCCTCCCCCCCTCCCCCTTTGGAGTACATGCCACCTTCTTTCTCTCCCATTTTTTAAAAATTTCCATTGCAATTGTTGATATAGTAAAATTTGTTTAAGCAAAAATCACACATGGGAATAGCACTTAGCTTTCTTATCTCTGATAATAAAAGAAGGATTGCGTTTTGTTGACAGTAAAATCAGTAAACTGGTAATTGTGCTTTAAAGCTTTCATTTTATGGGTGTTCTTTTTTTAGGCCAAAAAGCAAGTTGTAGATCAGTTGTGAATTGTTGTAATAATCAATAGGAAATCACGAATGTCTTTTCAATAGTGAAGTCCAGATTGAATAGTTAATCAGATAAGATAATCACATCAATACAATTTATGCCATCCCATGTTTTCTTCAGCCAATTTTTCTAAAGGCAACTCAAACTTATTCTTTTTTGTTTTGTTTTGCAACTTTCTTGTCAAATAGTTTTTCTTATCTTGTTTTTTTTAGCAACAATCATCTTGCTGATGTGCTTCATTTGTTGCTTTTCTTTGAAAATTTGTTGTAGAAGTGCATGCTTCTATTAGAAAGCTTCCAATTTTTTTAGGAGTTTTTGCATTTTTTGTGTTTCTAGTTTTTTGATTAATTTTGCATGTGTAACTTTTATTTGACATACTTCCTATAATCTCCACAGATGGGCGCTCTAATGATTGTAAGCTTGATGGCAACTAGAGCCACATTGGCATCTAAACTTGTTCAAAGTCTGGTCTACTTTATTGCACGGTTTGCGCAACATGATTCCAGAAAATCATCTGATTTGCTTAGGCTTCGTGTTACAATTATGGCCATGGTTACCCTCGTTCAGGTAAATGATACAAATTCATTCTAGTAGCCTATTGGGGTCTATTTTTTTTATTGTTTTAGAAGCAACCTCTTATACTTAACATCTCAGGTAAAAAGTCAAAGATCCAGCTAATGTTTTTGATGGAAATATAATTTTGGGGCATTTACATACATACCACATGAGCCTTTTGTATTTACATATCTAACACTGAAACATTCATATTTACATGCATACACCCAAATCTTTAACGTCACGTCAAAAATACCACCCTCTCTGCTTTTTTAGATGTGAAGTGCACATTTTCTTGCATATTTTTATGACACTGTGGTATTGTAAGTGTAAATATTAAACAATTCACAACTTTGGGTGTTTGATATGTAAATTTATAGGATTTGTGTGGTATGTATGTAAATTTCCCAAACATTTCATCTCAGTATTTGGATCTTACCTGAAGGGATTGATGTGTAATCTACAAGGAACCTAGATTTTGTAAAGGTGTTTTAATTGTGAATAGTTGCTTATTTTCGTTTTTATGATGCACTAACCTGGTTTTGGGTTCTCGTAAAATTTATTTTGCCTACAATGGTATCCTGGAAATGCATATAAAACAAATATCGTGGAGAAGAGATGAATTTTTTAATAAAAATTCTAAAAAAATATTTAGGAAGAACCGGCTTTTCCTTTTGAAATGCTTCTTTTACTTATTTAAAATTTGGTAAACTATTTAAAAGGCTCATATTACGGACCAATTTGTTTCTTTTTTTCTAATAATTCATTTTTATTTTTTCATGAGATGTTATTTATTAGGCTCTTGTGAAGATGGATTTCATTTAGGTGCTGGGATCTGTTTATGAAAAAAAGGAAAACAACCAATCCTGTCTCACATGAGGTGCTTTAAGTAGCAGGCTTTCCTAATGCAGACTAATGCAAAATGGTATTATGAATGTAAATGTGATGAAGAATTTAAAATTCTTATGGATTTTCTAGTGATAATTCAAACCGCCAATCTCAATCCTGATTCACAAAATTAACATGCAATTGTAAACTAACACAACCACCCATGATGGATTTGGAAAAATAAAACTCTGCATATACAGCTTTTTATTTGCTTGTAAGAATTGGAACTTGAGAACGCTCAGTTGTTCACTAATGATTTAATTCGTTCAATATCAATCATTCATGGAGGCCAGGAAATTATAATTCTCTTATAATGGATGCCATAATGTAGATAGATGCCAGATTATATAGATTTTTCTAAGAAAAGAAAATTATTTTACACCAAAACGAAAAGAATAGATACAATTTTACCACCCCTGACCCAAAATTACATCTATATATAACAACTTTTCCAATGTACTATATATAACCATATTTGAATATTGAACTATCCAGATGTGATTGCCGCCATCATATTTTACACTCCTTTCTTTTATCCTTTGGTAAGCACATCTACATGTTATTGATTTGATAAATGCATGAACTTTGCAAATCGATCAACTATTTAACTTTTCTTTGATGTAGCGTCAATCAATATTTGTATGCTTTATTCAGTTGTACTCCATTGGATTATAAACTATGCATTTTGCAAGTTATTGCTGCAGATTTATTGCCACAATAAGGTATTATTGGGCTTTCTTGTTGAATCTTCAAATCCTTTAAGGGATGTTTAACAACAATGGCTCATAAATACCTTGAGCCATTGCTCAAATCCTTTACTTTCCATTTTATTCTTGTTTTTCTTCTTGTTGTAAGTTTCCCACTAAGAAAAAGGCTTCTTTACATAATAAATTTGGCACAATCAACTTTTGTATATGCTTCAATTACGAGTACCTTTTTTGAACAAAATTCTTTTCCCTGGAGATTCTTTCAGGAATACAATACTCGATTTATAGCATACATGTGAATCTTCGTTGAATTTTTTATAAACTTGTGGATCATACTAACAACATAAGCTATACTCGATCGTATATAAGAGAGATAAATCAGCCTTCCTTCCAGGTTTTTACACATTTTCCTGTCTATTCCATCATACCTTTCAACTTCTTGAAGTTTGTGATCGGCATTTATGGGTGTTTGCATGTGAACTTTTTTGTTTCTTTTTTAGAGTTGAATATTCTTTATTTGGAGTGCTCAATTTCAATGCCTAGGAAGTACTTCAATCTCTAATACTTTGCCAAACATTGCCTTAAAAACTTCTTTTTTCTCTCTCCATAATTTCAAGTTACAATTATATTGTCATTATTTACCAGAAAGACTGTGACTCTCCATTAATTTGAGCGCTTGATGCACAGTGCATGATCTCCTTGGATTTGTATCCTATATGTAATATCACTTTTACAATCCTTCTATTCTAAATCACACTTTTGGAGGCTGTTTTAACTCTTACAAGTCTTTTTTTCAGCTTTCATACTTTATTAGTTGGAGGATTTCTTTCAAATCCTAGTGAAATTAGCATGTAAATCTTTTCTTATTGTTTTTTTAAGTATGCTTTTGACATCAAATTGCCACAATTTTCAGCCATAATTATCTTTTAAAGATAATTGTGCTCTCACAATATTCATCTTGGGAATTAGAGCAAATGCCTATTGATAATTCATGCTGTGTGTTTCTTTGGCAGTTAGTCTTGGTATATGCAGCTCTCTAGTGATCCATTTGCTTGGTATTTCATAGTTAAAACTCGTGCATTTTACAAGGATTTTTCTTGTAGGTAAACTCGCTAGTTTCTTCTTTTGTTTTTTTAATACTATCACTACTGTTTTCATGATTTGCTTTCTTTTTTTAGAGAGTTGAAGCCTCTGAAAACTTGGCAGAAATTATTATATTGTTTTTGGCTTGCAAAGAAACTCTTATGAGATATTGAAAACATTTTTTAAAACACAAAATGAGGAACAATAGGTTCTATGTTCATTTCCTAGTTTCCTTGGTGCAATTTGAATATTATGATTTCGATTGCTACCCAAACAACTTAGTGAATTATTTTGTGAGGTAGTGTTAGAAACTATTACCTCATCTAGATTCTCTCATGAATATGAGCATAGAAATAAATTTCGGCTTCATGAAAGGTGATATCTGCCAAGGTACAGCTTTCGGAAGATTAATGTTAGTTATGACTTATATCTCTTTTGAGTTGAATAATGTCCTCCCAAAACATATTTGATAGCACTTGGATCAAGTTTACCTTAGTTGGACTACAAATAGTTGATGATATATACCAAAAAAAAAAATCTTTAGTACCGATGATTTGAAGTTCTTAGGTTAGGATATAATTTGGACAATATTTTCATGGTACCCTTGCAATCTATGAACCTGGAATTTAACCTATTTACAAAATGTATGCCAATGTGGCTGTTAGAACTGTCCCTCTTTAATATTTAGGTATTGAATTTTGAAGCATAAGTACTCGGATTGTATTAGGATTTCACTACATTTTTATTCAACAACTTGATTTTTGTGTGTGGATATTTACACATGATGGATCACGAATGGTGCTTTTCTTTTGGGAGTATGGAGTCAAGATATGGTGGAAAGAATCCCTTGCATTATTGGATTGAAAATGTTTGATTTTGATATCAAATGATTTTGTGCATGTTACGAAAATTGAAGGAGAACAAAACTCACCTTAATTTTGCGTCTTAGTAGGAAAATGCAAGAGGATTGTGCAATTATCAATAGAGCACATACTAATGTGCTCAAGAAATATTGGAAATAATATAATAACTCCATATTCTCTTTGGATTAGAATTAAATTAATTAAACTCCTTTGATTGCTGATTGAAAAAGGTATTTGTATTTCCCAAATTCATCATATCACAGTAAAACTTTCAATATCAAGCCTCTTATGTGGAGAAGGAAACATAATCTTTAAAGTTCAAATTGATGGATGATTTAGTCTAGAGTGATAAAGCCATCATACTGTCTTTATTACTGAAAAAAATGCTAAAACAACAACAACAAAACCTTTATCTCACTAAGTGGGGTCGGCTACATGAATTCTTTTTCTCCATTCCGTCTTTCTCTACATGAATTCTTTTTCTCCATTCCGTCCTATTTAGTGTCATATTTTCATTTAAGTCTATTAAATTAAGATAATTTTTTTTATACAATATGCCCAAGTCTTTCTAGGCCTATCTCTGCCTTTCTTAACATAAGTTGAATTTAAAATATCTACTCTTCTGATCGGATTTTCTGATGGTCGATGTTTAATGTGACTAGACCATCTAAGACGACTCTTTCTAATTTTGTCCGTCACTCGAGCTACGCCAACCTTATCATGCATATATTCATTTCACATTTTGTCTCTAAGTATAAAGCCACTCATCCACCTAGTCATATTTCTCGACAACACTTAACTTAGTTTTATGCTTTTCTTTTAAAGGCCAACATTCAATGCCGTAGGTCATTGTAGGTCTCACCACCATCTTGTAAAATTTTTCTTTCAGTTTAAGAAGTACTTTTCTATCACACAATAGGCCCGAAGCATTCCTCCACTTCAACCAATCAACTTGAATTCTACTAATAACATCCCCATCAATATCACCATCACTTTGAACGATAGACCTGAGATATCTAAAGCGTTCACACTTTTTAATAATTTGATCACCCATAGTTACATTTTTGTCAATGGTGCCGCTACAACTAAATTACATTCCATTTATTCAATTTTAGTTCAACTCAAACGAAGGCCATTAAACTCCAAGGTAAACCTCCATAATTCGTGTTTTTCCTAAGCTTTCTCTCTCGTCTTATTCACGAGAAGGATATCATCAACAAAAAGCATACACCAAGGTACATCCTCCTGCAAGCGTCCAGTAAGACCATCCATAATTAAAGCAAAAAGATATGGGCTTAAAGCCGATCTCTAATGTAAACCAACAATGTGGAAATATTTTCATGTCCATTTGATGCATGCATTATTTTTATTTAATTAAATAGTGTTTTTTTTATTTGAATTTTCCATTTGCATAGACATTTCACCATGATATGGGACTATGGGGCTTTTGATGTCTCTGTTGTTGGATATCTCCCTTGATTTTTCGAAGGTCAGGGGGCATCTCTTACTAGAAATATCTAATTTTCATGTTAATGGTCCCTGTTTTGGTAAAATAATTATAAAATTTAAAATACTCATTAGAAAAATATAAAATTTATTTTGGTAGGTTCACTGTGGTCAGAGAACCCTAGGAAAAATATAACCCTAGGAAAAATATAACCCTAGGAAAAATATAAACTTGGTTTAACTCATTAAAAATAATCATAATTGTCACAAACACTAAAAAATAAAATAAAATTAATTTGGAGTAATTATATGACTTTATAAAAATAGAAATTTTGCTTTTCAAAAACCTCTCCCACTGTAATTTAATGTTAGAGGAGCTTCCCATAAAAATTTGAAGTCAATTGGAGTTAATCTGATAGCTAAAATTTAATCACTCAAATGGATTAGTCAAGTGAATTCACATTTTGGCTTTAAAATAATTATAATAATTAAGATACAACTCAAAAAATCACCAAATGGGTTTTGTGAGCTTCTTATGACCAGAGGAACCTAAAAAAAATAAAATTAGAATTAAAATAAATACTTCATTTTTGAGCCATTTTTTGAACATTTAAATAATAAAAAGATTAATTAAAAATCATAAAAATTACAAAATTGTAAAAACACACTAAAATGTCACATTTGACTTGCTGATCACTTCAAACTAATTAAAATAATTTTTTCAATTCTCTAAGTCAAGATATTAATTTTTAAAGGCTTAAAATGAATTTTTTTTAATTTTTCACTAAAATAATTCTAATAATTAAAATATAAATCACAAAAATATGAATTTTATATTTTTAGGTTCCCTGGACTCAGAGAGATTTAATAAAAATATAAAACTTAATTTTCTAGTTAAATAATATTTTATATTTAATTAATGCACAAAACAAACAAATAATTATAATAACTAAATTAAACCTCTAATAATTATGAAAATTGGTCCAAGTGGTCCCTGACCTATGTGAACCTCCAATAATTTTCTTAAGGACACAAGTTTTGTTTTGGTTGAGTTATCAAATTTTCATTGAAAATCCTGATTTTTGGCATTGTAATTATAAAATTAAATAAATTCATAAAAATCACATTTTCTTCGATGTTTTAATTAACCCATGAGTGAGGTAACATAAAGTTTTCAATTCATTTGAGTTTAATTTAATGAATTATAGGGTGTTAAGGCCTTAGGGGCAAAAATGGGTAATTTTGAAATTTAAGGCTTAATTAATATTTAGGCATAACCAAAGGGATAAATTTGTCTGAATTCATATGTTTTGATGATTGAATATAAAAGGGATAAATGATAGCAACCAATCTTATTTTGGCCTTATAAAAGATAAATTTGTAATTTCTTAAAATTATTGAAATTTGGAAGGATATTTAAAAAGATAATATATAAAAAGATATTAAGATGAGGGGTTTGATTTTTGGAAGATCATAACTCACTGATTTTAAGCCCCAATTCATGGTTTTGAAATAATTTATGACTCATGATAAAGATTAAAGGTATAAACATTTAAATCTTTTTTTTCTAAAATTACAAATTTACCAATTAATTTTTAAGGGGCTTAGTAGTGAACTAGACTTAATCAAAATTTTGTTTAATAAGATTTAAAATCTGTTTAAAACACTACAAGCCCATCTTTAAAAATCAAAGTGCTAAGTTTCTTAACCGGACTAAATTGCCCCTAATAGCCTTTACCAATATAATTTATAAATAAAACATCAAGTGATAATTACCCCATCTTTAGGGTTGGCTAAAACATCAGTTCATTGAGCGTAAAGGTATGATGAGGATGAGTTATTAAGCAACATAATGAGTTTAAACAAACTCGGGATTTTTCAAGGTATTGTGAGATGCCTGGGGCCTGGTCCTTGGATCTTTCTCATACTCTTTTGGATATCTTGAAGTATGATTATAACTTATTATGCCTTGCTTAAGAAACGATCTATACGTTTAAATAAATTTGACCCACTAAGGTATGACATAGGACCTGGTAGACATACCTCAGACTTGTACTTTCTGTTTCTCTTACCAGCATATTTTAATTTTTGCAAAAATATATATATATATGCTTTGCAAAGATATTAAAGTTTCAGGTGAAGGAACGAGAAGAATCGACAGATACGCTTTTAAATTATTGCATTTTCCTTTCCGTATTTCTTGGCTCGAACTTGCATGTTAAACAATGATGTTACCCTGCATGTTAAAATTAAAACTTTTAGGATAGTCACAAAACTGAAACATAAATAAAAATTTAAAAATCAAACAAGATAAAATTCACCGCTACAACTCTCAAAATATAAGACAACTCAAAATTTAATCAGAAACATCACAAAACCAAAATTGCGATGATCGAGAATCTCTCGGAGGAGATAACCTACGGTTGCTAACGAAATTTCCCACTGTTTAAATAAAAGTATGGAACTCATTGAGTTGAGTTTAGTAAATTCATTTGGACTAAGCGAATCCGAAAGAAAATAGTGGTACTGGAACGAAGGACCCGTATGATCCTAACTGGTGTCACTCTAATCAACTTTAATATGCCCCATAATATTTAAATAACCACGACCCTTATGAACATTTGATTTGACATTATAACTTGACATATTAAAAAACTTAAACTCGCAACGACAAGGAACTCAGAGCTAGTATTGTGGGCAGCACAACCATCTTTAACAACAAAACATGTCTTCACCAGTGAAACCATATCTTAGAGTTAAACAACAATCCGTATGACTTCGAGGTTGTTTGCTCATGCAACATAAATCCTCAACTTATCTTTAGGTCTTTGTATGATTCTGCTATACAATATAAGCCATAACTCGTTTTAGGATTCCGAGGTTGTCGTTCGTTACGACCTAAATCCTCACATCTTCCAGGCTATTTGTGTGATCATTTCACACGAATGTAAGCCATAACTAATAAAATAGCATGATGAAACATTCAATAATTCTAATTTTCAAAATTGATACCAAACAATAGGATAGTTTTGGGAAGTCACCGATGTTCTCCTCCGGATCTATGACTTCCCCACGCCTCTCGAATCTCTGACTTCCCCTAGCCTCTCCTTTTGGATTTTAAGATAAAATGTTCCAAATTTGAGTCATTTCCCTTTCACTCCTCTTTGTTCGATCTCCTTGAAAAGTTCTATTCCTTTGAACTCTTTGAAGATAATTTCCTCTAATTTTTATCGAGAGTTTTCTTAGGTGATTTCCGTTATCAAAGATATACTTAACTATAGGGGCTTGCCCTTATAAGAAACATTTTCAAACCCAGTTTAAAATAAACCCTATTTAATTTTTCGTATTAAAAAGGGGACTTGTCGGCTTATAATAAAAATGGTTTTGCAAACTTAACGGATGTCATACAATCTTTAGTTTATTTAATCGAGCCTTACCAGTAAGTAGTGTGTTCATCCTTCGGGATGAATACATTATTTGCGGTATTAAACTCGTTTATTTAAAATACTTGGTATATGAGATCGGTCTAGTCTTGTATTTTCAAAAATCCAAAATACTATTTTTTTCAAATTATATATTTAATTAAATTAAAACGAGTGTTGAAATATCCATCATGGCAACTAACAACTCCACAATGCCCAACCTTTTAGTAACGACAATCTTTTTCTAAGAAAAGCACTTTTTGATTTTCATTTTTAATACAATTTACTTAGTTTAATTTTTGCTTTTTTTGTTTATTTGGCTAGTTTGTACGTATGTTTTTCACCCTTAGTATCTAATCTATTATAAAGATCACTAAAAGTAGAATTTTTAGTGTCACAGATTGTTCTCTTAGACTCCTTATGAGACGTTTCATATTTTTTCAGTTATCTAAACTTTTACTTTTAAACTAATTTTTATAACATAACTTCTTATATTTTATCTTTTTTTGCACATTATTATTCCACCATCAATTATTTTTCTTAATAGAAATGTTTTTTTTTTGGTTATCCAAGTATGACTTTCGCCATTTATTTATTAGTTTTTGTTACTTTATCACACATAGAATTTGCTTCTTCATGAACCACCCAAATTTTGAAATATTGAATTTTACTCATAAAAAATAATTTTATTTGTGTCTTTAGGTTCCCCCATCTAATTTTTCGACGATGATTTCTAGTATTCTTTATTTTACAACTTTTCAACTTAAACTCTAGAATAATAATCGTTGTTGAGTACTTAAATCCTCAGTTAGAATGACCTTACAATCTTTACATTTTCGACGATATCTTTTTATAAAAAAATGATCAATGTGTTTTATTAGATCCATCCTTATAAGTAATAATATGCTAAATTTTTGTCTTGAATAAAATATTAGCAATAACAAAATCATACAATAAAACAAAATCTAATATAGCTCTACCTTCTTCATTAATCACTCCAAAACCGTAACCACCATGAATATTTCTATAATCTTCTACCACTCTACTGACATGTCGATTTAAATTTCCTTCAATAAAAATTCTTTCTTCAAGAGGTATCATTTGTATCAAGTCTTCTAAGTCAACCCAAAATTTATCTTTAGAACCTTTATCTAAATCTATTTGAGGAGCATAAACACTTATAATATTAAAAATCTTAGTATCAACAATAATTTTAAGGGTTGTAATTCTATCTCCAGCTCTGTTAATTTTTTACAACATTATCTTTCAAACTCTTATCTATAATTACACCTACACTTTCTAATGCGACTCTTACTTGATTACCAAAGTTTAAAATCTAAGTTATCAATCTCCTTAGCTTTTTCTCCAATCTATTTAGTTTTATGAATATATAAGGTATTTATCTTTCTATGAATCATAATATCAACTGATTCTATTAACCTACCAGTGAGAGTACCTATATTCCAAGATCCTATCCTAATATTAGCTTCATGGACAAACTTATTTACCGTCATCCGTCCGTAATGTGGGAACACTTGCTTATTTGACAATACACTGGGACGCTGGTTTAGCGACCCTTGCACACTTTTGACTGAATTCAGGCCATACAGTGCGTCTCTTACAGGGGACACACTAACACTCACACAATGATCAAAAGGATTCATGTCATGATTTTTTCAATAAGTTTTATGCTGGTTGTCGACTATCTAACACAACTCTTAACTTTTCACATCCGGGCTTGGATAGTATTTTGTATATAGAGGTAATAAAATAGTAGGTTTATTCTTGTTATCACTAAGATTATTTTGTTTATAGAGATAATAAAGTTTGTTTGATTTCTTTATATGCAGAATCATCTTTCTAGATTCTTGGTCTTGAAACATACATTGAGTAGGTTAAAAGATGATGTTGTAACTAAATTTTTAGCACATTTTTTTATTTAAGCAAGGCTTAGGCAATTTTCCTACTTCTTGAGCATGGTATATGTAAGCTAAATTATTGTGAGTAGCGAGTCTTTTGATTAATAACTCTCTAGTCGTTGACCTAAGAGTTGAGGTTTCATCTGAAGTAGTAAATTCAATGGATACAATAAACTCACAAAATGCGCCAATATTAGAAGGCTTCTTAAGATGTTTCGGATAGTTCTTATGTGATCAATCTCAAGGAGTCACCAAAATTACTTAATCATTTTCCGTGATGAGCAAGACTCCTGAACAACCATGAATTGGAAGAGTTGAGGTTTCATCTGAAGCAGTAAATTCAATGGATACAATAAACTCACAAAATGCGCCAATATTAGAAGGCTTCTTAAGATGTTTAGGATAGTTCTTATGTGATCAATCTCATGCATAAGGAGTCACCAATATTACTTAATCATTTTCCGTGAGGAGCAAGACTCCTGAACAATCATGAATTGGAAGTGTTACTATAGTGATGAGGCGATGTTATAGGACCTTGCATCAAATGTTGCAATTAGAGCTTACCATGGTTGAAGATCAACGTTGAGTGGCAGATGATGTGTAAATGTTGAGCTCGTGTATAAATCAATGATAACTTTAGAGATCAATCAAATTAGGCATGAATAAAACAACACTGAAAGTATGGAAAGACATGTTGAGTTGCAACGAAACAATGTCTGTAGCTAGAAAGAGATCTTAGGGTGCGTTTGGGGCAGCTTATTTGGCGCTTGCGCGTTTTCAAAACGCCGTGGAAGCGTTTGTTTTGAGCGTTTTGCCTGAGTTTCTGAAAGCAAAGTTTTTAAAATGTATTAGACGCTGAACGTGGATCCAGACGCGTCCATCGTTTTGGTCTCCTGATCGCGATACTACCCTTTGTTCTTTTTCTGCCATTCGCCTCGCCTGGATCGATTCATCCCCTATGATTCGCCTCGCCTAGTCCTCTCCCTTCATTTTCTGCGATTCTTCCCCTTCGATTCGCCTCGCCTACTCCTCTCTAACGTTCCAATGGATCGATTCTTCTTCTGCGATTCTTCACGGTTCTTACCACCTCCTTTCTGGTGTTCTTCACACAATAGAGGGGATCGACTGTGGGGTTGGGATGGTGAGACAATTTCAATTTAGTTTTGGAAGAACGTTTTAAATGTACCTCTTTTGTCATGAGAAATAATGAGAACCTTGTATTTACTTTCCTTTATCATTGTACTTGCATCAGCTGTTTTTCAAACGCACAAACCAAACAACTAAATGATTTTTCCAAAACAGGGGCAGAATGATTATTTATCCAGAATCAGTTGTTTTTGAAACACACAAACTAAACAACTAGCCAACTTATCAGGATAAGCTGCTGATCAATAGATTATCATGATAAGTTGTAGGTACCCCAAACAGGCCCTTAGAGTAGCCCCATGACATTGTGGTTGGGTTTGTGTTTAAATTGTAGAAGTCATTAAGCAACATTATGAAGGTTGACAACATGTATTAATGAGGAAGGATCAATAATGGTTATGAAGGCTGGTTTACGAGTCAATAGCAAGATTGTTATGGCTTGCCTAAGTGTGAGTGGCTACCTGGGACACGAGTAGAAGCCCAAAAACCCAAATATCTGATGGTGCTTGGAGAAAAAGAGGCTAAGAAAATATTCTTCTTTTCGCATTGATGACAGATACTTGATACATGACATTATATGTTGATTATTCTATGAAAATAAAAGAAAAGAAAACTGGCCTATGCCCGAACAAGAAAGATATATTTATTTTTATACTTTTACCAAAAATTATTTTCAAAGATAAAAACTATTCAAATGTAATTTGTACCAATTTTATTTGACGTGTGGACTATCCAAATGAGTTACAGAGTTATGTCAATGCACCTATTGCCACAATTCCAAATATTCATCAAGGATTCTTATCTATAAAATGCAAATTTAATTGCATCAAATTTCAATAACTTCAAATTTGAAGCTATTTTTATCCAAATTTATATAAAAGCTGATAAGATGATTTAGATTAAAAAAAACCCATAAACATAAACGGGCTAAAAATTCATGAAAATCGGTTTGATTTCGATGTATTTTGGCCAAGTTTTTGATATATGGTAATTGACCCCTAACCATTCGTATTTTTGTGGGCTGTTTGAGCCTGATTAGGGCATGATTTGTATCAACCTTTAAGTTGCAAAGAACTCTCCAATTGAGAGCTAAGGTTGATGCAGACATCCCATAGTTAGTGAACTAGCTTTTGCGGTTCATTTTTGGTTATTCAGGTTTCATTTAAAGGAGATCTGACTTTTCCCGTCCAAAAATGTTTGATTTTGGTTAATATTTTCAACATCGAAGTTGGTCACTGGAATTGAAATGTGAGGTTTGTGAAAGCAACTACTTTACTGGAAATCCCTTCTTTTGAAGTTTTAGTGTGTGATTGTTGAATTTTGAATGTTCCTTGATAAGGCAATCAAATAGTGAAAATAAGTCTAATATACATATCAAGAGGCAAATCTAATACATAAAGGACAATGCAGGATCAACATGGACGATGAAGGCAAAGAGCAGTAATTAAAAACAAGGCTATTAGGGTTCGTGTAATTGTTAAGTCGTGATGAAAGCTGAGACATTAGAAGAAGTTTATATCTAAAACTCTAATATCATGTGAATAAAATGTATCCAAGAAAAATATTATTCTTTTCTCATTTATGCTAGATAAATACGTGTTAATATATGTAGACCATTATAAGAAGAAAAAAAAAAAAAGCTAGCCTACACCAAAATAAAATGATTAAGATAGAAGAAAGAAATTGGTACATAATCTCTTGATATGTGTTTATGGTGTACCTGCAAGTGCAATTTATTTTTAGCAGAAAACTAACAAAAATAAATTTTATGCTTTAATGATTTTTTCTTACAATTTTTAAGAACAAATTTGGTACAATTTGACACAATGTTTAATCAATAATTACATGTATGATACATAAAATTACAAAAATAAAATAAAAGAAGTACAAAACACATTTACATTCTTGAATCTTCATCTTCTTCGTTCTTAATCTCTCGCTATATGTTTAAGGTGTACCTGCAAATGCAATTTATTTTTATCAGAAAACTAACATAATTAGTAAAAGAATTTTAAAAAGTAAATTAGTATAATAAAGGAAAAATATATTATTTAAAACGATAAAAATAAGCTTGTATGAACTCTTGTTTTCTCTTACTCGAATTCTATGTGGTTGCAAAATAAATGTGCCATCCATATATGGAGCAATTTGTTTGATAATGACGTTATCATATATCACCATCTTAGGCAACCATTCAAAATTCAGCCATTTTTTTTTTGAAATTTTCAAAATGCTATACCCCATAATGGTTACATAGATGTATGCCTTCCAAGTTTAGATGAGTAAGAATTGTAATTTTAGGCAACTTTACTAGAATAAAAATAATAGAAAATACGAAAACAATCATCAATAACATCAGCGAGTAGTGCTCATGCTTTTAATATTTTTTTACTCTTCTCGTCTCCCAACTAGTTGCATGAATGCATGTCATACCAATTATTAAGTTATTTTTAATCATCGTTGCCTCTTATAACATCTGAAAAGTAAAATATTCAACCAGAAGCACCCAACATACAAAAACCAAACATGCAGCCATCAGACAAAGTACCCATGAGTCATGGCCCAACAACTAGCAGACTGCACCCTGCAGCCTGCAGGCAGCTAAGAACTATAGAAGAAGCCACCCGAAAGACAAAACCCATAAAAGAAGCCCTCAAGCCCAACACCCCTTGATCCAAAAGCAACAACTAGAAGTCACCCCGTAGACAAAACTAAACAAGCGGTGAAGATGCAGGCAGTTAAGAACCATATAAAATGTCTCTCAACAAGCATACCCACTGAAATTCATTTTTCGTAAGGCACATGCGCTATTAATATATTATGCAAAATTTAATCAAATAAATGATAATTATTCATACTATAATTTAGAAACACAAAAAACCTAATTAACTAAACTAATGATTCAACAACATTCTTAGAACATTTCCAACAATTAACCAGCAACTAGCACACAGCCAACTTTCAAATAAAAAGTCACCAAATAAATAGCCCAACTGGCCCAAAACTTCACGGGTAACAACCAACCAGAAACAACACAAGCCGCCATTAAATATGTAGCAAGCAGCAGGCAGCCAACAGGCAAAACTCTCAATAGTCCAGGCTGTCCAGCTCTCAACACTAATCAAGATGCGACCCTGCTAGCAGAACCAATAGTCCATCACCCACCACTAGCAGGACCAATAGTCTATCACCCAACACTAGCAGGTTTGGCAATTACCACCCAATAGTCATCAAACAAGCAGCCAGCACACATGCTAGACCACTCACAGAGTCACACTCATGAAATGAACAAAAAACAAAACAAGTTTAAGATCCTAAATAAAATTTAAACCAAACATGAGTGGTTGAAACAAATAGCCAATGTAAATGCAAATTAGTCTTTTATGTTGTTCAATTATGAATTGCCATAAAAATATAGTCCTTATTCCATATTCTACTTCAAATATTCAACTGTCTATAAACCTAAACACCAAAGTACGATGCATGCTTTCATATATTTACTCTGGCAATTTCACAAAAAGATTTTCCTTCTCTAGTAGCTCTTATGGGTAATAAAACAAAATAAAATTAACAATGAGATAAGTAAAAAAAACATATTCCAAATATTTTAAGATGCGATATCATGAAGGGAGTTTTCAAACAGTTGTCGGAAGTCTTGATTCAACTAGATGCACAAATAAGTGCATTTATTGTTTTTGTTGAAAATATACTCCTACAATCAATAGTAACTCTCCCACCAACACTAAATACAAATTCTTATGCAATCATGGTTATCGGAATTGTCAAATTATCTTCAGCCATCTTGGAAAAAAATGGGCAACTTAGTGTATTCAACTTTCACCATTCAAGAATATCAAATTAATCATTGTTGGATATAAATAAGCCATTCTCAAAATAGAGTTGTAAATCAAAATTTGAAGGTTGAATAAATCCTGTTAATATAATAAAATCAGTAAAACCGTGCATGCAATCAAAATATTATGAAAATAATAAATCAGTTTGTAATTGTGAAGCTTCAATGACATTTGTTGAGCTAGAACTAACAATATCATCAACATATTTTATATATATTTCTCAAATAACATGTTAAACATCTTGAATTTTTGATTCAAGTTTAATTGATATGTATATATTGAAAAATGTGAAATAAATAAACTTCATTTTTAAGCGTGTCTAACTCTGTTGCCACAGACTTGAGTAGATTATACTCCCCCCAATATTTATCAAATTTGACTTTCACAACAATAGCTATACTTTTATTGTACTTGTCTGCTGAATCAGATACATTAGGCAATTACTTCTTAACTTGCATAACTATTGGGAAGAAATTATTTGAAGTTGGGTAGGAAGAACCATATATCATTTTTATCACACCACTAAAGATACCAAGAAAATTTTTGATTTTTTCATAACTTTTCCAATGTAAATCTATTGTTAATCATGTGTAATTACTATATTGAGCTGCATAATGACTAAGACATTTCGATAAGTGAAATTAGATTCAAGCATTGAGTATGTGGAGTTTCACTTTGTTGGAACATCAATAGACAAACCTTTTGCTATTGAAATCACTAATTGCTTAGAGACCTCCACAAATCTATGGTTTCGTTAGCGATTTCTTTAAATATTTAACAAACTCCACCGTGTTGGAAATCTCTTTCAAACCAACATGAACCTTAATTTTTAAAATGTGTGCATGGTACTGCCACAATGTGCTTATTTTACAATGATTTAAGTCCTGATATTCTCACCAGAAACTTGATCCATTCTTTGGTAGATTAATTAAGTCCTTAAAGTTAGTTATTCTAACACACTTGGGTTTTACACGCAAGTATACGTATCGTTTCAGTAATGCCGTTCTCTAATTTAGATATCGATCATACAAGGAGGGTGGTAATTGTTCTAATCAGAGTAGTTCTAGTCTACTACGCTAAGGATCTTAGTTTGGAATGTAATTTAAAGTGGTCTTTCTAACAACTACTTTTAAATTACCGTGCTAAGTTAAAAAGGCTTATTCGAACTATTCTAACTATTATAACTAGGTTGGTGGATATCAAGATATTAAAGGTGCAAATCTCTTGTGAGTGCATATATGGATATGTAGGATAGAATACTAATAATCTAATGTGGCTAGTGACAATAGGAGCATGAATCTAGGTTACTTTTTTCCGAGTGTGTAATTAAGTTTAGTTTAACTCAATAAATGTTTCCGTCTATCACCCTAGAACTTCTAAGTTAAATCTCTTCAAAATTTATCTCCCTAGTAATTGCATTGCCCTATGGAATACTTTTTCTTCTCCCATAGGTTCAATGTGGTTTTCTTAGTTGATAAAGCGATAGTCCTCCCGGATCGTTATAGGTTCACAACAAGTTTTAACACATCAATTCACTAAATTGATTAATAAATGAAACATGAAGTAAAAACCATCATATTTGGAATTTAAGATTGATTCTATAAGTATCTTTGCAACCTACATAACCTACACATGCATCACAAGAGAAAGGTAAAGTAAACCTACTCACTATGCATGAAGAACATGGAAACCATCATCAAATCACAAAACAAATCCACTAAGTATGTGTCACTACCAATTACAAGACAAATGTAAAAACAATACTTAACTTTTCTTCCAATAATGGATCCAATTTTTTTTTTCTCTGATGTAGTACACACCTTTTACAATCTTCTTTCAAAATCCTCACCAAACGCTCAAGAAAGATGATAAAAATACAATCCTAGTCTCCTCTACACCTTCCTTTGCGTCTTACAACACTTCCAAGATCTTCTTCTATGTTTTTCCTCTTCTCCCCTTGTTGACCTCATTTTAGTGAGGTCTTAGTCTTCTACTCTTAGAACCTAGGATCTAGCTTTAGGAGTTCTTATTGACAATCCTAGCGGACTAGCAATGGAGCCCACCTCCCGTAGAACTTCAAGCCACTTCTTGACTCATTTTTGTGAAGAACTCGCATGAGTGGTTCCGAGCACTCAACTTCTAGTTGCAAGGGTTAAGGACCAACATGTAGAGGGCCCGAAATTGAGTTCCTATAGGATCAACAGCCTTAGGTGGACCCTTTGTGACTCGATTACTCGCGAACGCCATTTTTCATGCACTCACTGCACCACACACGATTTTGGCTTAAATTGACTCGCCCGCCGGCCAAACTCGTCCGGACGATCCCGGATGACGAAACGGACCGCGCCGACGCGTCCGTAATGTCGATTTTAGCTAGAAAAGACACCCATATTGCTGGGGTTACGCGCGCACACAGTTTGCACGAAAATCGATGCAT
>NW_018164594.1:783388-866167 GCF_001263595.1 Phalaenopsis equestris | reverse complement strand
CTTATTTAATCTTTGTATTAAATAGGGGAATTTGTCGGTCATATATAAAAGGTTCGCAGACTAAACGGATGTCACAAATCTCTTAGTTTGCTGGATTGGGTCTATCGCCGAGGTCTACACTTATCTTTCGGGAGGGTGTAGTATTCGCGGTATCAGACACGATTATGCAAACTATTGGACGAATGAGATCCATTTGGTCTCATTTTTCAAAAACTAAAACACACTACTTTCAAAACCCAAACTATATATCTTTTATATTTAAATTAAATCTCAAAAATTATTTTCATATATCATATTTTTCAAATAAATCTAAATCAATCTAATCGAAAAGAAAAAAGTTGACCGACACCCCTCTTGTCAAATCCCCCTCCAAACAGCTTAAAACCGCTAAAATAACTCCAAATTCGTGGTTGAGCAAGTGCAGAAAAACTGGCATGCCTCGACGCCTAGAACTGGCGCCTAGGCGCTGCCTTCTCGGGTTGATAAGCAGAGTGCTGGAGCCAAGTCGCCTGAATGGAGCTCCTAGGTGCCTGAAAGGAGCGCCTAGGCTCCAGTTGTGTGCACTCTCAATTTGCTCCGTTCAGCTCCATTTCACTTCTTTTCTATCCCGCTTCGCTCCAAATGTTTTACCTGTCATACCTGCACGAAAACACAAGAATAACTTTCTTTAAAGTGCCTTTTCATCAAAAAAATAAATATAAAAGACTAAGGAAATTAAACATGCTTTAGGACATATCAATTCATAACATCGTGCATGAAAGAAATGCTCCTGAAAATGCGATTTTCTTCTTGATTGAAAATTTAACACTCTAAAGTGATAGTAGACATTGTTTTAAAGATTTGAATCCAAAAGACAATCACATATTACATTATAAATATATGTACTATTGTGAGATGGCTCCAACTTAATGAAACTTATGACTCGCTTTTTTAATGTCCAATATTCACCAATGTAGTGAACAGTTAGACACATGTATCCGATTGCTTGATTACAAGTTCAACAATTGAAATTTAGTGACACTTTATGTGCATCCTTCATATAAGTTTTAAATTTACTTTTCTTGAGTTTATATACTTCAACGCAATCATTTTTTACTGCGGTTCTAAAAGTCCTATCATAATTTAGATTCAAGAATTCCAATAATACGTTAAACCACAAACGTTCAACAATAATAAATGGGTACTCATGCACAATATTCATCTTAGCGATTATTTCTCTAATTTTGTGTTGATTTTAACTGTTTGGATCATAAATATAGGAATCTCTTTTTCAATATCACATTCCAGTAAAAAATAAATAAGTAAATATTTTTTGGTATTTTTGAAATATAGTGTGACAACATACACATTGCCAAAAAAGAGTTGAAACCCCTTTGATTGTAAATGTTGCCTCAACAAAATAGTCCCATATAGAAAACTTTCTCTTCCTCCCTTCTTATCATTAGCAGGGTCTTCCTTATGGCTATCACCAACAATCAAAACCTTCGGCTCCGTGCTTGCGAGGCAAGGTTCACATTTTCATTGCTATTTTCAAGTTCTAATAGTAATTCATTGCAAGAAGATTCTGTTTTTGAAGGATCCAATGTGGACATTGTTGTGCACCATAGAGAAATAGTTGTAAGTAGCATTTTAAGTCTAACAATATGCTAATTAAAAAATAGTATGGATGTGTGATAATTATTAGTAAAGGCAATAAATACTATTTCTCGATTACATTATAAAAATAGTGTAAATGCATTTTAGAATCAATTAATCAATACATTTATAAACATATTTTACTTAAAAATATAGTTCGAAATGTAACCAGCGCTTTTAGTAGAAAGAGTGCAATTAACATTACCATGTTTAATAAATGTACAAATCACCATAAAATCTTGTAATCATCCATTGAAAATTTTCATAAGTTTACTAGCAATTGCACCTAACAACTGAAACCTAAGATATAAAAGAGAAATAGATCCACATTCCACATCTTAGCTGACAATTTCAAGCTATCTTCCATTTGTTTAATAAAGGTGCTAAGCTCCAAAAGTCCAACAAGATTATATTAAAAACTCGTATACATATGAACTATCAATTGTAGCTAACAATTGAAATCTGATATGTAAAGCAAGAAAAAGGCCCACAGAGGCCACAATCACATCTCAAATACATGCTTCTCAAATTATTATGATGTCCCATCATATTTTTCCATAATATAATAACGTTCCAAACTCCAGTAAGGAATTTACCTTCTATAGCAAAAAAAAAAAAAAGAAAAGAAAAAGAAAGACATAATTGCTTAGAATTGGAAAAAACTTACTCCATAAGTTAAATTTATAAAGCGAGAAGCTAGTACGTTCATTTTAAATGCATGCAAGTATCCAACCGAACAAATGATTTGTCCATATAAACTTGTATAATATGCTCATAGGATCTAAAAGAACTTCCATATCCCCCAACACAATTATAGAACACTTGTGTTCAACCTACATAGCAAATGTCTTAACAGTCACAGACTTGAATTTAAATCTGTTTGTACAATTCAATAACTATACCATATAAGCATTCTCCAAATTGAAATGAAAGCATTCCACATTCCAACAAGTTTTCCTTAAGCCATACTATCTCATAGAACTTTTTTAGATGAATCAACACTCAAAGACTTTAAACCTTAAATGAAATTAATAAATTGAAAATGCTAATTAACTTCAAAAAAATAGGTGCTGATTTGCTGTAAATCAAAATCATTGGCAAACTAATACACTATTTTCGATTCATTTCAATTTCTATTCTAGATTCCCAATATGTGTAAAATTTTAAAGAACAAAGAATAACAAATCCACCTCTCCTTCCACAGTATCGCCAAAAAAGGTTAAAGACCATAAACTAGCCCCACAAAAATATTTCTCAGCATTTCTATTTTAACCAAGAAAAAAGAAAAACATGTTGGAAAAATCTCACTAAAACAATTCCAATTTACCACCAATATAATTACAAAAACACAATAAGAATAGATTGAAGAAGAGAGATGAAGAACAACACCTGAATATGGCTCCCTTTAGAAGAACTTAAATAGTAGAAAGAAAGATAAGAGAAGATAAACCCTAGCACAGCTCTCAATCGAATCCCATAAAAAGCCTTTGGTTGTAATGAATCCACTCTACACAAGTAAACAAATACCGTTACAGTGTTACTGTCAAGTGGCGAGGCAATGATGAGTAAATGAGAGTATAAAAATTCTAGGGCTAGCTTCAACCTTTCTCGTTTGGCCATTAGACTGATAGAACTGATGGAGGAAGGCATAAGGAACCATGAGGAGACATCCTTAGAGTGTTAGTGTTTTGTTTTATAATTATAAAAGCTATAATTTTTTGAAATTAGGATTTCTGATAAATGGATGATGGGGATCCAATGGTTGACATTAAAAGAGGATTCATTATTTTTTAGTTTGATTTTTTTAATTTAATATTTTACTAATTACTAAATTTTAATTAATTATAAATCTTAGTTGATGAGTACATATTTTAAAATATTATTCATTATTAAATAATTTTATATGCATATATGAACACATGAATTTGATTTCTATTTAAAACCAAGTATATATATAAAGCTTTTTAATTATTTAAAGCCAATTTGAGCTGAACACAAACGAACAAAGATTGTTCGTGTTCGGCTTGTTTACAAATCGAGCTTAAAATATTTGTTTGTATTCGGCTCGTTTACAAATCGAGATTAAAACATTGTTTGTATTCGACTCGTTTACTTAACGAGCGATCGAACAAGAATTGCTTTACGAGTCGAACATTAATTCACGAACAATGAGCTATTTTAACATCTTTTGCTTTGTTTGATCAAAATAAGTTTCATTTGAAGGAGGTCTAGGTTTCCACTTGGCCAAAAATCTATGTTGAATATTTTTCTCGAAATATTACTTCATATGAAATGACTCGTACCTATCCAAGTAGGTTGTTGAAACTTGAATGATGAGATTGGTGAAAGTAACAAATTTCTAGAAATTGGTCATTTTGACGAATCAATAGGTAATTGTCTAAGTTTGGGCTCAATAAATAAAAATATCTTTTAGTATTGAAAAAAAGCAATTCTTGGTTGCCTACTAAATTTGAAAGGATCATTAGTTCTTGCATATAGCTTCTTTGCATGGAGCACTCTTGAGATGGGTATGGATCATGAAAATATCATCATTAATTATATTTTCGAGTATTCTTTTAATATTTATAGCATCATAATATTTTTTGTCATGCAATTCAATTTTCATTATAATTTCTCATGTAAATTTTGTTTATGCTTTACAATTGATGCATTAGAGTTATAACATGCATGTAGTGGTAAAGGGACATAATCTTCTGGCTTTCTAGAGTACAATCCCTAAACAATTTCAATGATATCTTATCCATTAATTTGCTTATAGTATTATTGTATGTAAATTCAGTGGTAAGAAGCTACATCTCTTAAATTTCTAGTATTTAACTGACTAAACATTTTAATATACTTGTAAGACTATTTTTTTTTTCGCTTCAATCTAACTAACAATTTGAGGATTAATGGTTAATAAAAATCATTTGGGTTACCTAACAAATTTTCATAATGTTTTTCATAAATAAAAATACAAATCTAATATCTCTATTAGATACAATGTTCTTGGAGAGCCCATGTAATTTCGCTAAAGAAAGTTTTGCTACATAAGAAGCGCCAATAATCTTGGAGTATGAAATAAACTTAGATTTTATACTTTTTTTTTGTAAAAAAATAAATAAATTTAATATACATGTTATATAATTATTTAACTATTTTAATTCATATTTATATAATTTTAATGTTTATTATATTAACTTGTTAAACCTCCAATTCAACCCTACTTTAAATTTCGAACTTAACCTTCTCCTTCAAATTTGATGTTTGGTTCATTTTTAAAAACCTTATTTTTATGCATGCCAGTTGATTCTTTTTGATTGGCTTATGAAAGTTGATCTTTTGGGCTTATAAATACTTGAGTACTGCTTTGAGATTTTCTTAGAAATTAAAAATCAAGTTACATCTTGCATCTTGTAACTTAATATAGAAGATAAGCAAGAGTGGAAGAATGAATAAGAACCAGAATCAATGTCTAATAGCTCCTGAGCAAGAGCATTGCATGCAAGAAAATTCTAGTCTCACTTGAAATTAAAGATTATTTCACACCCATAGAAACTTTCATGAAGAGACACCAAAATATTTTGTAAGTTCTTAATCCCTTTTTATGGTAGCATGCGAAGAGGCATAAAGTAGCGAAGTAGTAACAAGAAATTCTATAATAAAGCAAAATAATTGGTACTTGCAATTGAAGAATTTGTATGGTACTATTTTGAGAAAGATACTACATAATGGATGCATCTTAAGGTACATTAGGTTGAACATACTATATGATGGCCAAATGTGGATTTTGGATTTGTGTTTAGGTTACAAATTTTATCATCATACCTTATAATGATAGCCGTGACCTGGCAGAGGCTTGGAATTTTTCAAGATGGGTACAAACGGTTGTACGACGATGATCAAATTTTTTTATTTTTCATTTTCTATAACTAACATTTATTCATCCAAAAAAAAAGGGCCACTACAAAAAGAATTATAGTAATACATTTAAATTTACCTTTGTTCAAGTTATTTACGTATTCTATATGCATTCTCTTCTCTAGTACTCGTTTTCTTAAATGATTAAACATCAACAACTAATTTAAAATAATAATAAGCTAGAAAGGCAAGTTAGTGCTCCTACATTTAACGGGCTGTAACATAACAAAAAGAAAACAACATGCATCATAAGTAGTATAAATGATTATACAAATATTAAACAAAATTTTCTTACATAGGATCATTCATATAGTTTGAAATATTCAATGCATTTTACTCTATCATAATATATCTATATCATTTTATATCTATACAATCGTCAAAAGAGTATTGCCTAAAATTGTAACATTTAAGATACTTCAATGTCAATATTTAAAATTTTACATGCACAAATACTTTAATGTCCCTCATTAATACCAGAAGAGGGTGAACTCTATCATAGGCAACATACACATGCAATTACTTTATATAGTTTTTATCAGTCACATTTTCATATCACTAGGTATATAATACTTTATAAATAATGCATAAATATTTTCATATTTAAATATTGTTGTGAACGATAAAAAGGTTAAGAATAGAAGAATCAAAGTAAAGTCTTACAAATACATTAAAAAACTGTCCATGCAATTGGTTTAGAAAAAGTCACTGATGCTACTGTAACTTGAAAGTATTAGTACTCACTTTGGTCAACTGACTTGCCTCAAGTTTTTGAAAATCCTTAATTTTTGTCTCCAATAGCTAGCTGTTTATAATATCTTAAATAATAAAATTTAAATATACTATTTAGTTATGTTTAATTAATCCTTTAACTAAATATGTTTTTTAATTGTTGGTTTGAATCTTTCATTTCAGTATTCATGCCACTTTCAATACTACACATTTAATCAATATCTACAGTTTGTATTAAAGTTTATTTAATATCCAATTAATTTTTAATTTAATTAAATACTTGTAAACTTTAATTTCATATTTCACTTAAATCTTTAATATCATTTTATTTTATTTTATTTTTATTTCAATTTTGTTCGTAACTTAATACTATTTTAATTATTATTTTAAGTAATAATTAATATTTTTATTCAATAGTAACTTTACAAGTAACTTTACAAACTATTTATTTTAGTTTAATATTTTATTATTAAAAAGTAGATATCATAATCTCTTGATAATTATCACTTATAATGAATGCATATATAAATATGAATTTTTAAATTTTTGTTGTCTAATTATCCTAACTTAATCACCTATTTTATAAATTTAATTTCTTTTCTTATTTTTTCATTATTTTTTTTAAATAATATTTTCTAGAGAGCATTAATAAAATAAGGTATTCTAACCTTATTAATATACTGAAATCCATGCTCAACACATAAGAGTCCTCTGTCCTAGCCTTCCTTTCCTAAATCTGTCTGCTTCGCTCTAGAACTTGCACGGGACCCCCCTTTTAGTTTGCAATGCCGCACACTTGTCACACTGTTCATCTTCATGTTTTCCAACCCGAGATAGCCTTCCTATCTTATCTTTTGTTCAAGCCCTCGACTCATGCAGGAACGGATCGTCATCTTTTGCCCCAGGAGCTGCTCGACGAAACCCACCCATCGCTTGCTGCTTGATCATGGACCACACGATGCTAGTTGCTCCGCCTTCAGCTCTTTGCTTTGCTTCTTAGATACCCAAAGTTGTTTGTCTATTAAAGGGGTTTCACTTGTTCACCTTATAGCTTCCTTTCTCTTTTTGTTTCCGTCTCCTCTTAAGGGCCTTATTCATTACCCTTCTATTTGAAACGCATGTGTTACAAAAATTTTAAAAAAAGTTGGGTGTTACAATGACCCGGATGTAGTGTAGACTACATAAATGTTCCTTACGTTCATTCCTAGATATCGAAGATAAAGTGTCTATCTTCTCTGGTTATGCCATATACTAAAACTTATATTTACTTTGTTTATGTATTTGATGCTATATTCATATGTTTGTGGATTGCTCAACTAGATCTCTAATGCATCACTCGTAAGACAGTTTAAACTCTAGTTGAGTTAAATATATATCTCAAATGAGTAAAATTAGCACAAAATATTGAGGTCATCTATTTGAATGCCATTGTGAGCCTCATGCTATTAACCAACTATACAGTGCAATTTGGATGTATATATGAACACGACTTTGATTTTTATTAAAGTGCTTGTGTTGTGTACTTATGTGATGCACTGCATCTGATAATACTCAACCATCTTGCTCCTATTTTTGTGCTTTTCTGGCCTAACATTTTTTTTACTGCTGTTTTCATCCAGTCTCAGTCAGCACATGCCTTGCCAAAGAAGACTATAATGATGTTGAAAGAGATAAGGTTATTGCACTTAGAATTTATATATTGTTTTTTGTACTTTTTCAGATATGGTAATAAATCCCTTCAGTTCATGGGCTCATTTGAATATTTTTTTTTTCTAATGAAGGGATTTTGTTGGCATACTTTATGGATTGTCCAAAGAGTTCAATATCCGAAACTTTCTTCGTCTCTATGTAGAATCACTGATTGATTGCAGGTGGTTTACAGTTTTTCTACAGTGTTTTAGTCTTTCACAAATTATAAAAAAATGATTCATCATTAAATTTTTTGCAGTTTGTCTGATGACTGCTATCATCATTTGCTTGTTAATGTGCTGGAAACACTTCCTGTCAATGCTTTTGTGGAAAAGATTGTCCATAAGATCTTCGGTCAGTGTATGAAATTCTTACATCCTGACATTTCAAATTCAAGTCCAGCAGGTAATGCTAGTTTGACGTCTCTGTGGGTTGTGCTTCTATGAATCATTTCCCAGAGTGCTTTAGGTTTTTATGCATGGATTCATTTTCAATAATTAGTTTGTTTCTTAGGTATTCGGGCTAAGCAAATTTTGGTTGTGATGAAGAAGCACTTTCCATCTGAGTTGCAGGGAGCCGTTCATAAATTTATCGAGGTTTGTGTTGCGCTTGTTTTTATTAGCTAATAATCTTATGGAAATGTGATAAGCTGTAGCTAAAACGATAATTTGTCATTCAGAATTCGAAAATGAAGTTAGGGGAGGAGGATTCTACATTTGCAGTTTTTTGTGAGATGCTTGATGGCAATTCAGACGTGCCAATGAAACTATCTGACTCTAAAGTTTGGTTTTCTCTAGAACATCCAAAGGTAGTCATATTCCTAGTTCCCCTCTTTCTCTAATCTGCTCAGTTACATACTTTTTGTTGTAGTTTTCTCATTTGTTTTTTAGTCTTTATTTCCTCCATACAAAGCATTCATATTTCACATTTTGCCTATAATATTTTTTTAACTTCAACTTTAAGGGTGCTTAATGATTGATAATTATATGCAGGCTGCTGTTCGTCGAGCCACACTATTAGATTTAGCTTCATCCGGTAACTTGGAGTCTGTTGTAAAGCATCCATGGGTGCGTAGTCTTTTTTACTTTTATTAAAAGTTAGCTTTGGTACTTCTTTTATTAGTTTATAAACCAAATCACTTTATGTGCATCCTTGCGGGAATCACTTTAGATCATAAATTTAATATATAATTTTGTGCAGAAACTTGTTGATGTAAAAGATGCTATAATATGCCGGCTTTTGGATGATGATCTTACCGTCGTCCAGGCAGCATTATCTATTAATGGGCTATCCAAAATAGTTAGTTCAGCTTCTCTTCTCAAGGCATATTGCAATGTATTTTTTAGGTGCATGGATATAATTAAAAAAAGTGAGTCTTGTTAATTTTGTTTTGTTGTTGGTATTAATGGTTGTCATTGCTATTTTGATGTATCATGTTCAGTTCATTTGATTAACTCATGATTTTGATGCTTTCTCTAGTCTTGAGAACATATATGATTGTACTGTTTATATGATAAATTAATTTGTGTTATTTAAATTGATAATTTGTGCTATTTGTTGGATTTTGTTTTATGGATAATCTTTTTCATTTCTAAGCATGCTTTTTAAATGTAATGGGAGTGGAATAAAATCATAGTTGTCAACATTAAACAATGCACAATAAAACAACACCTTGAACCTCTAGTGCATGGCGTATCTGGCTTGAACAATGCACAACTTAAGGAAATTTATGCTGAAAATTTTTTTAATAATGAGTTGGAGATGTGTACCAATCCCTAGGACTATAATTGGGTTTGTCGTGCATTGGACTTAGCTTGATCATTTTTTAAGTACATGCTCAGCTCAAGCTTGCGACAAGCTTTCACATGTATTTTCATACTTGACTTGTTTAAATTTTTAATAATTATACTTG
The DNA here is from genome assembly GCF_001263595.1 of Phalaenopsis equestris. Classification (NCBI taxonomy): domain Eukaryota; kingdom Viridiplantae; phylum Streptophyta; class Magnoliopsida; order Asparagales; family Orchidaceae; genus Phalaenopsis; species Phalaenopsis equestris. The sequence goes on along the minus strand of NW_018164594.1, from coordinate 856,278 downwards.
TTTACTACTTGGCTTGTCTATATTAATTGAATGAATACTTTACGGAGTTAATAAATGACCTAATCAATTGAATAAGTGCTTTACTTTTCATATAAAGTTCTAAACAAATGATCTTAAAAATCTAAACAGATAAGCAATTAAATAGATTCTGAATTATTATTAAACTATTTTACATCAATTAAATATGATAATCTAAGTTACAAGCAAAATTTCTTATAATAAAATAATATAAATAAGTACAAACAACTAGTTCATTTAAATAAATAATAAGAAAGAACCAAATTAAATTAATATGCATATTGATTAATGATAAATGAATTATTTGAAAAATAAAAAAAAAATAACCAAATTTTATTTAAATAGTACATTATATATGATATGATGTATCATCAAACTTAATATCGAGTAGTTAACAAGTTACTTGTTGAACAAAAAATGAAGTATTTTACAAAATAAATTTACAAGTTGGACAATGTTTAATTTTGCTTTATTTAACTTTCGAGTTTTTAAAGACGTACAAATTTGTTTATTTAGTACTTTGAACGAACTCAATCGAATATCGATCAAACCATGTTCAAGTTGTTTATCGAATGCATTGGTTTATTTATGGTACTATTCTCCCACCTAGGTTTTACTTGATGCTCTGGTAGCTGTGCCTCTAAATTATAAATTTCTCAGGCATTAAAATTATGCACCCACATACAGGCATGCTCAAAAACTTTTTTCTACTTCCTAAGCTACTTTTTATTTTCTAAACATTTATTGCTCTTAAGTTTTTACTTTTTTTAGCATAGGTTTTTTGGATTAAATATATGTTATCTGCAAATGGTTGACACCTGATTCCTTAATTTGAACATCTTTTGTTAGCATCTCTCTAATCTATACTAAAGTTTACATATTTATTGTTGATTCTTGCTGCGTCACATTGTGGTTGGGATCTCATTAGTTACATTATTGCTTTTAATGGTTGTTAATGCTTTACCATGTATTTGTTAGTCAACTTCAACATACTTGTGATGCAAGTTTATTTTTCTAAATACTTAACTTTTTATATAAATTTTCTCACAAATGGTTTTATAGATCTAAATACAGAGGTATGAATAAATTATAAATTAGTATCAAACTATTTTACGTAAGTTAAAAATAATTCGATACTAGTTACAAGCAACTTTCTTACAATCAAGTAATATAAATAAGTGTAGATAAGCTAGTTTAGATAAATAAATAGGAAATAATCACATCAACTTAATATGTATATTGGCTAATGACAACTAAATTAATTTAAAAAATAAAAAAGCAAAAAAGTATAGTTAATCAAATTTTTTTTTGAATAATATATTATATATGATATGAGCTATAATATTATTAATATTAAGTTTTTAATAATTTTCTTGTTGAACAATAAATGAGTTTGTTTGGGAACAAAAATTTATAGGCTGGACAATGTTTATTTAACCTTTGAATTTTTAAAGACATTCAAATTTGTTTATTTAGTAATTTGAAAAAATTCAATTGAGTGTTAATCAAGCCAGGTTCGAGTTGTTCACCGAATGCATTGGTTCATTTATAGCACTACTTATCAAACCTAGGTTTTACTTGATTCTCTAGCAGCTTTGACTCTTAATTATCAATTTCTTAGGCACTAAAATTTACAGACACACGTACATAGGCTCAAAAACTTTTTTTTTCTAACCATTTATTGCTCCAAATTTTTTACTTATTTTAGGATAAGATTTCTTTGGTATAAGGTCTACGAATTGTCGGCACATGATTCCTTAATTTGAACATCTTTTGTTATCATCTCTCTAATCTATACTAAAGCTTACATATTTATCGTTGATTCTTGATTAGTTCCATTGTGGTTGTGAAGTCATTAGTTGCTTCACTATTATTGTTAGTTATTGCTTTTCCATATATATATATATATATATATTAATCAATTTCAACATACTATTTGATGCAAGTCTATTTTTCTTAGTCTTTTATGTCATCTCTTGCTTTGCTTGCTTCTTTCTTGCTAAACTTTAGCTTTACTATATTGTCACTGCAAGGCTCAAAATATTTTTCTCCTCTCTAGCACTCTGTTTTCATACATATGAGATATATTTTAAAACTCCATCTTATCCCCAGAAGTTTGGTTCAATTGTATTTTTCCAATTTGTTTTCTAGATATCCTTTCTCGAGAGATTAATATCTTCTCACCTTCCAAGGTTCAATCTTTTATCACATGATAATTATTTTTTTAATCATTTTTTTATATTTCTTGATATAGCTTCATGACTTCGTATGTGTTTGTATAGTTACTTTTTTTTTTTTCTATAGTCATCTTACTAATTTTGGCATATATATTTATGCTGCCTTCTAACTAGGAAAACTTCTATTAATGATTTGTAACTTATTGCTGTTATAATTATTTAAAGCACACGACCACTTTTAAAAGGTCAAGTGCTATAAATCAATCATGGTTTCTCCATCACATTTTTATTTCCTATTACATAACCACAATGAATTCTCTCACATTCTATCATACTAGAAGTTATATGTAGTTGCCAACAAGAATTGTCACATCTTCCTCAAGTAAATGCTGTAATTGCATATTGTTCTATTACAAAAATAGTATTTTAAATTTTCATTTTCAATTTGAGGAGGATAAGAACTAAACATGTTTATAACGCTCTCAATGATAGTCTAAGTATCAATAACCCTATTACTTTAATTAACTCAATAATTTTATCATTAAACCCTCTATGTACTACCGTTTTCTCGCTATTCCTATTATGTACTTGTCCCAATATATAATACCTCATTACTTATCTTAACATATTTGGGTTTCTGCTTTGCAATTATTTTCACGCAAATATTAGCTATTAATTCTTATTTAAAATCTTTTGGTCTACCGAGTCTTTGTTCCTGTTATGCCAAGTCTCCATAATCGAAGCATTGATCTTCGACCGATTAAATTTTTGTGGAATTCTCCATCATTTCTTAGGTTTTAAGTGATTGGATTATGGAGGAAGGTTTAGAAAGTGATTAAATATTTTCAGATGGTCGATCTATAAGTGATAACCCAAATGCAGTCACCTGTGTTACATACTGAAACAATATGACTACCAGATAACTGCTGCAAATTTCCTTTTTGGTTATTGATATGTTTGGTAAAATTTGTTGTGTAAAACTCGTTTATTGTTTATGTTTTGACAAAAATTGTCGTTGTAATGGCATTTATAGTGCTAGATCACTTTTGGTTAGAAGATTAGATATATCAATCTACTCTTTGTTTGGCAGTAGATATGTCAATCTTTCTTTGTTTGAAACAGTTCTTATGTGGTGGCACAACATGATCTGGCTTTTGGTGGCAGTATTTCCATTTTTTAGCGTGGTAACTTTTAAGAAATCCAGATATGTATGTGTGTGTGTGTTTAGATATATGCAGTGTAATATTGAGATCAAGCCTGCTTAATGTGTTTTTCCTGTTTGTTATACTGCTTACTACATGGAAATTTGTGCTGGAGCTTTATTTACAGTAATGTTTTTTACCTGTATGATTTTATCAGTATATTTTTATGCTTTATTTCTTAAAAATTGTTGTAAACATTGAGCTTTTTCAACATAGGCAATTTTCTGGTTGAAATTTAATAAAAAATGGCGTTTTCTTTTTTATTTTTCTCCCCTAGCATTTTCTCGTGTGATTTTTCTGATTGTTAGCTTGTGTAATTTCTTAACAATACTTATGAGTTTAAGAAGCATAATACTTTTTTTTTGCGTATATTTTCCAATATTTATTGCCATATAATTTAATGGTTTAAAATGCAGGCTCAGAAATGGCATGTCAAGCCAGTGATGTTGCTGTATTGTGCCTTGATTATATGGTTTTGGATATTGCATTGCACCAGTATGATTTTGTTAAGGATGTTGCTGGCATAATATTTCCTGTTCTTCTCGTTCTCCCTCAGGTTTTCTTCCCATTTCTGAATGCTAATCCTTAGTCAATCTTAAGAATATATTCATTCTGTAAACAATGATTGAATTGTAGTTTATGCTCAACATTTTGTTACATTTAATTGTTTAATTAATTCTTAATTGTATCCTATACGTAAGCACCAATTATCTCGTTTTGTATGCCTGAGACATTAGAAGTCCATCTCCGAAATAAAATGGTAATAAATCTGAATAATATCTTTCATCTCATGGGATTGACACGTCCAACACTAGTGATAATTGAAAAGAAAACTCGGGTATTTACATACATACCCCCTAATTTCTATGTATTCACATGTGTAACATCTAAACTTTACTTCCTTACATTTATACCACCAAATTCTTTCATATCACATAAAAAATAGCACAGTTTTAACTTCTAAAAAGTGTAATACCCATTTTCATGCATAGGTAAGGTGGCATGTATGTAGAATTTAAAGTTTAGAAGTTAGATATGTAAATACGTAGGAATTGAGTGCTATGCTAGGTACGTAAACCCTGCAAAAAATTTTCCATCTTTAATGGGATGCGGTCATTATATGCTTGTCTATTTCATATAATGTACTATTTTAGATGAAGGAACTTTTTGCTCTTTTTTGTTGGGCTACAGCAAAACTGTTCTCTGAGGATGCTTTTGGCTATTTTAAGCTACTGGGATTATAACGAGGTTTGTTTTGCTTTGAAAAAGTATGCTGAGGTATATAAAGGGTGGATATTTATTGTGAAATAAGTATTGTAAAATAAGCATGGTAAGAAATACATGGAGAAAAAGGCGAGTTATTACAGAATGTGCTGTGGTAACATAAAAGTGTTTGGATTGAATTATGATTGATTGGACTTCCTATTATTGGAGCTTTTCAAAAAGAAAAAAAAAGGCTAGACCTTGCTAATGACCACTTAGGATGGGAAAACTTTACCTGGTAAGTTTTATGAAGTTGATGATGTAAATGATGGTGAAGCTTAGTTTTCAATGAATGCTCCAACCACTAGATTCATATCATCTTTTCTCGGGATTATGAAATGTTAGTTAAAAAAATTATTTTGGGACTTTCCAAAAGTATTTGACATAATAAAATATTATGTGTAATGAGCATGTAGGCAAAGCTTGAGGATTCCACCAGTGTTAGTCATGTTGAGAGATTCATGTACACAACCTTATCTTTGCTTTGTTGAGGGAATATATTTTTGATCAGAGTTCGGTGACGTCTAAATCCAAATGGAGGCAAGCTAACCATCGATTGAGGCCTGCTTATTTTTTATACCTTTATCTAATAGATTGGAGGGTTCAAGCATTAAGAAAATAAGAAACTGCTTGGATTTATTTTTTTTTTCAGTTGCACTAGAATTTCTGTTGCTGTTTTGATCAAATTGGGTTAGGCATCTTCCATTGCTTTTTTTTTTTTATCATTGCCACATTTTATTTAATAGCCAGCCAATGGATAGATATAAGTCTGCTAATTTGAGCTGAAATTTTAAAAGGTTGACCCACCTATGTGGGCATGACAATTTTGAATTGACTCCCTTAATATGACCTTGAATCGACTCCCTTCGACTGAAACCCATGAGTTTGGTTTAATGGTGAAGGAGAGCCGACTATATTGGCTGGTGAATGTGGATCACTATTTATGCTTGATGCGTGGTTTGATGCCGTGGAGGGCATGCTATTTCGGTACAAGCTTTTGCATCTAGAATGACAAGCAGATTGGAAAAACGCGAATGTGAAGTTTGGCATGGAAGGGCAAGTGATAATCTATTTTTCCTTGAAAATATGCATTTGGATTGTTAAGTCAAAAGAAGTACATAATTATGCATGTATGCATCTATGTTGTACAAAAAGTGAGATCCATCATCTACCAGTATCGTAGAGAGTTCCATATCGTTGTCCACATGCATCAAAACAAAAGACCCTCTAACACGCTTAGCACAAAAATGGGTGGCCCTATTACATTCCCGAGATATATGAAGAAACAAAACTTTTCTCAAATTTAACAAAAAAGCAAGGTCTGATGCAATAGATGGTTGCTGATGCCATATGTCTTGCTTCATGGAGTTTTGTAAGAATAGCATGATGTTTGTATTATCTTCTTTTTTAATGACCCCCTTGCACTCAAGCATCCATGGCTGGCAAATAGTTTTAAGAGATTTAATGGCTTGGAGCTCAACTTCAACACTATTCCAATGTGTAAAATGTTGCCCTATGGAGAAAATGCCCCTATCCGTCTCATCTCTAATAATGCAACTGGCGCCGGCTATTCCGTAGGGTAGAAGAGCACGCCTTTTTTCAGTTGGGTAAGTTCGTTGATGGGGAATGTGATGATGAGTGTATGACATTAGTTCAAGTTTAAGAGCCACGTGGATGTGGAGGAGAAACTCCTTGTGACTTATGGAAGCATGCAATAGAGACGGGGGAGAGGCATGCCTGTTGCTTCCCTGTATGACGGGAAGAGAGCTTGGAGTAGGGCAAGTCGTTCCACACAAGATTAGGCCTACAGGGAACAAAGAGTAAGCAAGGATTGTTTTGTGCGTGGAATACATAAATATGATGTTTTGAGTGTGAAATATGTATTTAAAATTGTTTTGAGTGCTATGTATGTAAAATCCCTTTATTTTAATATATCCACACAAATAAAAGACCCCAAAATGCTGAATAAGGAATAAATTTCATTTGATGACTACTTTAGAATTTTTTATTTTATAGTACTTGTACAACAAAATTTAATCCCTTAAATGAGATCGATCATACTTAGCCTCATCTATTTTTTTCTCTTTCCTTCAGAAATAATCATGACAATCCAATGAGTTATGAAACTTGGTAAGATAACTAATTCTAATACAAACTTGAATAATGAAGAACCTTAAATAACATCCGTGCTAATCATGAATAGACAAATTGTAAAAAAATACATGTGATCCGTATATTACTAAAACAGTGAACATATAAAATCTATAATAAAATATTTGTATTAGGAGATAGGAGTTTGCACAAGTAATTTTAATGCATGAAAATTTACTTTTACTTTTTTTCCATTGCCTTGCATTTCATTTTAGCTTTATAATGTGTCATTTATGGTCATTTAGGCTATTGTACATCCTAAACTTAGTCTGAAGACTACATCATTAAATTCAATAGAGTCTAGTTTGAACCAAGTATTATTGCTATTGAATCTCATGTGGGCATTTTTGCTTCATTGGGGGACCTTTTGCATTATCTAAGCTGTTATCATAAACATATCATTGCTAATCTATCCCCTCATGACATGAAAGTTTTTAAGCTCCATATTTTTTCATAATTAAATATTTTAATAAATATTTAAGTCATGTTCAATCACACTAAATATTTTTATATAGAATTGAGTAACTTACAGTTATCAGATGCTTCCTTTTAACAGGACCAACTAACATAACATTTATATAATCAAAAGAACACTTATTTGTGGGCTTGTACCTGCCAACATTTTATGTGGTTCTTGTTCTTAGGAACGTAAATATGTATTTTAGAATATGAAGTTCTTACAATGCATTTTAAACACTATTCTATTGCACATATAAGTACACATGCAAAAGATTGAAAACAATTAATTTGTGTATTGTAAGTTGTAAATCTGACTTAACTGATGATTTGTCTATTCAAAATAGACTCCCGGAAATCCCTTTTTTTTGTAAACAAGCACAAATTCACTCCTCATACAAGCTTAAAAACCTAGAACCCTGGTTGAAATTATTTTGTTAGGAAAATATCAAAATCTAACTATTTAAATCATAAACCCATTTTTTTACCTTATCTGATTTCTTCCTTCCCTTCCTTCTCTTCTCCTCCTCCTCCTTTCCCTTGTCGTATTGCTCCTCCTCCTTTCCCTTGTCGTTTTGCTCCTCCCTTCTCTTCTTCTTCTTCTTCTATTTCTCCCTAATTTCCCTACGTTGCTCTCGCTTGTCACTTTCTGAATTAAAGGGAATATCGGGGATGGATAATGCATTATTAGACTCTTATAATATTTCGAAAAATTAATATATATTATGTTTTTTTTCTAGCAGATTCATTACAACCATCCTTTAATCAAATTAACCATTGCATGCTTGTATGAGCGAAAATTCTGAATTCAATCTCTGGCCAAGTAATAATGGGTGAACAAAGTATGAACTGTTAAATTAAATTAAAATTTCAGGAAATTTTAATTATAAGTCAAAACTAGTTCAATGGCTTCCTTCTCTTTAAGAAATGGCATATAGTTGTAAATATCAAAATGATTGTTTTGAGAAGTTGGATAAATGAAAGAATTTTTGATAATCTTCGAGAAAGTTAGAATTTCAGGTATAATTTATTTTGTAGTTCTATATTTGCACCTTATTGAAGATCTGGTGTTACAACAAATTTTTGAAATTTATTTAGCTTTGGTCCTAGTTTTTTATATTACAAACATGACAATAAAACTCAAACCGAATTTTGCTTGAATAGGAAAGAATAGGTAGGAGTATTCATATTTGAGAAGCATATGAACTCTTAAAGTGCTGCCTATTATTTTAAATCGATTTGGAGCAAATGATATTGAAAAAATTCTAGTTGTATGATCTTAGGTCGGCCTTTTTTATTTATAGTCCAGCCATTTTAATTTGGCCTCCCTTTTTTGTTTTTGTACATTTCTAACAACTTTGCATTTTCACTTATTACATATTGCTTATCCAACTAAGTTTCTATGATATAATCGAGATGCTCAAACATATTACACTTGGGTATCACTTGATTTTCATGTAATTTCGAGTGATATTTATCATTTTAACCTTAAATAAAATTGTATTTCACATAATTATTCTCTTGCTTTACTAGATCAAGTTTTAACTAGATGCTATTATAGAAAGAGAAGATCATTGAGCCTGCAAATATGTTAACTTTATCTGTGCTTCTAATGCAGTGATAATTTTTTTTGATGTTATATTTGGTTGACAACTCGATAGATATTTGCAACTATGTTCCAAGTGTAAATTATTATTATTTTTTATTTCTGTTGGGCTTTCTTATTTGTCGTATTCTGTTTTCTTTATTCTTTATATGGTGCATGCTCAATGATTAATTTATAAATGACTTTTTTTGGTTACTGTACAGACTTGGAGGGTGAATGTAAAAGCATTGGAGCTTGCTAATAAATTGCAATGGCCATTTTACTCAGACTTCAAACCGTGTAATTCAGATTTTGATGAGCGTCAAGCAAAGGTATATATCCATTGTGGAGATAATTTTGCCTTAGTAATTTGTTTAGTATATCCATCATAGGGATATATTTAGTCAGTAATTTTCTTAATTTTTTTTTTCTTTTCGGTGCAGGTTGAGAACTCGAACATGGTCTCTTGGAATTAATCACTTTATTTTCAGTTAATATGCGAGACATTCGATCGCGATACTTTGTTAGTTACTATAATATTTCAATTAAACGTACTTGAACTTTGTTTGATACTTTAATGGAAAAATACCGACTTAGCATTGATGAAGAAAGTTGATTTGCATCAAAATGTTGAAAAAGAAGCTGTTAGCAAACCTTTTTTTTGTGTTTAATGCTGCACTACAAGAAACATGTCTTTTATGCGGACGCACAAGTTCTGTTGCATAACTAGTGTTGTTTATTCTGTTTCTTTGAACTATGATATTGATGATTCTATCTGACTAGCATGTCCCTGGAGTTACTTTATTTCTTTTGCATATATAAGTATATTAAGGGAAAAATAAGTTATTTTGCATGGTCTTGAGTAGATTTACCATATAAGTCTACAGTTAATTTAGGAACACCTTATTGATGAGTGAACCGGCGAAGCATGTTTCTCCGCAAGAACTCAACTGTTTTTTAAAAGAAGATTTTCTTAGAGGATACAAGATAATATGATATAGTTAGCAATAGTATAAGAAAGTTAAGTAAATATAAGATGCACATTGGTTTCATTTGGATGACTTTGAAGTCGATTTAAGTGTTTAATTCTTCAGAGATTGAACAGTTTTATCCTTTTGATTATGCTGATATGAATGCATGCTTGTTTGACCAAATAAATGCTTGCGTCAAGTTGCAAGTTGGAAGACCTAACGACCTTTTGGTACGCAGCATACAGTTTTTATTTATTTACATCTGACACCTAAACTTTCATATTTACATACATAGCAATTTGGTGCTTTAATCCTATGCATGAATAGGTGTTTTGCACTTTTAAAAAGTGCCACTAGTGCTATTTTTAATGTGATATTAAACGTTTGAGTTCTATGTGTGTAATTATGAAATTTTAGGTGTGAGATATGTAAACACGTAAGAATTGTCTGCTATGTCTGCAAATGCCCCTTGATTTTTTTTAGCTTGAAAACTTCCACTTAACTGACTTTTAGCTAATCCTACAAATGCAGAGTTTAGACCATGGGCAGATGACTGCCATTAACATACGAACAATTCAAATCTTGGCCGAATCTTTTGCTGGGAATCCTCTAGGTAATATTGGGTGGTTGGTTGGATGCAGCATGCAAAGCAAATCAGCAAAATGTTTTTTCTTCTTCATCATTCTTCAGGCTTTGCTTACTTGCAAAGAAGGTGCCCTTTTTATATCTTTGAGCAATTATTTGTCTGCATTATGATTTCATGATCTTTATATGTTTTGAATTATTTGTCGCCATCCTGATCTTTAGAATTATTAAGTTTATTTTTTTTGAAAATTTCCCATTTATACCAATATTTATTATTTTCATTCTTCATGATGCTTGTACTTGCAAATCATGCACCCCTAATTGTTATTCTTTTTAAATTAATTAATATCATATGATATAAGATTTAACCCTTTTTTAACTCCTAAACTTTTTTGTTCTTCTGTTTGCTTGTGATGTAAACGTTGAAGGTCAATTTCATGGTGCTTATGATTGTTTGAACTCAAAACTCCTAAAATTGGAGATTCCAAATCATTCACTCTGGCTTTTCTCTTCTTGTTTCTTTTACTTTATATTTGGAGAAAAATACTTGTTTTTAAATTTTTACCTGTCACGACCCGGCCCAGAGTTTGGAGTTAACCAGGATGAGAACAGACGGTTGGATGGTGGAAATCAATTCTCTGTTATTATAATTGTAATACTAAGAATTTAATATTTAAATAATACATAAAAGAGCCAACTAAATAAAACAATAATTAATAAGTAAAAATTATACCTTTCTTATTGTTCCTCTCATCTACTGTATATATTTGCTCATCTTCTATTCATCTTGTTCAAATGTTAAAACCTAAAAATAATATTAAAACTACATGACGAGTTATCTAAAGATAACCCAAGAGTAATTACACTTTTAAACTACTGTAATCCAAAAAGAAGAATTCAATATGCATGCGAGTCTATAAGAATTCTTCTAATATGTTGGTCTTTCATATTTTAGAAGCAATCTGATATTTATACATAATATGCCAGTCTTTCATATTTTTATAAGAAATATGATATATATACTTATAAGAAATTTGATATATGTTGATGCATGCATCAATGATTCTTTCTAAATGAACATACTCAATCTTCTATAAACATTTATTTTAATTTTACTTTTACTATATACTTTATATACACGTATGTCTCTTTGAAGATTACCATCGACAAACCTTACACACCAATGATCAATATTGCCCCGATGGCTCCTTTCGGCACAACAGTTAGAGATCTACACACCCACCATTGACTGATATTATTTCGCCAACACAGTGGTTTGTAATATGAACATAGCAATTGTCTGGTCTACTCTCCTCTGACCGATTTTATTCCGTTAGCACAGCAATTAGTGTTCTAATCATCACAATTGTCTAGGTGGTAGCAAAACTCTACGCGCACGGGTACACTGGCTTCTCCTGTCTGTACCATTAGGAACTGAAATCCTCCTCTGAACAATGCACATACATGCATTCACATATAAGAAATTTCATTCTTCATACATATATTATTCTGAAACATTGCTATAGAATCTACTAACTTGGATACTTTGCCGCTGTGCAACTATTTATCACGCGATCTTTTATAACATTCTTATATCTATCTCATGCATATTTTTGTCACATGCTTACCTTACATGTCAATCGTACATATAATGTCTATCTAAATGTTATTCATCTTATGCATATCCTTAATGCATTCACTTCTTTTACAACTTTTCAGTCATACTTAACTTTTCTAACTAACAATTTGAAGAATCTACTGCAATATTAATCTAACTGAACTAAAACATACGTATAAATCAAAACACATTTTGAAATAATAACGATTACAAAAATTTAGAAATGTAATTACTCATCTCAGTTGCCACGCTAAAGTCTTAATCTTCACTAGCTAGCTGGAGGTTGTAGTGAGCTTTAGGTGGTGATTAATAACCTATAAAACATAATATTAAACCTTAAGATTTAAGTAATTTCTGTTAATCAAAGTAATCTTCTTAAATTACCGTCAGATGCATTTACTCGAATTTTACGGGGTAGCTTTACAGTGCATGTCCACATTCGAATCTCTCCTCGAGCTTGCCACACCGATAAACAACCTAAAATCCACAATTAACTTCAAATTTAAAGATATTTTGGCTAATAAAATATTTCCAACTAAAAATATGAATGATTTGCTAAAACTTCTCAATATCCTCTTCTCCAAAGCGGCCAAATGCGCTTCTCTCTTCTTCTTAACTTCTCAATATCCTCTTTCCCATCGCTAAAATTGTGCAAAAACACCTATGAAAAGTTACGAGGGACTTTTGACGCTTCAGGCACACAATCGGCGCCTTTGACGGCTGCCAAAAGTGAGAAAAGCACGAAAAGCTAGGAAAAACTCAAAATGAAAGTGCGAGGAAGAAAAAGAATGTCTCAAATAGCTTAAAAAAGGAATTCACACCTATAGAAATTCTCCTGGAGCTCTGGATCACGAGATGTAGCAACCCTAGTGTCATTGGACCCTTGCTATTCGTGACCTTGCTCGCTGCCCTTGCACTGTAGCAAGGGTTGTGACCCCTTTTACATGCAACGGACAAGGAACAAGGCTAAATCGAGGAAGAGAAGAGAAGGACAATAGGGACTAAGGGGGATTTCGAATCTTTAGATGCCTTTCGACCGATTGAAAGGAAAATAAAAGGAAAATATAATGGCGTAAGTCGGTGGGCTAAAGTGCCTAGGATTAGTGAAAGGATTAATTAAAGCAATTAAAATTTATTTAAGTTAACAAAACATATAACTTCTGTATTTCATTTCTCCCAATTCATTCATAATTAACATATTGTGCTTTAGATAAAGTTGATTTATTTTTCGTGTAAAATTTTATAAAATTGATTCGATTGAAATCTGAGGGGTGCGAAACTTGGGGTACAATTTAAGTCGTAAAAAATTTATCTTATTTCTCAAAAATTGGTTATTACATTACTTGTGTGATTTGTTGTTCTGGATAAGTTATTGAGAAGTTACAAGGTCCTAAATTGGTTGGTTCTTTCGTCAGCAAACTTGAGCCTGACTATACAAACCTTTTGTGCTGACTCGTACTTAGCTTGATGTAAATTGATGTTTGATCTTTATTTGTTAGGTTGGATAGTGAGGGCACATAATTGGAACAGTCTCTCATGTAATTGAAAGGATGGAATAGGCATGTTTTAGTGAGTGTTATTGTGAGAATTTATACGGTATTTTTTTGAGTTTGGAGGAGAATATCGTGAAAACGGATGAGGATAGTGGATTGTTCATTTTTTGGCTTCTATTCAGGAAGGATGCAGCACCTGACAGAGAGAGGGACAGGTGAAATCAGCTCTCCATAATTTTTTGAAGTTTTCAATTGTTTGTAGATATTATACTTTAGAAGTGAATGTACCAAGTTATAGGTTCGATATCTTGTTCTAGATTTAGACTGTTGGTGGAGTCAAATGGTTGAATTTGTTATTATTATTATTATTATTATTATTATTAGTTTCTTTTTTTCAAAGATTCAAATTGTTATATTCATTTAAGTTCATTCTTGCACACGCAAACAAATCCTTTCATGAAGAAGGGTGGTAGGATTGAAGAGTGATTGGAAATTGATTTCGGAGATAAGGGTTAGTGATTTAGATGCCAAACTGTGTGTGTGAAGCGCAGCTTGACAAATGAGGCCATTATATTTCATCATTAAGGAGACAGATTGCTATAGTCAAAGATATTGAAATAAACTGCTTAGCTTCTATTTTGGCGGGATGTGCTCAAGTTTTTTAATTCGCTGTGCATGGTTTTTTTCAAATCTCTGAATTATTCAGCTGGAGAGCATTTTGAATTGCATTGAATTGACATCTGCTGTCATTGTAAAGGAGGAACATGTTTTATTTCATTTTGCTGCGCATTTGTTTAGATAGAATTATTATGAGTTTGTTTAGAAAATGATTAAGCTATTAATTGAGATAAATTTCAAAAACTTGAATTATGAGCGCAGAATCTGTGGAATTAAGGTTGAGTTGATGGCCTGAAATCTGGAATGTATGTTTTTCAAATAAGTTATTAGCATTTCTTTTTCAGAAGAAAGTGCATTTAAATTAGATTTACAGTGGATAAAAGTTTGATGGTTCATAATGCTAAAGGGATCTTAGTTAAGCTCTATGCCAACAAAAAAAATTATGATGTGTAGACGTACATATATGATCCACTATATAACCCAATTAAATGCGACATTAGGGGTGGAACATGTACACATTTTCACAAGAAATTGACTTACAATGCCTATCTACATGGGAAGAATTCTCATTTGTCACTTCTTTAAATAATTGAACTGAACTGTTGCATTTGTAATGTTAAAATGGTACGGAAGATTCTCTTATACCACTCTAGTTTCTACTGGGGGATGCAATATACACAAATAATATATAAAATTCACTGAAGAGCTTCCACAGATGCACACAAATATTTAAAAAAAAAATGAAAAATGAACAATGTAAATAATAATGACTTCAATAATCATATATGCATAATAAAAAGCTTATTTATGTATATAATAAAAACTAAACAAAAAAATCTCCTAAAATGGGAAGGGAAAGAAAAAAAAATTGAAAAAAAAAGTTGAATTTTTCTTTTTTAATTTAATTTTTGTAAAAAAAAACAAGTGGCATTAAAACCGCCTGTCTTAGCTTCTAAGAGGGAATAATTATGTCCCTGTGGCGGCAACCATTTTTGATCCTCACTTGGATTTGATCTTGGGGTATGCACCCTTACATTTATAAGTAAATCATTTTTTCCTCATTACTTGAAATTAAAATTTAAATAATTCAATAAATTGAGAACATATTTAAAATACTAAATGACTAACTTATGCTTTGATTTTACTGAAAATTTGATGGAAGAGTTAAAAAAAGTGAGGTATTTGATATTTTATCGAACCTTAGTGGGTTACATGACAGGTTGTGAAACCTCTGGAGGTCAGGGGCAGTTACCCTTACAGGTTGCTCAAGAGATTTAGCATGGTTTAGAAATACACCTTTTTTAATCCTCATCGTAACAGGAGAATGATGATTTAGGTTTCAAGTTGAGTCTAATTGTTTTGTTTCAGGTTATTCCTAAGTAGTCGAAGATAATATATGTGAATATACTGGACTTGTTTCATCATGCTTTTAAAAAAAAAAAATTAAATTCTTTTTATTTTATTGATAGTTTGTGGGCCCGTATTATGGACATTTCATTTAAATATGAATATACTGCTATTATTCAAAGTTCATTTTACTAAGTTGAATTTTTTCTCAGTTATGAAACAATATTTTTTTTAATAACATTAAATTAATTAATTCAACTTTCACACATTTAACAAAATATATATTTTTTGGTTATTTAATTATGCCGCTCTGAACCATTGAATTAGGATTTCGGTGTAGCTTACTTCTTTAAACATCATGTTTCAGAATTTGCCAAAATATGGAAGCTTTTTGAAGCTTGCATTGCGGCTATTGAAGATGGGTGGTATGAAATGTTGTCTATTGATAATGGAATCATTGCTGCAAAGTTTCTCAAGGATGAATGGTGTGAAGTGGAATCTGAGGGCAATGTTATCATTAATGGAGAGGTTTGTCTATGATTTTACATGTTGCTTTTACTGTTAATGGTTTGATCGATCTTAAACTTCTCAATAAAATTTTTTGGAAGGTCCCCTTGTAACTGAATGGCTCGTAGTTAGCTTTTTCTTAGGGTTTGTTGAAAAAGTATTTTCTCATAAAGTTTTGTCAAATTATATTCTCAATTTAAAATTTCTTATAGCTTCCTTAATGTGGTGCAGTACAATTCAAGCCAAGTTTAGATAAATTCAAACTGAGGAATTATGGCTTCTATTGATTGATTTCTGAACATTGATTTAAGATGAATGAAATTATTATTGAGCCTGTTGAATGATTTCTATAGATTTAAGCTGTATGTGCGGATCGTTCTAAGCTATGTGTGCTAAGCCTCTTCTTTATCTCTCGTTGTTGGTCTATTCTACTCATTAATGTTCAATAATCAATCAACGTTTAGCCATGCATCTCTTTTTATAGAAATAAAGTTGCAAATATAAGGTGAAATATTTTAAAAATAAATTTAATCTTTTCGAACGTTTGAAACCAAACTAACTACTATCCAAAAATTAATAAAATATAATGCAACCTAATAATACAAATGAAATACAAAATTTTGAGAAATTTGGCTATAATTTAAATTATCTTAAAAAGCTTTTAAAATTGGTTTGGTTTAGCCATGCATCTCTGTTTATAGAAATAAAGTTGCAAAGATAAGGTTACATATTTTAAAAATAAATCTAATCTTTTCAAACGTTTGAAACCAAGCTAATTACTGTCCAAAAATGATTAAAATATAATGCAACCTAATAATACTAATGAAATACAAAATTTTGAGAAATTTGCCTATAATTTAAATTATCCTAAAAAGCTTTTAAAATTGGTTTGTTTTTGCTTCGTTTTTGCTGAATTTCCATACTTTTTTATCGATTTTGGAAAAACTTGTCATTTTTACTTGGCTGTATTAGCTGAAACATATTGCAGTATGTTGTGATTTCGATTTAAATAGCTGAACAAAATATAAAAAAAAAACAAAGCAATCATGGTTTGTGCTTTTTTTTTTCTAGTTACTTTAAAAATGGTAAAATCCATTTTATTTTAGTTTATCAAAGTTCCTATCTTCGGTTTCAAGCACTTGAAAAATTTATTGTTTTTGAGGTAATTTAATGGAAATGAAGAAAGCAGTTGATTGTTGGATATATGCTATATACTTATTTTAAGTCTACTAGAGTGTTTATCCTAATACTATTGCCTTACTTATCTTTCAGTTGAATTTGGAGAGGTTTGATAAATCATACAGGCGGTTAGCTGCGCAGCTGTTACATTTAGATGCTGATACATTAAGTAATAAGATACTTATTTGTATTCATTGGTGTCTGCTGGAAATATGTACTGGATTAGCTAGAAAAAATAAGTTGGTATGTTGTTCTTTGTAATTTTTGAGCTTATATACTTTATATTCTTCTTTAGGATACATTATTGCTTATAAACTTTTGTTTTCGAATAAAGTGTCAAAAGGATCTTCTAACTCTTTGCAGGGTTCATTTTAGTCCCAGAGTTCATAAAAATGTCAATTTAGTCACTATACTTTTTTAATATGGGTTGAAATATCCCCATTGAGGACTATTTTGGGCGCCATTAAAATAGTCCGGGGACTAATTTAGCATTTTTATAAACTATGGCATTATAATGACCCAATGTAACTAGTCATGGGACTATTTTGGCACTCTAATCTTTTGTTTTCTGTGATGGCTTAAATCCTCTATTTTATATTCTTTTTACTTTCAGTTTTTTATTTGTGCAGTTGGAGGATCAGCAACTATCGTTATTTGAACAGCTTTTTCTCTTTTTTGCCTCATCTCGTTCCTTGAGTATCTTCAAGAAACAACTTCCTTTTGCTGTTAAGAACTGCTGCAAAGCTCCATTTCAGTTTCTGTCCAAATATTTTGTGGAAGAAGGTTTGTTTTTGCTATCATTCTAATATAGTAATTGTTGTTTGCTGTTGTTTGTCTTTTGAAGAAGTTGATATCTTTTTTTGCACTTGCAGGTCTGTTATGTCTACTTTTTCTCTTTGAATTTAATTTATCTTTTGACATCCTCTTTGTTGTAATTTATTTTTCCATCTCTGCAGATTGCATTGTATGATGCTTAAATTTTTTGTCCCAATTTCTTCGCGAATTTTAACTCAATGATTAATGTAATTTCACATTTCTTTGCATTTTTTTACTTATATTGCTATGATACTATTGAAAAGGAGCAGGCGGAAGTTGAATTGAAAGTAATTTTTAATTTTTTTTATGCTTGTTTATGTCAGTCTTGTGTTCTACTCATTACGTTACTTTTGTATGTCTTTGTCATGCTACTTTTACAAATTTCTTTTTCTATATTTGCAGAATATAGTTGAAATATTTATCGCTTAAATATTTTATGGTAAAATGTAAAATTACTTCTTTTTAACCTAGTGTTATTGTTTTTGGTCGCCGCTCCAAGATTATTGATGCAATGCTTGTTAGAAATTTTTAGTATCTGTACCTATGATCTTCTTTATCCACATGCCAGCCACAAACATTTCTTTTTCTTTTTCTCCGTTTTGTAATTGCTCGAGAAGTTATTTTGTTTCGGTTGTTATTACAAACAAATATAGTTTTTGTTGTATTCTCTAAAGATTGCCATGCACAAACAGTCACTTGGCACTAGTGAAAGTGATTACATGCAAATTTTTCCCAAATGCCTCCTTGCATTCTCATGTTTGCTTATATTATTTTGTGATTAATTGAAGTGTAATTACTAATAGCATTTATTGTTTTTTAATTCTTTTTTTAATAACATCATATTGATTTATTTTCACTTCTTGCAGGATTTTCTGCTGAGGTTCAAGCCGAAAGTTTAATCTCCTTTGCTTCTATCTGTTCCATTTATGCATCAGATAGGAGCTCTACAAATGAAAATACTCTCCTTTCACTTTCTACATTTCCTTCACTTCTTGTACCTCTTGCCAGTGATAACAAGGTTTCACATTTTTTTGGGTTTGAGAATATGATTGTTGTTTTCATTTTGGATGATTTACATACATAACACTCAATTCTTCTATATTTACATATCTAAAACCTATAATTCAAATTTTTACATACATACCACCTGCCTATGCATGAAAATGTGTATTTTACTTTTTAAAGTTGAAATGGTTGTATTTTTGGTTTGATATGAAGATTTGATTGGTGTAAATGTAAAATGCATGGAATTGGGTGGCATGTATGTAAATTCCCCTTTCATTTTTCATTGGTTGCATGTTGCATAATAAAAATTTTAATTTATGTATTACATAGTTTCTCAAGTCTAAATTGAATCTCTTTTTGTGATTCTTTTACTGAAGTCAGAATTTTGATGGTTATAGGAGATTCGCTCTGCTGCTGTAAACTGTGTTGAAGGAATATATAAGCTGTGGCAGTGCTATAATGTTTCTTGTTTGAAGAATGGTATTCATTCATTATATGTAATTTACTTATGTTTTCTGCTGTAAAACTTCTTGACCATGCAATTTGTGACAATGCAGGAAACGATGCAATCTTCCTTCAATGTGTGTCATCACCAGTATTTGGAGAGTTTTTGGAGTTCATTGTCAACCAAAAGCAGCTGATCTCATCAGATGTGAATTTTCTTCCATCATTATTGACATCATTGTTAAGCCCATCCAGTGACAGTCTTTTTGTGCCGGAGAACTCTCATAAAAGGTTTCTTCATTTCTAGTTGCTGATTAATTTTTATTCTCTTAGTTTCTTTCTTAGTCATGAGTGGTTAAATATTGAGTTTTTTATAGAGAAGATTAATCTAATTTTATATATAAATTTCTCTTCAAAATTTTTATTAGAATTAAATGAAAATTTGGCACTCAATACCCCAATTAATGGGATTAAGGCTTTGTTGTTGTTGTGGTTGCTGAACTAGTTGGTTTTATGAAAATGATTTATAATCGGAATGCTTTGATTAGTGTGTTCTAACCTTGACTTTTTGTTTTCATCGCATAAGACAGAATACATGCTTATGATAGCTACCGAAACCTTACTAATGATTTTATTCTTTGCATGAGGTCTGTTAATTGTTCAAGCTTTTTGAGACTTCTTTTTCATATTATGTCGCATTAGTTTTTTATTTTCCCTTAATTATTTTATAATAAATTTGTTAAATTTCAGTGTAGCTTTTATTTATTGCAGATGCTTTTGCTCATGCCTTAGGTTTCTTCATGATGTTTTCAGAATCAGTAATATTTTTACACTTTTATTAAAAAAATGTAAGAATCCATAATTTTCAAATTCTCTTATGGTTTTCGGGTGGATGAATATATTCTTTGATATTTGTTCTTTGAGCTGTTTTGAGACAGCAAAACTCAAGAAATTTGAATGATTAAGGGCATACAAAGTGAATTGGAGTAGGAATCTCAGTAGAAAGCTGTTGAAGCAGATTTTGATACATCTAATGGCATGCCAATGTTTGAATCTATAAAAAATACCATCGTATACGAGCTCTATTTTAGCCTCCAATAATAAATTGGAATCAACCATAGAAATAGCAGTAAAAACAAGTTTTGATAATTCAAAATTGTGTTGTTCATCAGTAGAAAGAGATGTACGATGATAAACATATTTATGAGAGCTGTCATTTTAATATTTATCATCATTAAAAAGTCTATCATTATTAAATCACTTGTAGGACTGTCATCATAGAGGGAAGATTATAAATTTTTAGCATATATTGGAAATGCTTTTCAGATTTGTGGTGAAATGTATTTGCATAGTGTTATTGAAAGAAATAATTCCAAAGCTTGTATTTTAGGAAACACGTATATTATGAAGCTTGATATTAGACAACTTATTAAATGGGATCTTATACAAGATCTTTTATATATTAGAGATATTTCTAGACAATAAATGTGGGATTGTATATAAATATGTAACATATATTTTTTGATTAAAGAAATAAGAGAGAGCATTGTTTTCAGTCACATGGTATTGGAAGCTTGTTGAATCGTTCTCGTCAGCGTCGTTCGTCTTCGACATTAGCCTCTAGGAATCCTTTCTTTAGTTTCAGTCGGTTCGTTTGATTGCTAGACTTTGATGTCGTCTATATCGCTTTGCGTTGACGACGTGTTTGACTAACTCTGCATCACTCTTTGTCGTTTGCACTCGCTTAATCTTCATCACATGTGCCTTGTTTTCATTTGGCGTTGTCTGCATCGCTAAGAATCAACGATACTTGGCGTCTCCTTTAACTGCTTCGTTCGCCCTATTTGCGTCAACGAGATTAGGGCATCAATAAGGCCAACGTATGCTTTGTCACCTCAAATGGGCTCCTGGACAAGATATTTTATATCAAAATTATGAGCATAGAAATATTGAATGTTTCTATGGTGCAGATGGGTCAAATTTGAAAATTGATCGAATATCCTTTACTGAAATTTATCTCTGTTGGTGGTAATTTGGTTTCTTTGAAGATTAATAAACAGAATGTAGAGTCACGGTCCAGTGCAAAATCTGAGTATTGAGCGATGACATAAAATTCAAGTGAATTAATGTGGGTCTCCCAAATCTTAACCACAATGAGATTTAAGATGCTAGTTTGAACAAAGCTTTGGTGTGAGAACCAAGATGCAATCTCTATTACTTCAAATCCTGTCATCCATGAACGAAGTAAGCACATTGAGATATGTTCTAAGTTATATTAGAAAATTATTTATTCCCATTAGAAGTTATATTGGGAAGCTATTTGTTCATGTTATTTCCTCTTATGTATTTCTTTTTTTAGTTTATCAAATTTGATTTTTGTAATCTTGGAGTTAAGAGAGTTAGTTCTTTCCTAAGCTAGGAGTCTTTTAAGTTGTTTAGCGAACATTAATAATCAAAGCCATGCATGATCTCCTTCGGTGTCCCATTTGTTTTGTGTGTAGCTGGATCTTGTTGCTTATGTTGACCTCGTTCTTATTGAGATGATTCCATATTAATGGCTCCAGATTCCATTACGTGCTCTCTGACGCTTTTTTCCATACCTTCGAACCAAGGCCCTGATACTAATTATCACGGATTAACTTATCTCAAGTCCTCGTGCGGCTTTAGCGCTCTTTCTTGGTACTAAATCAACCTAACCCTCAGAACGCTTGAGCTTGTAAGCATAAAACAATCTAGGTAGAAGAGGAGGGAGAAGTATTAGAGAAAAAAACACTTCACCAAGTAAGAGTGGTTACAACACTTGAGTGCTTAGGAACATTGGATGGATCTTGGATGATCACAAATGAGGGGGAGAGACTTCTATTTATAGTCCTTCCCAAGCCCGAGGGAACTTCTAGATTACATTAGAATATACCATCTTCTAGATAGTTTTACATTGTTCTTTTCATATACATGCTTCAAAAACTTTTCAAAATATTCTAGCGTTCTTATTTAATTTTCCTATTTTAACGTATTTTTGGAATTATTTGGAACCTTCTGAATTCCTTGGAATATTCTCCTTTTTTTCTAGTTTTTTCTTGAATGTCGTGAAATCTTTTAGAGTCTCTTGGATTGCTCTCTACACTATGATATTCTCTAGAATCTTCATTTCTCATGGTTAGTTTGTCAATTATTGTTGAAGATGGGGGAGTGTGACAACGTGCTCTTTTTGGTCTACGAACATGCTATTGAGGGTTGGCCAAGGTTTGGTTTGAGCTTAGGATTATTCATCAATTATCTTAATACTTTCTCTACGTTGAATCATTCCTCTATAATCAAGAGTCACTATCTTGGACCTGGTATGCAGCTTTTTCTCATGCCAGAGATGTAGATTTCCTTGGCCATTTCATCCCCTTCCGCCTCCTTCCCTTTTCCCCTCTCTTCGTACAACCTCTCTTCCGACATTATTTTCTCATTTCCTTTCTGCGTGCCGCGAACTCCCGCCTTCGCCGTTGTGTCGTACTACTTTGGAAGCGGACCAAGTTGCTCCGTAGTGGCTCCATAAAGGTCGAGGTTCATGTCTGTGTTCGAACAGGTGATGGAGGAGGAAGAGTATCGCTGAGGGAGAGCGGAAGTGCAGAAGAAGGGCATCTATTTGGAGGGAATATTTGTAGGTGTGTGGTGGTGCTGAGCCTCAACTCAACATCTGACATTAGACGATACCTGGTCCGGGTTGTTAGTCAAGTCTTGTTGTTCATTTTCCATGCTCATATTTGGGAGCTGCCAATGTTTGTTGTATCTTGAGGCATGTACAACCTGAAGCCACCAACATTTTTTATTCTTCCTTGTATTAAGGAGAATGTAATGAGGCTATTTGAGATTCATCAGGCCATGAGTCATGATGAGTTAAAGCTAAATTTAGTTGCATTGGATGTGGGTGAGACTTACGAGATGAGGAATGATATTGTTGCTAGGTCGTTCCGAACTAGCCATGTTATTCCTAGCAACTGGCCTACAGGTCCTACGCCAGTTTTTTCCTTGAAGCCAATAATTGGCAGCCGGTTCTCTCCTTACAAGTTCTTAGGTTTTCCTCTATTGCCGGAAAACTCCATGCAACTCTATGCAGGTCCTCCTCAATTTTCCTTTGTCACTAGAACTCTCCCTGCAATCAGATTCGTCCTTCTGCAGGTCTTCCTCCGTCGGAATCCTTTCAGCTGATCTGCAGGCCCTCCTCCAGAGCTTCTTCCTCTTCTTCCTAGCACCAGAATTCCACCTGCAGCATCTCCTCTGCTGAATTTATGTAGTCAAAACTTCCTCTGCAGATTTTTCCCTGTAGCCTCTTTCAGAGCTCTTGCTTGCAGTTTTTCGTTCTTTTTTTGTTTGTAGGCAATACACTGTAGCTTTTCCTGCAGGTGTTTTCTTCAACGTTGCCTACATGTGTTCTTTCTTTTATTTCTACAGGCCATACCTTGTAGTTCTTATTCTTTGTTTGTTTTCTCGCAAGACATACCAGACAACTCTCTCTGCAGTTGTTTTTTCTTTCTTTTCCTGTGGGTTGTGCAATGTCGCTTTTGCTGGATGTGTTCTTTCATCTTTTTCTTGTAGGTCATAGCTCACAACTTCTCTGTGTGTGTTTTTTCCTTTTTTTTGTGCAGGTCATACTCTGCAGCTTTCTCGGTAGGTTGTCTATTTCCATGCAATCTTCCTTGCAACATTCCCTATTGAAGCCTTCCGCATACCTACAAAAATTGCAGAAACTGCAATTAAAGACAACCGTTATCAACTAGAAATATCCCTAAATGCTCTTGGGGATAAAAACTTCAAGCTCTACCTCATTAAGTATCTTTTTCGCCTATTGTTTGATGATTTCAAATCCAAGTTGAATATGATTGAATTCTATGTTTCAACTTTAGGGGTGATTTTAGAAGTTAAGTTAAAAATTTACTCTATTCGAAGTTATATTATGAAGTTATTTATCTCTGTTCATTTCCTCTTGTATGCATTTTCTATTATAGTTTATTTGATTGATTCTTGTAATCTTAGAGTTATGAGAGTTATTTCTTTCCCATGTTAGGAGTCTTGTAAGCTATATTTAAGCCATCATTAAGTTTCAATAAAAGTATCCCACTCTATTCTCAAAACCAACAAGATAGATTGGCATATGTTCGTGAAAAGGTTAAACAAAATTTAATTTTCATAGCTCATGTAAAGATCGGGGACAACTGGGGATATCTTCACAGCGACCCTTAATGCAGCTAGGGTTACTTATATTTTTAATAAGTTGGGATAAATATTTATGCTCTAACTTAAGGGGAAGTGTTATGAAAATAAATAAATGCAAAGCTTTTATATTAGGAAGCGTGTATATTATAAAGCTTGATATTATACAACCTAGTCAGAGGAGATGTAATTACATAATCTTTTCTCTATTAAATATATTCCTAATTTATAAACGTGGCAGTGTATATAAATATGTAACATATGTTTTTCAATAAAAGTAATAGTAGAAAGAGTTTTGTTTTCTTGACACAGTCTATGTCGTGGATTGTATGGAATTCATCAAAGTTCCATACATCAAAGTGCTTATTCGGGTGGTGTAACCTATAATAAAGCTCATTTATACGGAGTCAATTTTTTTCGCTAGATGCATCATTTTTAAGAATGTGAATAATAGGAAACATAATATTTTCTTATGTCTGTGTGTGAGATCTAAAAGGATGTGATCGTCATCCTACATTCTTAATGAGTTGCATATTAATAATGATCTTAATAATATGTTGGTGCCCCTTTCCTACAAGAATGTGGTTACCTTGAAACTTTAGGTATGAAGAAAATTGAGAAAGTTTTTATTAATGTATACAATTTTTCTCGGGGAAATGAGTATGATCAGCAGAAGTAAAAAAAGAGTTAGCATTCTTTGTGTCTTCTGAAGCTGATAAGAAAATCAACTGGCTACCTTTCTCTTGGTTGGAAAAGAGGTTTAGTGTTGTAGTGCAAGCAACAAAATAGGCCAAATTCATTGACACATTTAACGTTTATGACTTTTTTTGTCAAGTTAATAGTCATGAACTTGCATAGCGATGTGGTGTTGCATTGAGAAGTTTGCATCTAGATTCTCCATTTTGAATTGTGTAACGGAAGTAAACTTTATTTTTGCATGTGTGAATCACAAACAAAAGCACACTCCATGCATTGTGTTGTTGGCCACCGTAATACATGCATTGTAGATAAATGGTAATGAAATATGCATGTTGCGGCTCTAGTGATCCACAATGATTAGGCTAGTTGATGTATTTGTATTTTTTTTTAGTTATACGATCTTAGGTTATTGAAGGAGCTATACAAAGCATAAAGTTGTGTGAAGGTGTTAAAAGAGTCATAGATCATGGATTTCATGTGAATGGGTTTGCATAGCGATGTGGTGTTGCATTGACTTTTTTGTCAAGGTAATAGTCATGGATTTGCATAGAGATGTGGTGTTGCATTGAGAAGTTTGCATCTGCATTTTCCATTTTGAGTTGTGTAATGGAAGTAAACACTATTGTTGCATGTTTGAATCACAAAAAAATCACTTCTCCATGCATTGTATTGTTGGCCACCGTAATAAATGCATCTTAGATAAATGGTGATCAAATATGCATGTTGCGGTTCTAGTGATCCGCAATGATTAGACTAGTTGATGTATTTGTATTTTTTTTAGTTATACGATCTTAGGTTATTGCAGGGGCTACATGTTCTGACAAAGAGTGGAGTTGTGCGAAGGTGTTAAAAGGGTCATAGATCATGGGTTTAGGGAGTTTAGGGCTTTTGGTTATGCGCTTTCATGAGAATTAAAGAAGTCATTTAAATTCAACTATAGTGATAAAGCTTTACATAAGTGGTATTGATTGAATCTTGCTGCGGTGCTCCATGTTGATGGAGATGGAGTGAGAAAGAACTCTGGGTACATAACTTGGAGTTATTCATGCAGTGAAAAATGTCAAATAGTCCTCCGTCTCTCTGCAGGTGGTCATTTTAATTCTAGAGTTTATATAAATGTCAATTTAGTCCCCATTTTTTTTTTTAATATGGACTAAAATAGCCCCCAATTTTGTTTAAAGAGTTTGGCGACTAATTTGACTCTTTATAGAGTCTGGGAATAAAATGACTCCATTAAATGATAAAGGGACTATTTTGACACTTTATTCATATACACAACTTTCTTTTGAGGGCTCGATTGACCTTACAAATACTCAAGTTTCATTCATGATTCATTTTTATTACAAACAATGATTCTAGGATTGTAGGGACAAAGCTAAATATTTTTTATTGAAAACTAATTCTTTTCAAAACTAAATTTAATCCTATCTAAACTTTGGAATCTGACAATATGTAATGAGGATAAATCATCCAAATAAAATAAATAAACTAAAGAAATATGAAGATTGTGCCAAAATAATAATGGATTTTACAAAGCTTAAAAGCGGGTTTGGTTCAGCTTTGTTTTTCACTCCTTATAATTAGCCTTTTGGCAATTGGGCATATGCAAGCTGATTTGACTTTATCTGTACTTTATTATGTTCTTCATTCCTTGTGTTTAGTAGAACAAAGGCACAAAGAAACTCCTGATCTGAGCATCTCGATTTTTATTTTAAATTTTAGATTTGTATATGAATGATTTAATTTTTTAATGAAAGGCAATCATTGTGGTTCATAGAAATCTTACCAATGTGAGCTAGACTTGTGATGATCTTCAAAATATTATTGATTTAGGATTTAACAAAATTTTTTAATGTGTTTGGTGCATTTCTCGAGGAAATCCATATATTCATATTTTATGCTGTCAAGTTTGTAAAATAAGATATAGTAACAAAGTGCATGTAATCCCCTTTGGCTTGTTTGTAGAGAGCTTTGCTTCAACCAAGATATCTTCTGCTTAAAGCTTGCATATAAGATGTGTGCGCGTTTGCAATTAACTTCACTCAGTTTTTTTTTTTTAAATAAAATAATTGATGATTATATTAATGAGTATTATCATTATTGGAAGTCATCTCTCTTCATTTTTTTATTCATTAATAAGATTACTATCAGTTATGGGTAAAAAATTATGTGGCTAAGGGTATGGATCTTATAATTTTTGTTAGGCTTTGAAATTAGAGAAGGAAGCTTTTTATAATTAAATACAAAGCCAAAAGGTTAATCTTCATGTTTGAGCCCCTAAAATGTTTTAGTGAGTTTTACTTAAATGTAAGACCTGATTTTTGAAGCTAACTAATTGAACTTTATTTTCTTTTAAGAAAATTTATTTTGGTTAAATTATGAATTCTGCAGATGCTTATAGGTATGGCCTTTAAAATCAACAAATATATTTTTTAATGAATGAGTTTTACGTGGTTTTGTTAAAATTTGTGCTATGATTGTTCATACATGGTTATATGATAATTTATACTTTGTAGTCATCATTTTTTGTTTATTTTAACAAACTTAAATAATTGCTGGGAACTAGATATCTTATAAATATTGACTCTTGGACAATTAAAAACTATTTGATGGATGAGTTAGGTGGAAAATAAATGAAAATGAAATTACTATGATTGATAGACGTTGGGAGTTGCATCTACTGATGCTAATAAATGATTGAGATGGGTTTGTACATGTGTAATAGAAGATGCACTAACAGGATGATTATAATCCTTAAGAAAAGGGGTTAGAACAAAGTAAATGTTAGTAGATGTGGACATAATGTAAAATAGATATATCATTTCATGCAACGTTGATCAAGGATAAACGGAGAAAGAATATTCTTGAGGCCAACCCTAAATAGTTGGGATAAGGATGATGTTGATGGTGTTGATCACTTCTTTTCTTTCTTTTTTTTCTTTTTTTTTTGCAGGTTTGAACAGTCATCTAAGGATGTCATACTGCAGTTCATTTTGACTTCAGCATTGAAATTCCCGTCCTATGGAAAGGTCATACTTTTATATTTATCTTTTGCCAATCTTGAATGGTTCGTTGACATTCAACGTTTAGTGTTGGAATATGAAAC
This sequence comes from Phalaenopsis equestris, assembly GCF_001263595.1. NCBI lineage: Eukaryota > Viridiplantae > Streptophyta > Magnoliopsida > Asparagales > Orchidaceae > Phalaenopsis > Phalaenopsis equestris. The sequence goes on along the minus strand of NW_018164594.1, from coordinate 827,839 downwards.
AATGCTGCAAACTATATTATTTATCTGTTAAAGTGTTTAACTCTTTTCATTTTTTTTTCAGAGGCAGTTTATTTTGTCTTCAGATACACTTATTCATGTTAATCGATCTTTTTTCTTTTTTTTTTCATTTAATTATTATCATATCAACGTTACATTAAAATCAGGAAAATATAGGATCTGACATGCATAAATAGATGCTTCAATTCACTTTTATAGAAGTAATAATTTAACTTCCTGTTGATACTATTTGGTGCGGATCTTAGAAGTAGGCCAATTAAAAATCATATGAGTAGAAAGTAATAGAGAGAGCATTGAGTTGGAGAATTCAGAATAAAGCATATGTTGATTATATTGAGTAGATTCTCACAGTTTCTATCCAATTTGAATCTGAAATGCGCTCCTTTGTCCAAGCCTTGTCAAAAAACTGTTATAAAATTATGTTTTTATTGAGTTGAATGTGTTCTATACATTAGCTTTTATTTTGGGTTTTTCTCAACATGTTGAGATAACTTATACTTCTCCAGCAAAAGGTGTTTTCCTTGCTTAAAGCTATGGGCAACTCCCTACTGCAAATAGAAGGTTGCAAAGAGTTGCTGCTGGGGCTTCTTCAAAAACGGAATTTCTATGTTGAGGTTGGGAAGCCACTTGAGAGGCTATCGGAAAATGAGATTGATACATTGTGCTTACTTTTAGAGGTATTTTCTTCTTCCACACAGATTTTCAAACTTCTTTTTCTTTCTTTTGTAATCACGGTTTTCTTGCTCTAAAATTATTAGATTTGCGCACCACAGTCGAGTTCTTCTATTGATGCTTTCTGTGTAAGTTGTCTGATGAAAGCTTTAAAAGTAAGTTGTGATTCTCTCCTTGTTTTCTGGACCCGTCCATTTTTTTTTCCCATGAGAACCCCATGCCATGTTTTTTTTTTCTAATTTCTTTTCCCCATAATTATTTCTTCTTTAATCTTAAATATTTCAGGTGGATGGTTTATTATTGGACGAACCTGCTGTAGTAAAGCCCTGTGTTACTGTGCTGAAAAATCTTACAAACACATTCTACCTCAACTTGGATAGCAATATACAGGTCACTTTGAATTTACTATCTTTACATTGTGAACTTTGTGCTTCTTCAAACTTGTTCAAATAAACCTACCCCTTAACTGGAACTAATGTTCTTGATAACCAATTGATAACCTTACCTTCCGCGTACTAGTTTCTATTCTAACAGTTATTTTACCATCTAGGATTATCTGTTAATTTCAAATTATCTTTTTTTGATTATCTATTAACTGAAGATTATTTTGTTATAATTGGCAGCCACAGTTTTTGTAGTTTTTCTAATGTAATGTTCCTTCAGCTTGTTGCGGTATCCATTCAAAAGCAATGAATGTTCAACTTCATTTACATGTGAATTTTTTTGATCTGCCTTCTTTAGCATCGGTTCTTTAAGTTGGAAAATTATTTTGTGTTGATATTGCTAATTTGTCTTCTGTTTTTTTTAATGTATATTTTTATATTATTATTTTTTCACTTTGTCCGCCAAACTCTTGTTCATTACTCTTAAGTGCCCATTGCGATACGATTCTTTCTCCAATGGATGCTCATGAAAAGTCGCCTCTTCATTGAGCATTCTTGCTGTAATCAGAAGCTCAGGGTGTTTATTATAAAGGTAGATAAATTTTTTTTCTAAGCAAATGTACGTAGCTGTTATATCAAATTTTATTTAGATTTTAGGTTCAGAACTCTTTTAGACAAATGACCTTCCCCATCGTTGATTATACTTTTCACTCATGGGAGAGCTCTCTCGATTAAAGGAGGTTGCTTAAGCTCAATTTTAGGTTATATTTAATATTTTGGTTTGAATTTAATCAATAGATAATGGAAGGGAAGATGAAGGGGAGCCCCACTCATTTTCTTTTAATTTTGTTATGCCAACTCTACCAGCGATCAATTATGCAAAGGGCTTTGAGTCATAATACCATGCCAAGGAAGCCTGCTTGGTAGCCTTGAGTTTTCCTCTCAGGTTTTCCGGGCATGCTAGTATGGATGTGCATGTTAAAAGTCATATTTGTGGAATGAAAATTGATTCATTCACTAGCAATGGGCTTCTTGTATTCATTTCATTGAATTTGGTTCGGATGCATGCAACGCAGCCACTAGTGGTTTAAAGGTAAGCTTGGAGGCATGATATGATCATTAATTGTTATTGAGTTGTAATTTGACTCAAAGAAGTCCTACGACTCGATTTTATTGTTTGGTTTTGACTGATAGGCTTGCCAACTCGAGTTCACTTATTTGGGGTTTGTAGCAGCATGATAGTTGGATCCAGTTTTTATTAATAGGTTTAATAATATTGTCAGTTGGCTAAAGTTTAGTTATTTGGTGGCTGTATGTCTTTGCTATTATGAATTTTAGCTGATAGTTGTGCTTTACATCCTGGGAACCCAAAGGATAAAATTAGAACTCGATTGGTTAAACTTATGTAAATGGTTAAATTTAATGGGCTTGTTTGCTTTTGTGTTCACATAATTAATTAAGTTGGTGAAATGAGAGGTACAACATTAAATCCAGAGAATGGAAACTGTTAGTTATGACTCATATACCATAAATGGGACAGTTGTTGGAGCGGAGCAGAGCCCACGAGCGGAAGGATCTGTCCAATCGGGGGAGTTTCATTATGTGGGTTGGGGGTACGGGGGCAACACCCCGCGGTTTGGTACATGTGTAATTTAAGTAATTACATATTGTACTATAGGGTTATGGATATGTCCTGTTTGTAACCATAGATGAGTCTTTGAGACTCTGAGATTCTAAATTTTGTATTCTGTACTCTTTTCTGAGTATTGAAAAAGAAGACGCCGCTCTACTTCCGAGGATGTAGGCATCTTTGCCGAACCTCATAAATCTCTGTGTGTTCTTCTGGATTTGTGTCGATTCCTAGTTTTTCTTCCCCCACATTTTTCAACAGCAACAAGTGGGAATGAGAGTTACAACACTAAATCCAGAGAAGGGCAATAAGTGGGACCTGCAACTTTTAGGATTACTGTAGTTCATTAATTGGAATAATGCCCCAGCGGTAAGGTGGCCCATTTAATTGAGCTTATTTAGTGACTTTCTAGTTTGGTGCCTGCCTGACCAATTGGATTGTTACTTTGATTAGAATTTGATTTTTTGATTTATTTTTTATTTTGACATGCATATCAAGATGATACGTCATGACATCGAGATCAATTGGAAATTATTGAGTTAAAAAAAGGCTTCTGAGCTTATTTGCCTAACAACTAAGTTGACATTATATGCATCTGAATTAAGGCTCAGAGGGTATTAGTATAATGTGCATGTATCAATTCATAAACATGAATAAGAATGCATATGCCATAGGATTACTCACTAAACATGAAAGCAGGTAAAACTGTAGAAGAGATTTGTTGATAAACCCTAATTTCATCCTTATCATACCAGATTAATTTTTTAAATCCCTTTGCCAAAGGATGGATCACCCCCTATGTAGGCAAAAGGTAGAAGGAAGAGATTTGTTCATAAACACCAACTTAATTCAATCATGAAAGATATTTTTCAATTTGACACAATTAAACTTGTCTAATACACATTTTTTTCAATGTTTAATGCAAATTTATTTCGTCGTTGAAATCAATATTAATTAAAATGGTATATAAAGTTAAATTCATCATATTATCACGAGAAGAATTTTTTATCTTAATTTCTGCTCAAGCTTTCTCTTGTTAATTGAGCAATTTACTTAGCCAGCTAGTTAACTATATGCTTGAACTGCTTTGACATAAGTCTATTGATTTAAGAAAAGCTGATATAATTCCCTGCCTTAGTGAATTGAATGCGTTGAGCTACTGTATCTCCGAACGAAAAATATTGGAAACTATTCTAACTTATATATAATTATATATGAGATTAAATCTTGAATGAATATAGTTGTTAACATGGAAATCCTTAACTTAATTTTTGTTATTGAAGTTGATTAATTTTTAGCCCAGTTTACAATACAATATTTTTTAGGAATAACTCGTTTACTTTCATTTTCAACGAACCACTTTATGCTTACTTACTATATATATATTTTTTCTGATATGCAACATAATACAACCTCGCTAATTTTATACTAGTGAATATTGTAAAAAAGTTCTACACAATTCAGTTTTGAATCCATGGTCTTGCTCACGGTACTGAAAGAATGTTTAACAAGAAGTACCATTGGCAGTCATAATTAAGCTACTGGTTGGTTGATAAGCTAAGATATGCTATGCTAAAAAACGTTTTCTGGCAGCAAAAATTAGACAATATCAGCCATGCATTTTTTGTTCCACTTGTTATCGTCTTCCTTCTAAACAAAAAAATATAAACCTGAAATAGAAATTGCACAATAAACTGTTATAATTGCTTTATTTATAATTATTCTCTCAAGGTTTCTTGTATGCTTTACGTTAACTCAATAAATTCCCATATAATTCTATTCAACATACGGAAATGTTATGGAAGTTATGTGCAGTGTATTTTTGGCTACATGCTGAAGATATATGGTGGTTTCGGTTAAAAGATTGTAAATATGTCTTCATCATTGTCAAGAGCATGACACCAACCTTTTTGGCATTAATTATGGTCAAGTTAATGGCTCTTTCTTAGCAACTAATAACTGCGCTTTGTTTTAATTCATATAAACTTAAATGTTTTGAACAGCTTCTGATTGTTTTTTGAGAATCATTAGCTGTTTTTTGAGAATCATTTATTGTTTGATAGTCTTATACCATATTCTTCCCCTTCTGGTCTACTATTTTGTACTACAAGTGGGTTTATCATGCATTGTTTCTTTTTTTAAATATTTTGACAAATTTACTTTTGACTTCATTTCAGGATGAAATCTTCATAAACCTGGTTTTTTTGGTCCGGGGTGACAATGGAGACCAAAGAGATGCTGCTAGAGAAGCGGTTCTTAATCTAAATGTATATTTTTTAAATACTTCTACATGTCTTGATTTTATTTAATGTTTTATATAATTGACTTGAGTCAAATGAGTTATGTTTCTTTGTGGTGCTTGTGATTTATTTGATTGCTATGATCAATGTAACTAATAGCAAATAATGTCTGTTATTGACGGGGAGCTCAACTTGGATGAACCAATACTTTAGAAGGTTGCTCTTTGTTGAAACTTAAATTGTGAAATAACCCAATAACGTGTTGTATGTTGTAAAAGTTTTGCTTGAAGGACATTGTTGAAACTTAAATTGTGAAATAACCCAATAAACCTCTTATACTTCTTAGGCTCTTTATTTTGTGGATGAAACTTCTATGCCATCCATACCACAATTCTTTTGCATATTTAGGTTCATGTTTAGTTGAAAACTGAAGGATCTCTAATTTGTGGTTGAAAAATTCACTGGGACCTCGATGCATTCTTTTCCATTAATCTTTTCTTATGCTTTTCCATTTTCATATCAAGTTCTTTTGTATTGGTTCTTTATTGCTTGATTATGTATTAGAAATGATTATAGTTTAAGGTACTGATTGGAATAAGCTTTTGTTGAAGTTCATCATCATAATAATTAGTCTTATACTTATGCATTGTTATTTTTTATTTGTTCTTGTTGAGTGTTGTCTAAGGTACTAAACCTACTCTTTGCAGATCATTTTTAAAAAAGTTTTATTCATGATGCTCTAGGTCCTCCATTGCCTTCCTAATCTCTTGACATTAACTTTATCAACTCATTTGACAACCACTTTTTCTGTCGTTTATTGTACATGTTCAAGCTATAAGTCTATTTTCAATCATCTTACCTTCAGTAGATGTCATTGTAAATTTTCTTCTAATATAATCGTTCATTAAATTATCATTCTTAATTTTGTCACACATTCATTTAAACATTCTTATTCTACCACAATGAATTTAGATATTCTTTATATAGTACAATATTTAGATTTCTTTAAACTTCGCTAGCTTACTTTATCAAATTTACCTCCAAGCCTTTATAATATCCTCATTTCACCAATAAATAATTAAATAAAAAAAATCTTAAGCATTTCTTCATGTTAACCAACTAGCCTTGAATGTAGATGCTATTTCTTAACTTTTTTCTCTATTTATTTTTTTATATACTTGACCAATATTTAAATCGGTCTCATCTACATATCATAATATCTCCGAATTTCTTTGAATGATAGTTGCTATTAGATTCCTAAAATTACATATTTTATGTTTATGGGGTGTTTGGTAGCATACTATTAACAAGGTTTAGCCATGATTTAACTTAAATCTAGCCAAACATTAAAAAAAAATGAAAATTAAATCCAACACTCTATTAAATCGAATTCTCTTGCATTCTGGCTTTTTCTTATCACATTCTTTCTATTTTACAACGTAAATTGGGATTTAGTAAATCCAACTGCTAGGTGGAATTATTCCATTGTCGCTCGCGAGCTTCTTTGTCTGCCACTGGATTTGATAAATCCGGATTTATTGATTTGATAAGTCGTATTTAACGTAAAAGGTTGAAACCAAACACTGCCTTAGTCATTAAGTAAATGTAAGGCCTATATTTTCTAGACATTTTCTCTGCTATTTAAAATTTTCAGTTATTAAATTATATTTCTCACTAGTTTTGTGCTTTATTATATAGCATTCTCTCAATTTTCAAACTTGTATTTAAAAAATTCATTGAACAAATCATTGAAATATCCATCAGAACTTTCCAAATTGTAATAAGTATCCCACTTGGCATTTTTTTTTTTGAGGTTGACTAATTGAACATGTGGAATATTTCATATCCATCATATCTAATTGAAATATTTCACATAAATCGATGAACCTTGTAGAGGTCAATTAGATATGTGAAATAAAAGAGTGGATCTTCTTTACTGGACAGAATATGTGGAAAAATATTTTGGTATTCGAATTTAGCTCCTCAAAGAATATGCAATACAAATTAATGGAGAGTGAGGATTTGTGATGTTGACTCCAAATAGTTTGGAAAATGTTAATGATAATGATGGGGATTATATAGTGGAGCAAATTCGTGTGCAACTCCCATTACATATGAATAATGAGATACGAACAAACAACAAAATGTTATTTTATCAGGATTTTGTAAGAAAACTGATATTATGCATGGTTATTTCTACTCTATTTTTTTTTTGTTTTTTTTTTTTTGGTATTTTGACAGTTCTGATCGATTTTATATAATTGAGATGGCCTTATGTATAGCATTCAAGGATGTAATTTATTTAATAAGAGGGGCTTATTTGACTCACATGCCTTGACTAATACTATGCAAAATGACCAGATATACTGAATCCAACAAGCTTACCACTACCTTTTGAACTATTTTAGGAATAACTATAAGCATGAATTTTATTAGCTGAATGTTTTAAAAATGAATTGCAAACTCATGTTTCACTATTATTTATCAAGGTAACATTTGTCACCATGTATACTATATAGCGTTGATTCTCTTTATTTGTCTGGCAAATTGTTGAGCTTATATTTTTGTCACTATCAAAATCATTATGTTTCATTTCAAACTATTTGTGAAAGGAGTTATTACTAAATTACATATATGTGCTGCTCAATTCCTTAATATAATTTGAGCCCTTCAAAATGATGGATGTCCTGCTTCCCTTCTCTGCTATTCTTGCTAGGAAGTTGTAAATTTTACTTGAAACTACTAATGAGCTGATAACCTTGATGGCTGTAGCATCATGAATTTTCTTTTTCTTTTTCATCTGCACAACATCAATTGCTCTAATTTTTGTAGTTTTTATTTAATCCTCTTAGTTGCTGATTATATGGTGGTAACTGTTTTTCTTAGCATCATGACATTTAATCCTCTAGCATCATGAATTTTCATCTTTAATTTTTTTTTATTTAGCAGATAAGTTGTACAACATTTGCAAGTTTCCTTGAAAACTTCTGCCTAGGACAGCATATTGACTCCTCAAAAAGAGAAAAGAGAGAGAAATCCATAACCCTTCAAAGTTTAAACACTTGTAAAGACAAGTTTGATGGTGGAAGGAAATTAATTTTTCTTCTGGGTTCGTTGCTCGATATTTTCTCACTTAAGAAAGATATGGCCAATAGGTCTGTCAGCCTTCTATTTTCTCTTTTCTTTTTTAAATCTTTTAATATGCTTTTAAAATTTATTGGATATTTTATCATCTTTCTGTGTGTATAATAATTTTTATATTTATTTTATTGGCAGAGTTTCTTTGGTGCAACCATTATTTGAGGTCCTAGCCAAGCTTTTCTCAGACGATTGGCTTCTGGGTTTATTGGGCTCTGGCACAACTGGAAGTGGATCAATATCTGGATTCACTGAATCTTTTTCGGCTGCTCTTTATTCTGCTCGGCACACTACTCTGTTAATCCTCAAGGATACTATTGACTCACATATTATGACACATCCTAATATGGTGCTTTTGTTTGTTTTGTGGATAAATTAACCAAATTGCTTTCCATTCCCTTTTTCCTGTTTGTCTGAAAATTTCTTTGGTTCCTCTATTTTATTCTTTTTACAGGATGACCTACTTAATAAGGATAATATTAATCGTCTGGTTGAATGGGCACACTTAGCTAAGGACGCTACCACTCGCAACCACATTTTCTTGTTACTATCTTCTGTTGCTAAGATCTCTTCTGGATTGCTTTCTGAACATATTGTTGACTTGTTTGTTATGGTTGGAGAGTCCACTATAAAACAGGTGTGTAATGCTATTCTTTATGTTTTGAAATTATATGATTGATGAGGAAGATGGGATGTTTTTTGTCACATAAATTTTTCAATCAATGTTTAAAGTGAAATTTTTTTGGCTCATGCCTTGGGGCATTTGACCATAGTGCATGTTTAATATGAGCTTGTGAATGATATACACATTTAAATGACCCAAAGAGAACTTGCTCATAATAGATAAAGGGAGCGATCTTAGAATCTCACTCTAAAAAATGAGCAAGTTTGCCTTTATATGTTGTTGACTGCTTTTGTTTCAGTGGAGTTGTCTTGTTGACAATGAGGAGGGAAGTAGATGAAAGGAAGGGCAAGCAATCCCAATTTTGATGATCTACCCACAACTTTTGCAAAAGAGTAAAATTTACATGCAATTGGAGACACAATATTCGATGAAATGTGGCAGCCAAAGTTGGCTTCGAGATAGTAAGAACCACAAAGCATGAGGGGTGTTGGTGGCTGGGCTGAAGGAATTGTTGTACCCCTAGGAACATTCAAGGACGTTGTTTTCTTAGACAAGTTGATTATAAAATTAGAAGTGCTTACTTAAGTGTGCTTTAATGATGTAAATAAAGTCACATATTGTTGTCTTAAGTTTCTTGCAAAAGCTAATAAACTTTTAAGGGTATGTTTGGGGCAGCTGTAACTTATTAATAAGCTGTTGTGCAGCGGCTGTGGTAGTAAGCTGCTGCAGATAAGCTGACTATCTGTTTGTTTTTTTGTAGTTTGAAAAAATAACTGTTCTGCAGCTACTTTTGGACAAATGAGTATTTTGCTCTTGTATTATAATGTTGTTTACAATAAAAATGTTCATACTAGCTTATCCGATATTTGAAAACAAATATCAAGTCCAAACATTCAAAATTATCAAAATTAAAAAAACAAACAAACAAACATTTCACTAAACAGTGAGTAGCACGATTATCAAAATTAAAAAAAAAAGGAAGTACCAAAATAACAATCAATAATATGATAATATTATTTTGAAATGCAGCTGATGTAGACCATGAGACAAGCCTTTCTTCAGGGAAACTCGCCACACCCGATTACTATTAGTTGTCGATTCCTCCAACCCATCTGTCTACTCAAAGAAATCACAGTTTTCTTGTCTTATCCTCAGACACCTATAAAATTATCTCTCATAGCTATGTGGGTGTCGCGACATAAGCAGGGAACATGGTAGGTTCGTAGTAGCAGTACAATTCTCTTGATGTACAAGAAATCTTGAACTCATCTTCTCTGAAGGTTTAACACAACAAAGCACAAATCCTTAGATGTAATATTAATGAAAAAATGTCTAATTAAAGAAGGTTGTGTAAATCACGCTATTTATTTTGATTTCTGAATATAATGAGTAAAAATAATTACCTTAAATACGACATATACCACTTTTTATGTGCAATCTTTGTTAGAGTCCTGACTTGATAAATTTTGATGACAAATTAACAAGAGCACTCAACTCAGCTGAAAAAGTATATGCTGATTGTCTCCGATGAATGCTGGAATTGCTCCATCGCTTCTCTCATTGATTTGTCATGTGATAATATGTAGAGGGTTATTGCTAACACCTCTCTAGAAATTATCCTGGAGGAGCCATGAAGTTCATGTTTTCTATTTAGTTCGTCTAGGAGATCGATAAATATGGGCTGTTTTATACGAAATATGTTGTTGAATCTCATTGGGCATCCTTCATGGAGCTCCCCAACCCATTTTTCACCAATGTAAGATGATGTCATGGACAGAGACCAATTCACGTTTGAGTTGTAGTACATGTACATCAAACATACCGCTGTTGCAATTCTTCTTTCGCTTCTCTCTCATTATGAATCCATGTTAAACAAGTGCTCTATTCAGGTAAGACTTGAGAATCTCAAATTAGGTATGATGACAACATTCTATAGCCAAGCAATATCATAAATGAACTTCAAATAACAAATTACAAATTGTACAATGAAAAAAGAAACATCCAAAGTAGCATTAAGAATGTTCCAATGAAAAAGAAGAAACATCCAAAGCTGAAGCCAAATAAAACTAATGGAAAACAAATACGAATAGTTCAACGATAATTAAATAAAGTCAAGTGTCCCTGCAGTCATAAAAATAATGTAAATAATTGAACCAATGGTGATGGGTCATCATCATGAACTCTCTACGGGTTGGGTTCTCCAGAAACGTCATGGAGATTAATATAACGACATGTTCTCATAAATTTCTGGAGTTGCTTCTAGAATTTGCATAACCTGTTGGATAGAGGTTGTTTGTGATGTCCCAGGGTCATTGGTGCATGAAGTCATTAGTTGTGATATTTGGCTTCTAATGAAAGTAGCCCCTTATTTTTTCTTTTGTCCACCCTTGGATGCTGTCCTGCTAGTGGACTCTACTTCATTTTGGTTCTAGCTAGGGCTTTCATTGAAGTTAATTATTTGTTCGACATTCAAGTTCTCAGGTATGCCTGGAAACCCTCGCTCACTAGGCATCCATGCATTATTCCCGATTGCCACAACCTACCAAATATACAAAACATACGGTCCAATTTCTCTTCTAGCTCAGGTCATTACCACTGAATTTGAATTTTTTTGGCGACTGACACTACTTGCAATAAAGAAACATAGATATGTTGATACAATTTAGGAAAAAAAGTCATGATATGTAAGTTTGATCTATTATCACCTCCAATCTCTCAGTTTCCCATTCTTCCGAAGCATCAATTCTCTGCTTAATCGGATCCCAAACCCTCAAGCCCGTGGATCCACTTTTCAATTCCTTCCAAAATTTTCAGCTCTTTTTCAATTGATCTCACTTGTTCTTCAGTTGCATCCTATGATACTCCCTAATTGTAATTTCCTTGAAACTTTTAATAATATTTTCTCATTCTTCCTTGTTAAAATAGGTTATGAAAATATTTTCCAATTCCACCTTAAGGCAGAGGTCGCAAAATATTAGTTTGCCTTCATTATTTTACATAGCAGATAAATCGAGCTCTTTTGTCTTGACCATTGCATTACTAGTATATAAAGTGTTAAACATAAATATTTGATAGAAGAAACAATTAGCAAAAATCAAGTAAAAAATGAAATTATCGTATGTCACCACTCCCCCATAAATATGCCCACACCAAACCCCACTGCCTCCACACCACTCACCACTGCCCCCCACAATATCCCCACATCAAACACCATGCCCTCACACCACCCCCACACTAATCACCATTATCCTTACACCATCCCCACACTAAACACCACCCCTCCCACACCACCCCCACACCATACATCGGTGCCCCAATAACTCATCTGTGACAACATAAACTCATACAAAAATGCAAATTGCTGCCATGAATATAAATATATAAGAAGTGGGTGATATATTTATAAATTTTTCTGAACTTTGTAAAATAATCCTGAGATATCTCGGTAAATATCCCAATTTTTCTCCATGCATTATTTTTCTCATTTTTACTCAAAAATTCTTTTAGAAAAATTTGATCATACACCAACCCACATAATCCAATCATCCAGCAACGCTCATTTACATACACAACACAAAATTTTATTGAATTTACATATCTCACACAATGACTTCAATATTCATGTATATAACACTCAATTCTGCAAAATCAAATCAAAGTGTACACCATTACAACATAAGCAACATAGGGAAACAATGTTGAAACAAGTACAACTACCATCATACGTCAAACGCCAAAAATATGGATTTAAGTATCATGAATGTAGACATATAAGAATTGTGTGTTGGGTTTGTAAATTGTCAATTCTCAACAGAAAAAGAAGCACCAGAAACCGTCAAATGATACATAAATATAAAGTGCCAACAGAAAAAGGAGAACTCGTAAAATTATTGAAAAAAAAAATCAGCTTGATTTCGTACCGATTTCATAATATACACAACTTAAACCTTGCTGTTAACAATTGCTCAACCCTCTAATATCATTTTCTCAATATTGTCACTCAAATATAAAAACTTATGATGAAATCCCAATCCATGTTAACCAAATAAACAACAACTAAAAAGCCCTGTTGATAGATCGATCCAACCATTTTTCAAATTTGCATTCACGTATCACAAATCAATGTAGGAAGAAGGGAGCAAAAATGTCAAAACCAAGATTTGTTTGACTGGTATGGAATCATTCCCAAATAACAACCAACGTAGGAACCAATGAAATGTATGCATCAACCAAAGACTACAAACCTGTCAAACAAATCACAAAGCACACGGTGCTATGTATGTAAAAATGGGGTTGTAGCCATCAATAAAAGAAAAAAAAAATGCAAGTCCCGGGGGCTTTGTATGTAAAAATTCAAGAAAAACTCTGTGTGCAATCCATATGGCTCATAGAGCGAATCCACGAAGAAGAGATGAGGGAGAGAGGATACTAGAGGAAGAAAGAAGCAAACACCGACAATCCAGATGTGTTGGCGAACGAAGAGATGTTGTGGAGAAAAAATCCTAGGCAGATTGCTTACGGGGTTGAGGGCGAGCAGGAGAGGGGACGAATGAAAAAATACCATAAAACGCGGAATAATCTAGGATGGGATTGTGATGCGGCTTTGTGGGCGCATTTAATAAAACGCGCCAGCACCCTACCAAACAAACAACCCTAAATCGCGATAGCGAGCCGCATCGCTGTTCCACAGCTTCGCCAAATGGACCCTAAGTTTTATATATATTAATGAATGCTGATGTTTTTGTGATTTTGATGTTGCCTCTTGTTATTGTTGAATGTAATTCCAATCTAGCAATTAACATAAACTTAACATTTTTCATTTAGATTAGGGGTCTAGAAAATGGCTATCATGTCAACCATACCTAGAAGTTGTGCACCCAAAGCGTTTTTCTTTCATCTGCGTCAATTTTGGTATCAGAGTGCTTTCATTTTTATATGGGTAGAAGAGGAATTCTCCACGTGCAACTTGTAGACTAAGGAAGAAGAAGTTGAAGTACACAGCATGAAAGGGGAGGAATAACTTGTACTCAATTTGGATCAATCGTCATGTATAATTATATCGAGGAGGAAGAGCATTTATAAGTGGCATTGTCAATAATTTATTTATAACCAGTTGTTGATTCCAAATACAAACCTTCATCAATTATTCAAATTCAAATCTAATTCCATGTAAACTAAATATATTAATGAATATTGACGTTTTTTGTGATTTTGATGCTGCCTCTTGTTATTGTTGAATATAATTTCAATCTAACAATTAACATAAACTTACATTTTTCTTTTAAATTAGGGGTCTATAAAATGGCCATTATGTCAACCCTACCTAGAAGTTGTGCACCCAAAGCGTTTTTCTTTCCCCCTGCATCAATTTTGGTATCAGAGTGCTTTCATTTTGGTATGGGTGGCAGAGAAATTCTTCACATACAACTTGTAGAGTAAGGAAGAAGAAGTTGAAGTACACAGCATGAAAGGGGAGGAATAACTTTTACTCTATTTGTATCAATCCTCATGTATAATTATATCGAGGATAATTTATTTATAACCAGTTGTTGACAAACTGCCCCAGCTGCCCAAAATTGTAAAACTTTCTTGAACCCAACAAACATTGCCCAAAATATCTTTTTTTACACATTTTTCATAAACTAACCTTTTTGAATGAGGCTACTTTTGCTTACCTTCTAATTCAATTTTATTGCTTTGAAATTCTTCTACCTTGCAAAAATCTTCTCTCTCTGTTTTTTTTTTTTTGAAAATATGCATATTTCATTAAAACAAAACGTTACAAAAAAATGAACAGAACTAGGTCCTAAGGTCATGGCAAAAAAGAGCCTTGTACAACAACAATAACAACAACAAAGCATTAATCCCACTAAAAAGACCCTTGTTCTTAAGCAAAATTAGCAAAAAGAGGATCTTGGTTCTGTACATGTCAAAACAAAATCACTATCTATAGGCCATTTGGGCGCATCTGTGAGCAACGTTATTGTTGCTCCTCAAGGTTTGTTGGAAAACAAACCTAAAATGAAGCAAGGAACCACTCCACCGTTGCAAATTTTGTTTGTCCATGGAGTTGCGTTAGTTTTTAATGACATTGGAGTTGTCACTTTCAATTACAATTCCCTTGCATTCGGTAATCAAGTCCTTTATAATCTTTTGGAGAAGTGAAATCGCTGTAAATTCCCCCTATCGCCAAAATGAGTTCCCCTAATTCGTCCTTGATGATAAGCCCAATGCTCACCTGGTTGTAATGCCCCGTCGATGTTAACTTTGATCAAGCCTAAAGAGGGAAGATGCCAAAAGTCCTTTCTCTTACTTGCATGAAGTTGCTACCGCTACCGGAAAAGTTCAGCTCATTTTCAATTTGTCAGGCCTTTTCAATTAACACTCATTGATTTTGAATGGTGCCAAATTCAACTTCAACCAATCTCTGAGGCTGCGTAGAAATCTGACATTTTTTCCTGATTACTAACATAGTGAGGTGCATATATGAAAAGATAAGTAAATCCTGTCTTATATTGCATAATTGATCTGAACCCCCCCGAATTAGATTGAAGAATTTATCTTGGAATGTTAATTTGACTGAAGGCGGAATGAACTAATCCTTGAAATTTTTCATAAAATCATTCCATTGAATCTGTGGAAGAGATGTCAGATGAAGTTTCTCTCTATACTACGTATGCCACCACCACTCAGCTTCACGTTCTAGCATGGAGGTGACTTAAACCACTCCAATTTTCTGGATGAATCATACTATCTAGAACCTTTCGTATCTTTAATATCAAATCTTCAACAATTGTAGGGTCAACAACATTTTTCAATGCAGGAGACTGAAATGTCTTAAGGATCTTCAAGTGCCAATTAACTCTTGCACTAAGTGCAGATCCGTGCCCTGTATTAGTGGGTGATCTTTTAATAATTGTCATTTTCTCAAGTACTTACGGTATCAACTAAACAATGCTCTGCAACTCAGTGGGTTTAATTTTCGCATTTGCCTTATTCTGATTATTATATTTGTTAAGACATTCTTAGTTCGTACTTCTTGCCCTGCAATTGACGTAGTAGATTTGCCCTCAGTACTTTTTGATTCTCTTTTAGACATATTCTTCTGTATTTGCATAATTTATTATTCAAATGTAATTTAATCATATAATAATTATGTCATGCATGTATGATACCTTAAATGGTATGTGTTACCCTCCACAGATCTATCAATCTATTGCTTTGTAAAAATCATATCACTAAAACATATATATTTATTCAGAGCAAATCCAATATAATAAAAGTAAATACCCAAAAGTCTAAATAAGCTCTCAAAACTATGAAATGTAAAAACTGAACAAGTCACCTATGGTTAACGTTCTAGTGTTTCCTATCTCTTCCTGAAAGTCAACAACGTAGAGTGAACAACAACAAGCTTATCGAAATAATCAAGACTAAAATTATATTTTATAGACAGAAAAGAAATGTGCATGATTTATGTAACTTATCCATAACACATGTCACAACATATTATAAATATATAAAACATGTTAAAGAAAAGACAAGTAATCCAAGGAATTATGATTGCTATATAAAACATGTATTTCATTCATTCATATGTAATTATAAGTATATTCATGAGAGTTATCAATCTAATCATATGATTATTACTCTAATTATGTAGGCATCAATTATTTTCATGTCATGTTATTGTTTGTCGCCCAAACTTAATGCCACATTAACTATTGATGAAGATCAATATAGAATCTATTAATGACCCCATGGTACCAACGATTCTCTAAGTTCTATTGCTGTCTGATCCCGACTGTTTCCAGAGTTTTATCTCCATCTAAATGCTAGAAGTCGAGAGTCCCATCGTTCTTTAGCATTCATATATGCAAGTATTCATGTAATAACTTGCCTATAAGATCACTTTTGATATTTTGTAAACCATGATTACGACAACAAACATTCATCATAGACATTTCATATATCATATTCATAAATGATAGTATATGAATACTTGCAAATAATAATTTTATAATTATATTTATCAAATTCATAACATAATAAAAATAATAAGTATTTTTAGTGAAAAATCAAGTTTTCATTCATACAAGTTATGCATATATTCATTCACAATATACATATTATTCTAGATGTAATAGTGTTAAACATGTAATCACATGGAAACCTACAGTTATTTTTTCTTAAGTTAACCCAAGATTATTTCGCATGAATCGACTAAACAACCCTGCGAGTTTTGCCAAGCTCGCCACCTATTGTAGTTAACCTGAAATTCATAAACATCTTAGTACTTCATGAAGTCTTCTCTCATTTCGTGACTTAACTCCCTATAATTTTTTTTATTTCAAATAGACTTCTCTGCATAATTCATCCCTAACGGTTTATTTTATTTCTTTCTTCCATCATTTTCCTTCGTTTCTTCCCTTTTCTCTGCTACCCGTGGAATTGGACCTAGCTAAGCCTGCAACTCTCTATTCACTAGCCCTGCAATAGTTTCCGCCTAGCTGTAGTGTCAGAAATCACAGAGAATGCTTGAATTCGTAGTAAATTTCAAAACGTATGGAAGGAAAAAATATTCATAATATCGTGAAAGAGGGTTTCTTACTGCTAGAAATTTTCCCGGAACTCTGAAGTGTCGCTTGCTGATTGCGCAACTCGCTCTGTTATAGTGCTCGTGTTGCTGGACCCTTCAACAGAGTGAATTCGAGAGACGAGGGAGAGGGAATTAGAGGGATATGGCATATAAACTTAAACTCAATTAATCTCCTTCGTTCGATCATATCCAGCCATTGCATGCGCGATTAAGTGCAGGGACCGTCTGTAGGGACAGAGATGCAAGGATTAAGAATGTTAATTAAGGGATTGATTAAGGATAATTAAATTTATTCTGAAATTCATAAACATCTTAGTACTTCTTGAAATCTTATCTCATTTCGTGATTGAACTCCAAACATAATTTTTTTATTTCAAATAGACTTCTCTGCATAAATCATCCCTAACGATTTTTTTTATTTCTTTCTTCCATCATTTTTCTTCTTCTCTTGTCTTTTCTCTGCTACCCGTGGAATTGGACCTAGCTAAGCGTTCAACTCTCTATTCACTGGCCCTGCAATAGTTCCCGCCCAGTTGTAGTGGCAGGAATCACAAAGAATGCTTGAATTCATAGTAAATTTCAAAATGGAAATGTATGGAAGGAAAAAAATCCTCATAATATCGTGAAAGAGAGTTTCTTACTGCTAGAAATTTCCTCGGAACTCGTAAGTGTCGCTTGCTGATTGCGCAGCTCGCCTTGCTATAGTGCTCGTGTAGCTGGACCCTTGAACAGAGTGAATTCAAGAGACGGGGGAGAGGGAATTGGGGGGATATGGCATATAAACTTGATCCCAATTAATCTCCTCCGTTCGATCATATCCAGCCATTGCATGCGCGGTTAAGTGCAGGGACCGTCGGTAGGGACAGTGATCCGACGATTAAGAATGTTAATTAAGTGATTAATTAAGGATAATTAAACTTGTAACTTTATAATTTTATATCTTTTAATTTGTTAAAAATTCATGTTTGGTTCTTAAATCAATTGATTCGATGTGTAGAATTTTATAAATTGATTCGTTTGAATTCGGAGGGATGTAGAAATTTGGGTATACCTAATTGCTAAAATTGGGTGTTACATTATTAATTTTGATTTGCTAATCAAATATTAAAATATTTTTCAAAAGCAAAGGTATAAGTAAAATGGAATCTTTCTAGGACGATGTGTCTATTTTTACATTTTCATTGCAATGCTTTATATACATCAAATTTTCTTTGTCCCAACTGATTATGCAAATAAGGTTGAATGTATATATTCCTATTATTTTATTTTCTTTCAGTAAAATTTTTAATAATATTGTTTATCAATTATGATTTTCTATTTGTGTTGCTGTCAGAGTGACTATCATTCTCAACAAGTTTTGGAGAATCTGATATCAGTGCTCATCCCTTGTTGGCTAGCTAGAACTCGCAGTGTTGGAAAGTTATTCCAGGTTTTGAACTATACATTTTGTCAGAAAAGTTCCTATCCATGGATAAATTTATTTTAATTTTATATATGAATTGTAAATGCACTCTCCAGATTTTTATAAAAGGTTTGCCAGATATTGCTGAGAACCGACGGATGGCTGTCATAGTATATCTTGCCAGGTTATTGTTTATTTTTTATTTGTTGGGGGACTATTTTGTTAAAGTTGCTTAATTTAATTCTGCTTTGTTCTGTTTTCAGGATTTTGGGAGAGAAAGATAGCTTAGGCATACTATATTATAACCTTTTCCATTCGTTGACTCTACGCCTTGATATAACCTCTTCTTATTCTGAAATAAATTTCTGTGATTTATTGTCTCCATCATCCATGATTTTTAAGGAATGGGAATACACGTTTGCTTTACAAATTTGTAATCAGTATTCTAGCAAAATATGGCTTCCTTCGCTAGTAAAGCTGTTGCGAGAGATTGAATATAGCAGCAAACAGCAAGGATTTTTCACTGAGCTATTTTTGGCGTTGCAATTTGTCCTTGGGAAATTAAGAGACACCGAGTTTGTTTTTGACCTTGAATCTGGACGAGATGCAAGTTATATTCAGGTACAGCTCTAACTTTTGTTGTAATTGCGTCATATTTCTAAATATATGCTGTGAAGGTTTTTAAAGATATAGATATATATACACATATATAGACACACACATACACACATGCGTTCATGCATGCATTAGATAGATTGCCAAGCGCATGGATTAGATAGTATTGAATGCCAAGCCTCATTACTATGCCCCTTGTCAGATTAAAATGACATGTTATAAACTCATCTTCTTTTATCATACATCTAAAACAAGACATAACATTTTAAAATACAGGATAGAAATTGGGTCAGTTGAATACGGCCCCACTTACGTCTTTCCCTTGCCTGTAAAATTTGTCATCCTAATATATGATAAGCTAAAAATTAAGTAGGATAAAAAAATTCAAGTTTATGATTTAAAATACATGGAATAAAATATATGCTTATCTTTGGAACTCAAATAAAAATTATTAATTATAAACATGACAAATTTTGTAGATCAATTTTAATGAAATAAAACACATCTTTTAAAATTTATCATTTAATGTGGTATAATTAGTCAACTGCTGTTATGAAATTACTTGCTTTCATTTTCAAAAAAAAAATTCATTTTTTTTACTATTTATTGTGTTAGAAATGTTATTTGATATCTGTATAAGCTTTGGCTGATTTTAATTAAGCCATCGATAAGCCTGTCTGCAAACCTTTATCAATGACCCCCTAATTGAAGGCTAATCCAACCCATCATCTTTTAAAAGCGAGATTTGAGAACACCTTTTTTCCTGTATTGAGGTTTTTCTTGTCGAATCTTTCATCTCTCCACTGACAGCTCTCATCATTATTAACTTATTTTCTTTTGATTATTATTATAAACCTTTTTAGAATGCTTGACACTAATATGCACCTGTTATCAATCAATCTATATTAACAAGCATCGAAATAAAATACGATATGTTATGCATCATAATATGAAATAATCTTAAAAGTGAATTAATTTATATCTCATGAAAATATACTAATTCTATTGGCATGGTTCGGTGATAATGACATGCTTAATATGGAGAAATTCTATAAACATTCAGCCTAAGATTTATTTTTGGCTTTTATGAAGTGTTGAGTATCACAACAATATTGTAGGATATTCCTCGTGAAGGATTTTCTTATTTTTGTTTTCTTGAGCTCTTGTTCATTCGTCCTAATAAAAATATTAATTTTATCAATAAATATAAATTCTGAATTTCATAACTTGAAGTAAATTGATTAATTTCAAATAGCATTTTTAACTCGAAAGGAATTCCTTGTTATTCAAGCCTTTAAGGCTACAAACAGGAAAAATAAGATGCTTACCTGATTCCTAGCTTCTCTCCTTTTGTCTTCTTCTTTCGCTTCTTTTGCCTTCATTTTTTTCTTCATCTTGTCTTTTTTTCTGCATTTTCTTCTGTACTCTTTCTTAGAACTAGCTTGTCTTTTTTCCTTTATTCTTTCCTACTCCTCATTTTTTTATTCCTTTTCTTCTTTTCATATTCTCTTCTTTTCTTCTTCCCTTATTTTCTTTTTTATTGTGTCTTCCTTACTCAAGAACTCCCTTTTTCCTTCTGTTTCCACCTGCAGCTCACAATAACGTGATAAGGAAACTAGTGAATGGATGAATGGCTCAAGTATAAATAATGTAATACACAGTATATAAACTAAATTAATTTTCTCATAAATCCTGGAGGCTGGAACCATAAATCATATCAACGATTTGTTTAACGACTGCCAAAGCACACTATGGAAGGGAAAGGCTGGCAGCAACAATCCAATAAAGTCCAGATATCGCTTTTCTTAACTCAATTCATGCAAGTTTCTTTTTGTCATATTGCCAGGACTAACAAGAGGGCAGCTCATCATTGTGCTCTGATAGGCTTGCAGGATAGTTTTATTTGAAAAATGTTTATGACAGTCAATTTTTTTTCTTATTAGAGATGATAAGGCCCACTTTGTAAATGCTTGATAGTGTATTTTTGTAACTTTACGTTCTCCTTTTTTAATTTAATGCAAAATGAAACATTTCAAGGAATAGAGGAACTGCTGCAGTATATAAATATTAAATTACTGAACAATATAATTAGTTAAAAAGTTTAGTAAGAAATTAATTAATAATTTCTAAAATATAACTTTATTATGTATATTTCTGTGTATCAAAATAATCAAAATAAAATTTAAAATTTATAAAAATAATTTTTAGGGGAAGTTTTCTCATCACTTTTATGAAATTTTAGGTTATTACATAGAATTTTAAGTTCTTGAGACCCAATGTAGTTTTGGGGATTAAAGTTGAATTTAGCTGCTTAGTTTAAATGAAAGTTGTAAAATATTTACATGCCATGGTAGTGATGTTTGATTTTTTAAGTTAATGAAGCTGCTTTATATTTCATTATCACCAAATCTATGTAAAGGCAGCCAAATTAACCGCATTTGTTTTGCATGTATTTACTAAACTTTATAGTTTATTTCCCTATCTTAGTTGAATTCTAGCCAACAGACAGAATTTGTTAACCCAACTTAATTTTAAATGGTGGAATTATTGCTAGCAAGTAATATCAATTGAACATGTTATAGTTCGAATTTTGAACTTAGATGAAAGTGGTGCATATTTTAGTCTCATATTACTTATTTTTTACCTGATAATTATCAGTTAGCCCAAGGATAGTGTTTTGTTAATTTTTCTGAGCCAGCATAAATATGATTAATTTGTAAGAAAAGTTATCAATAATTAAAGGATTATAAATATCTGTTAATGAGAGCATAATGCCCTGATAATGCAATGTAATCTATTATATGCAAGCAGATTATTTTGAAGGTGCAAATTGGCCGCATAGGTTGAATTGTATACATCCTCTAACGTAATGTTCATTGCAAGAAAAATAGGTAGTTGCGTTTTACATTTGGGGAACACTTAAAAGAATAAGAAATGGATACGGAATAAACGAATATGACTTTTAAGAATCACCCAATAGGAAGCGCGAGATCAAAGAAACTTTCATATTTTGCAATTGATCAATTATATCACCATTGCAAAATAGTTAAGGAATAAGGGATCCACTTCCAAAACCTTTAGCTTTTTTTTAATTCTAATATTTTGTGTTTCTGATGGCTGTCAAGACCATGCTTCCACATGACCGAGGAACAACACCTATTTCTTTTTATAATATTGGTTAGGTCTTCTGATCGAACCTCTGTTTTGTTAAAAATGAGACCCAATCTCACGCAGTTTTTGCTTTGTAATTTCTATTAGTTTGCGTCAAAGTTCCAAACTTATCACTCCAACATATTGCATTTACTTGTTTTGACAGGGCACCCTTGGGGCACTTATGGAGCAAGTTGTGTTGCACTTGCAACTTCTTACTGTTAGGGGCAAAGAACTTGGCTTTTCTAAAAGAGCTATGAAGGAAATAAGGAAGTGCATCAGCCAAATTCTTAAGAACTTAACAACATGGATGAACCCTGAAACTTTCTTTAAATGCATTATCCAATTGCTGGGTAGAGATGATTGGAAAGTAATAAAAAAGGTAATATTTATCATCTTTTAACCATCTTTCTCTTTATTCTCGCTTTGTCTTTTTTATTCATGAAATTTTAGTGATAACCATACAAAATTTTAACAAATGATTTGTCTATTTGACTGTTCATTTCTGCTATAATGCACAGACGCTTGGTTTGCTATGTGAATTTATTAAAGATAAAGCACCTGGTCAGAAAAATATGGTGAGGACCAAAAGAAAAATGAATCCTACTCCTTTCACAATTCAGATTACTGCCCATGCTGTGCCATCTTTCATCGAGCTCTGTTCTAAAATTAATCAACTAATCTCCAGCTCTACAACACACATTCCAGTGAAGTTGGCTGCAATTTCCTCTATTGAAACCCTTGCGAAGGAGTTGCCTTTTAATGAACCAATTTTCTGTGCATGCCTTCAATGTGTTATGGGGGAGATCAATTCCTCTGATTTGGCTCTTTCTTCTGCTTCTATTCGTAGCACCGGTGCATTGGTTGGAGTACTTGGTTCTCAAGCTCTTAAACAACTTTCTTCCATTATTAAACATATCTTCACAAAAGTTCATGAAGTTTCTAGATGTCCTTGCCTTAAATCTAAACAGAATGGACATGGAATTGAAATTCATAAAGTACCTGTTTTACTGTCTACTCTTTCTGCATTGGAAGCGGTTATAACGAATCTTGGTGGATTCTTAAATCCATATCTGGATGACATATTTGATGTCATCATCCTTCATCCTGAATTTGTTTCAGATTTAGATGTTAAGTTAAAGTCAAAAGCTGCTGTTGTGCGAAAACTTCTAACTGAAAAAATTCCAGTATGTGCTCTCCTAATTATGTCTTTGTTACTTCATTAAATTTATTATTATTATTATTTTTTTTTGGTTTTTCTAATGGAAATGTGACTGTTTTAGGTTCGCCTCATACTTCCGCCTCTACTAAAAATTATTGAAACTGCTCTTAGATGTGGAGAATCGAGCTTATCTTTGGTTTTTGAAATGCTGGCAAACATAATTGGTGAAATGGATAGATCTTCTATAAGCTTGTATCATTTGAAAATATATGAACAATGCTTAGCTTTGCTTAATATTCGCCATCAAGTGCCAGAGTCTGTTAAAGACATCAACATGGTGGAGCAAAGTGTTATCCACACCATGGTTGTTCTGACCATGAGACTAACAGAGACTATGTTTAAGCCATTGTTCCTTCACACTTTAGAGTGGGCAGAGTCAGAACTTGAAGTAAATCAGCCTACTAAAAGTATGAGTTTAGACCGATCTATTTCCTTCTACAGTTTGGTGAATAAACTTATTCAGCAGCATAGGTAAACTTCTTTAGAAAACTCTTCTAGTTCATTTATAGGAACTTTGCAAAAGCTATAGTTCAATCAGTCAAGATTTTGACAACTCATCTGTGCATGCATTTTTGCAAAATGCGTGAAGGTTTAAAAAAATGTTTAAGCTAGTGGTCTTCTCATTGTTAAATACCCTAACTTTGAAAGTTGGCTTTAATTCTACTTTGTGGACCTCGCATTTCTGTGAAGTTTGTGTTGGTGCTGGTATTCTGGAAACTTGTATTGTACTTCTAGTTTTGTTAAATGTGTTTGTAAGTAGGTTTCATCACATCTTTTTTGTAGATTGTTTTTATTACGCCTTATGCCAGAGTTTTAAGGTTTTACTACTGAAGTGTTTTATTTATTGCTTTCATGGTGACGAGATGAGGATTTTCTTAACCTATAAAATCTATTCTCTTTTGGATATGCTATGTATTGCCTTTTTATAATGCTTCTTTTCAAATTATTCGTACATCAAACTCAGATTTTGCAAAGAAATTTCCTCCCTGTTTGTGTTGGGGTTTTGAGAATTGGTATTTGATGCAATGTACTCTTTACGTCGAGTCACATAATATTGGAACTGATTACATAGTTGCACTGCAGCGAGCAAGCATTTTGTAGCAATTTATTCAAAAAGTGTTTTTTTTTTTGTTGTGTATGTCATGAAACTACCTGTCATGAAACTACCTTTTTATCAAAGATTGCCTGTTTTTCTTCTATTCCCTAGCAGCCCTTCAGCTTTCTAGCTTTCTAGCTTTTTTTTTTTTCTTTTTTGCTGGGATAGATGCTGTCATATTGCACATTGTTATCATTGCTATGTATAATTCAATTGATTCTCGTCGCATTGCAGCTTAGCTTGGTCTTTCGGTTTCTTTGTTTTGGAATGCCATAGTACTGTGCTTCATACAAGATTTTCCAAGTTGTCATTTTCACGTTTAGTTATTAAATGTTTTTGTTCAAGTATCATCAAATTTATACGATAGAAAATTAGTAATTTTTATTTATTTTTAATATTTAAGATATCATTAAATGTAGCTCTAAGAGTTATTTATTATTCCTTTATGGTAGAGAGGGATTTTGCTTTTCGTATCTGACTTGTCATCCTTTGCCTATCTAAATGCAGATCCCTCTTTGTACCTTACTTCAAGTATTTGCTTGGGAGTTCAACACGTTATCTAAGTATAGATGAAGTTGTGGATTCGAGTTATCTAACTCAAAAGAGGAAAAAGGCTAAGATTCAGGACTCACACACCAGTGTAAATGCTAAAGTTGACTTGTCAGCAAAGTTATGGCATCTGAGAGCTCTTATTTTGAAGGCTTTTTATCATTGTTTCCTCTACGATACAATAGATTCTAAATTTCTTGATGCCTCAAACTTTCAGGTAGTTTTTTAAGCTTTTAGAAGTATCACTTCTGCTAGATTATTAATAAGATGGCTATTTCTTCGTGAATATCTAATTTAGATGCATCCTTGTGGGACGATAATTTGATCCTATAGAGAGAATTTTCAAAATCACTCCTAAAAAGTCTTTCTATTAAATTTGATTAGTCAGTATAAGCATCTGATGCATGTCAAATTTATGCATTTATTTATTAACTTCTCTTTTGCAGGTTCTATTGAAACCGATTATTTCTCAGCTTGATGTGGAACCACCCTCCATATTGAATGATTACCCAGATTTACCCACTGTTGAGGATGTTGATGAACACCTGGTCTTATGTTTGGGACAGATGGCTGTTACAGCTAAATCTGATGTTCTATGGAAGCCACTTAACCATGAGGTACAGCTGCATCCCTTTTCTGTTAGTCTTCTGTTGTCTCACTGGTCAACTTAACTCAACTGCACATTGTCTCAATGCATCCCTGCGATTATAACTGTTGCAATCAAGTAGTTAATCATTCAATTTATATTTTTTTATTTGCTGCGAACTTTATTTTTGTTTGCTGCAAACTTCGGATGGAACAGATGCTGAATTTTATTGTGAATTAAGTGTATTTGTAAAATGAATAGAATCAATCTTGTTGACTGATTGTTAATCGAATATTTTTTTTCATTTCCTTCTCAAAACCCAAGTAGTGCAGTCAATTTGGCTGCATTTACGCTGAAAAAAGCTTGAAAAAGAAAAAAAAAAGGGAAAATTTGCATGCGTACCACTCAATTCTTATATATTTACGTAGCTAACTCCTGAACTTCAGTTTTTACATATACGCCATCTCATCCATGCTTGAAAATGGTGTACTTCACTTTTTAAAGTTAAAAAAGTGGTATTTTTCATGTGATATGAACTATTAGGGTTGTATACGACAACAACAACAACATCAAAACCTTAATCCCACTACGTGGAGTCGGCTACATGAATTCTTTTTCTCCATTGCGTCCTATTTAGTGTCATATTTTCTTTTAGTTCTAATAACATAAGATCCTTTTTTATACAATAAGCCCAAGTTTTCCTAGGTCTACCTCTGCCTTTCTTAACATAAGTCGAATCTAAAACATCTACTCTCCTAATCGGATCATCAGATGGTCGACACTTAATTTGGGTTGTATAAATGTAAAATATAAAGTTTAGGTGTTAGATATGTACATGCATAGAATTGGGTGGTATGCATCTAAATCGCCTAAAAAAATAAAAAAAATAAAAAAGAAAAACTTCTTCCATTGTTGATTGCATCCATGTTGATGGGTTGAATTTGCTTCCATTCAAATTTTCTGTTTCCATGCAAAATACGCTTAGCCGAAAATGGCGACTTGATCTGGAATTCCTTCTTATGCAGGTGCTGATGCAGACGAGGAATGAGAAAGTTCGGCCAAAGATTCTTGGTTTAAGGGTGATTAAATACTTAGTGGAACACTTGAGAGAGGAGTACTTAGTTTTCCTAGCTGAAACAATTCCTTTCTTGGGTGAACTGCTAGAAGATGTGGAGCTTCCGGTGAAGACATTGGCACAGGATATTCTGAAGGAAATGGAGATCCTTAGTGGCGAAAGCCTGAAGCAATACCTGTGATGCTTTACTTTAATTTGCTTGGGGCAGACTTGTGTTGATTGCCATTTTCCCTTCATGGAGATGCCATATGCTAATGACGAAAGGAAAACATTTTTTAGCCGAAGTACAGAGATGATCAATGTCATCGTTAGCTAATCCAACATGTAATGTGATCATTTTGTAGTAGAAGTCTCGGTGATTATGCGAGTCGTTCATTTTTTCAAGATGGATTTTGCTCTGATTGCCAAATCGGAATTTTGTACATGAGCTTGTACTGTAATACATTTTTCTAATTCAAATAAAATTCGTTGATGTTGGATAATGTATTTCTTATAAAGGCCAGGTTCTAGCAAAGAAAGAACTGAGAGGTGAAGACGAAGTTGAGAAGTTTTGTGGTGGGGAAAAGTGTTGGTTGGAGAGATCAAAAAAGGAAGGGAAGCAGAGAAAAAGTGAGGTAGCATCAAAGTTATTTTCATGCCAGGAAACGAATTGATATGTGTGAATGACTCTTTATGTCTTGGTAAGAAAATCTCGTTTATAAAAGGAAAATTATAACCTCATTTAAGATGCTATTCTTTATTAAATAACAGGGCTCTGTGATATCTTTGCACAAATGACAAATGACATAATTACAATGACATTATTATTAAAAATATTAGATTGATCTGCATTAAAGTAGGTTGATTTGTGCAGTTCATCCAATTATTTTCAGCTTTTACTCTGTTTATTTATAAAAAGTCGCCTACATTGCTCCACCATGATTAGCTTGGGAAAGTAACCATCCAAATATGTTTTGTTGTTTAGCTCTCCAACATAGTTGCCTCTCTAGATTTTTTTGTGAGCTTAACATGTATTTCAAAGTCTCTCCATAGTCAACATCATATTCTACATAAAAATATTATTATAAAACTTAAGAGCTAATTTTCTAAACATTAAGTATATGTGCTAACATAATAAATTTAATGGTTTTTTAGTTTTATATGGGGAAGAGAACAACTAGTGTTGAGTAACTTTGACGTGAGTATGCTATGTTGTGCAAAATAATGTGAAAAATAAAATCACACAAGCAAACAATCATACATGAAGTGTTTTAGTGGTTCAACGAAAATTCAGCTATGTCCACAAGGAGGGTTATTCCAGTATCAACGGGTAGGAGAAGAAAAAAATGGTTGAAATTACAACTTCAAACATAGAAATCAGCCATAATCTTTTCTATAATTAAGAGAATTATAACATACAGATTAAGAATATTTTTAATATAGAAAAGATCTTGTAATTAGATATTCTCAAATTAAATTACCTAATATCAATTTTCCTATTATAGAAAAGAACATGTAATTAGATCTTCTCTAATTAAAATATCTAATATCAATATTCATAATATACACATTTCTTAGTATACAACAACTAGATTTAATGCTTTCTATAACAATATTTACCTCATCTCTCACTTCCAAATATGTGGGTGATGACCAAAATGAGCTTCAATATCAAAACGACTACACTAAGATGGTTGCCTACGTGCCTCTCTCTCGAAGAGATCAAACCTTGCATGGTTTTTCAAAATGCTTGAATGAGCAATCAACCATCAGCTTAGATGTTCACCATACTTGTACAATAGATGAGCTTTTGGATTTGTAGTACCTTTGTGAGTTTGTCCATTCTCCTTCGTATCTATCTTTTTTAATAAAACATCGTCATAATCAATCAACTTCGAAATAAAGTGGTAAAGTCACATCAATGTGTTTGATACAGGCACGATGAATTGGATTTATGGCTAAGAATATCACACTCGGACTACAACAGAACACCTTCAGAGACTTCTGTTGAACTCCCAAATCATTTAATAGGTCCTACATCCATATTGCTTCCATCTTCACCTCTGTGATTGACATGTTCTCAACCCCATAGTTGACAAATCATTAATTGACTAAAGAATCGATCTCCAACAGACCAGATTTTTTAACAATGTGAATAAATAGCCAGTCATAGATCTATGTTTATCCATATCACATGCATAATATAAATCAGTGTAGCCTACACAACTTAGTAATATATAACTACCTTTAAAACACCAAATCGACATCAAATGTACCCTTCAGATGTCTTAAAATACTATTTACAGACTGTCAATGACTCATTCTGAGATCATGCATGAACCTTTCAAAACACCAACTGCTTGTACAATGTCTAGTATAATACAAATCATGACATGCATCAGACCGCCCGTCATATTAGCATAAGAAACCTATCAAATATCTTTCCTCTCCTAATCATATTTAGAACATTGATATGAAATCAATTAAAAGTAAGATGTAATGGGTATACTCAATGCCTTGCCCGAGTCATCAACCTCAACTTTTTTCAACACATTCTGAACATATGATCCTTATAAGGGCCACACCTTTTTAGTTTCTTTATCCCTAAGAAACTCCATATTTAAAATTTTATGAGCTTCATCCAATTGCAATAACCATTTTTGTGAAATTTAGTAAAAGTTTTAACATGTACCCCAAATTTCATATCCCTCGATTTCAACTGAAGTAATTTTATAAAATTCTACACGTCAAAAAGATTAATTCGTTATATAATACTATGTGGACCTCACTTTTGGTGAGGTCTAAATTCTTCTCTTAGAACTTAGGATCTAGCCATAGAACTTTCCTATTGACTATTATAGAAGACTGGTGATGGGACCCACCTTCTTAGGAGTGCTAACCACTTCTTGGCTCTTTTTATGAAGTTTCACATGGGTAGTCTCAAACCCTCAACACTTGATTGAGAGGGTTAAGAACAACATGAGGAAGCTCAATGAAGAGTTCTAATAGGACCATGAGGCTTGAGGAACACCTTGGGTGACTTAGCCATTCACACCCTTACACCTCACCATACACATCATCACACTCGATCACAACTCTAATCCACTCAAAATCTAAAATGACCAAATTTACCCAAAATTACAAAAAATGCCCAAAATAGTCCTAATTTCTCCAAACTACCCAAATCACTCAATTTTCACCCCAAATTCCCAAATTTACCTAATTACTCTAGTTTTCACCAAAATTCTCCAAATTACTCTGATTTTCACTAAAGTTGCCAAAATCGTCAAATCCACTTCAAATTCACCTCAAATCCAACAAAATTAAAAAAAAAAATCAAGTCCAACCCCACCAAATTTCAAGCTTTAATTCAAATTCACCAAAGCTCAAATCCAAATCCACGTAAGTCCACCCCAAGTCCAAAATCCATCAAAATTTGAATCCTCATGCCAAAATCCAAATTCACCAAACTCATGTCCAAAATTCCATCATTAGAAATTTAAAGTTTCATCGAGCCCATCATGATTAATCTCAAACCTAAAATAAATCATCCAAGCCCAGGAATCCAACCTCTCTTAACTCATGCCAAAAGCCCACCAAAGTACACCCAATTTCTATATCCGTTTAGACCTAAGTCCACATGACAAAAAAAAATCAGCCCCCACATTTGATTTGATTAAACCTATGGTGAAATACTCCATGATTGAATTGGCTAAGTTTGGAAGTCATAAAAAATCCTCTCAAGACTTGAAATTCTCATCCATCTCCATTAGTGCAAGCCATGTTGGCTATCCATGAGCCATGGGCAAGCCAAATGGCTTCATCCAAGCCATATGGAAGCCATGAAGCCTTGTAAAAGCCTCATGTGAACCACCTTGCCATTTATGACTAAATGGGGACGTACTTTTCACTCTTGGCAAAAAGCATTTAACCACTACAATGATTCACTTAAACCCAAAATTAAGCCCTAAGCTCATGATGGGGAATTGTCCACTCACTCCCCCAAGTTGCCCACTAGCCCTAGCCTTAAGAGGTGTGCTTAACCCAAATACATGACTTAAACCCAAATTCCCCCTAAAATCAAGTCAAATCCACTCTACTTCAATTCAAGCTATGTACACATGTCAACACCCAATTGACTTCACAATCCTCCACTTCTGACTCCCATCAGCAAAATGCTGACCTCTCATGGCTTAGTCGACCACCATGGCCCCCAGAACTTTCCAAACCTATTAGCCACCAAGAGGGAAAAACTCAAAATTAAGCCCATCCAATGTGGCTCACTTCCATTGAACTTTTAGCCTTGTCTTTTCTCTACATAGGCGCCACCTTGGACCCCTGACCTTGGCCAATTGACCACCATGGTCTACCCTATAAGGACCCCTTTCACGGCCAAAGAAGGGACATGCACAAACCTTAGGGAAATTCTGCCAAAATTGCTCCAAACCCTTCTCACACTTGCAGGAAGCTCATTCCCATTATTTTTAGCCACTCTCCCCCACCTCAAAACCCTAACTTCTCCACTGAAATTCAGGGCATTTTTGTCCATTTTCATCAACTACACCAAAACTCGAGATTGATTGGTCCAAAAGCCTCCCCACACCTCAAAACCACTTCCTCAATCAAAATACCACTTTTTTGAGGCTTCTAACCTCGTGCTAGACCAAATCCGATCCATCATTTGGTCTGAGTCATACTTAGAACCATCCATTGAGCAAACCAACACTTTAAGGAGGTTGTTGGAGTCAAGGCAAAGCTTCTCAACTAACCTAATTGAGGCCTCACATCTTCGGCCAAGGTATAGCTAAAAAATCCCAAAATCTCTCTTGGTTTTGGTCTTTTTATGAATGGAATGAATGATCCATGTCTACTTAGTCGTATAAATGTGTTCATCTCAATAAGATGAAGCTAAATGAACAATCTGTTTTGAATTTGATTAAGTATCGAGAGAGATATTAACACTAGAGTGTGGATAGTTCTCGAGTTAAGGTTCATTTTGGACGATGAATGGATGTCGTCCATTCACGTATATTTAAAGTGAATGCACAAATCAAATCAAATGGTGGATCGAACCGGTACAAGGCCCCATACCACAAGGAGATGGGTGGTTGAGGCGTAACGTGCAACCAATAGGAAAGCGCCACATGAGGTTTCGGAGATGCTGTGGTTGAGGTGGCACTGATGCGGGGAGATTTAGTGTGACAATTTTGCAAATATTTTTCAATATTACAAAATTACACACGACAGATATATAATAAATATGCAATATAATCCCAACAAAAATACTCTTTATGTAAATTATTTATCTTTTAAAACTCTTTTTAAATTGCTAAATCCCTTTTAATATCAACGCAAGTATACGTATCGCTCAAGTAATGAAGGGCTCTAATGGAGTCCTAGATATCGATTCCACAGGAAAATTGGAAAATCCTAAAGTAAATTATGAAAATTATTTTTTAGCAAAAACAAAAACAAAAGTAAAAGTAAAGTGCGAAGTTTGAAAATTAACTACTCAAGTGAATGCTAATTAAAATACAGATGTAAGAATACAAAAATTAAACTAAACTAAATTCTAAATTTTCCAAAGTAAAATTACAAAAATTAAACATTTTTTTTTGTGACAAAAAGTTCAAATTTAAGAAAACATCCTTCCCCTTTACAATGAGTATATCGATTGTGAAGAAATTGAAATCATTTGAAAAAATATATATATAAATTATTTTATGCCAAATAGGAGCAATCATATTCTTTACCCTCTTTCGAGTGCTATAAAGAACATTGACTAATCCAGAGTTTGGTCCTTAATTTTGTGGTTAGGTTGGGAGGATACCGGTTGCCACTCCAGAGCTCCCACTACTCCGTCACCTGAGGGTTAACAATCTCACATTAGTTTCCAATCAACTGGACCAAATTGGGGGTTTTAATCTGTCACCTTAAAATCTCCAATTTTGCATCCGATTTCCTTTTTTATTTGCACCCAATCTCATGAATGACACTCTCCCATGAAATCAAATGTGATTCTCCATATGTTGTAGAAATCATATCTCATTTAAGAACATATGTCTCTCAACAAGTTTTAACATTTTAATTAGACAGGTCGAAAAGTAAATAAAGATCAGAGTTCAAATCATCACAAATTATTATCATTTAAAGCCATGAAAAATAAAATCTATTCTTAACAAAACCATATCTTAAAGTAGAGAGAAGGATAAAAAAGACTATTCAGAATTCATGAGAAGCATACGATAAAACATGGATATCATATATAGAAACAAGTTTACAAAATAAAAGAAATAAAAATACAACTTATCTCATAATCCTTCCCAAAAAAATTCCTAGAAATTCTCTCCAAGCCTTTCTCTCTTTACAATCACTCCCAATTCTCTCTTAGAAGTGTAATGAAGAAGAAATCTCTCACCTTCCCTCTCCTCTTACAACCCTAGAAGAAAATCTCCTTATCTCTCTCTATCTCTAACTCGTGCCCCCTTTCCTCTCTCATGCCACCCCCTTCAACTCTTCAAATCTTCTTCTTTTATTTTGGGCAGCTTCCTTTGGAAAAGAATTCAAAATTTCCTTCAAAAGTCAACACTTTCGAATTCAAAAGATGTGTGATTTGATTCAAGAGTCATATCCTTCCAAAAAAGAACCTTCCAAAGTGTCTAGATGCATTAAATTACTCCAAGAGATGTGTAGAATAAGCGTCCCTTTTAAAATTCGTGCAAAATTTGTCTCGAACCTCCTTAATTTGAAAAAGTTGTCCTTGGCGCATCATGCGCCAGTTCTCTGGATTTTGGCAAAATCCCAAAATTCACTGTTTTGACTTCAAATTTTGTCATTTTTACCATTTTTGCTCAAAATGCCTAAAAATGATATACCTGCAACAAAAATACAAAAATACCCTTCTTTAAAGTGCAATATCACCAAAAATAAGTATAAAATATGTACTTAAAATAGTATATTATTTTGGTGTATCAGGCGTCGACGTGGTGAAGTAGGAAATTACAAGTTTTCCAATTTAATTAAATCTAGAAAATGAAATATAACTTCAAAAAACATATCTCGGTGTAGAAAGATCAAATAAATAAAAGAAAAATATTGTTGTGCTCAATGAGCAGAGGAGAATTTAATGAACATAAAATTAGAAATAAATACTTAAATTAACTAAATACCCTGAGAATTATTTAAATCATAAGTAATTAAATTTTAACCACCATGAGATGAAATATTCAGGGTTTATTCCTTATAAGCCTAGGGATGTACACTGATTTTTCGAAAGTCAGATGACAACTCTAGCCCTAAAAGCACTAATTTTTTATAATATTCACTTCTATTTTATTAAAATAATTATAAAAATAAAACAGAAATCAGAAAAACAT
Source organism: Phalaenopsis equestris (assembly GCF_001263595.1). NCBI lineage: Eukaryota > Viridiplantae > Streptophyta > Magnoliopsida > Asparagales > Orchidaceae > Phalaenopsis > Phalaenopsis equestris. The sequence goes on along the minus strand of NW_018164594.1, from coordinate 793,484 downwards.
AAGATAAAGTTTGACAAGTTAATTAAAGTCAGTGACACTTAAGAAAAATTAAACTAAATTTAAAATAAAAAATGTATTATCTAAATATTTTTCTACTTAAAATCATAAAAAAAACATCAATAAAATTCAAAACAACATAAAATTTTCTCTTATTTAAGACACTAAGCTTACGATGTTCTCATAAAAATTATAAAGACAAAAAGTGTATTTTGAACATCTAAATGCATTTTCTAATATTTCTACATATTATTGACTTAGATAATTATAAAAAAAATAAAATATAGGTCAAAAAATACAAAACAATGTTTGGTGAGTTCACAGATGTCAGGGGGACTGAATAAAAATAAAAGTGATTTTTAAAATTAAAAATATATATATTTTTATATTTATTTTCATATTAAAAATCAATTAAAAACTATAAAAATTAAAATATAATTCAAGAAAATCATAAAAATGGTCATAATTTATTAAGGTTAGAGGACATATTTTGGGTAATTAACTTAATTATCATTAAAAATTCATAATTATGGGTTTAAATAATTACAAAAACAACTAAATTTCATAAAAATATAATTTCACTTCTAATGTTTTAAATAGTCTATGAGTGAGAGGTCAGTGGAGTTTCATCACCTTTTGAATTAAAATTTAAGAATTATGGGGAATAAATCCTAGGGGTATAATGGTAATTTTGAAAGTGTACATTCTAGCCACAAATTTTAGGATTTATCAGAGGGAAAGGGCATTAAATTACGATGATTAGTTCACTGGAATGACTAAAACATAAGGGTAAGTGAGGGTAGTAACCCACTCATAGCATTTTGCAGAAGGGTAAAATTGTAAATACTTGAATTGTTATGACAGGAAGGAAAAAAAATGGATGATCCAAGGGTGATGCTCTAATTGAGGGATTAGATTTGGTGATACTAATGGAAATAATAGACATCAACACCTGCGGTGACTCACAAGTCGTCATTCAATAAGAAGGTGAACAATATAAGATTTTGAAGTCAAAGATGGAACAATACTTCTGCCACACGATGAAGTTATTGGAATGAATCCCTAACGTGAAGTTGTATCAAATCCTCAAAAGGTATAACGCCAGATATTTTATTTAAGATCGCTAAAGAATTTGTGTGCCTGCCAAAATATTCCATCAATATCACGATACTAGGATATCAAGTGTTATCTCAGATCAACATGGGCACCTTACATAAGTTGGGAAACAAAGAGACAGTAGCTGCAGTGGCCGAGGATATTGAGGATTAGCGCCAACCACTAGTTGAATACTTACAGGCGGGAAAATTGCCAGAAGACAAATCAACAATGCACTAGATAAAGAAGAGAGCACTATCATATGCCTTGATGGACAATGTTCTGTACAAAAGATCCTTCAACCAGTTGTGGCTGAGGTGCTTGAACAAGTCAGAGGCACAAGAGATTGTCGAGGAAGTGCTTGCAGGTCAGTGTGGTCCCTATCAGTCCGGCTCAAAGATGAAGATGAAAGTTAAGAGGATGGGGTACTATTGGCCAACAATGATGATGGGCTACATGGAGACTGCCAGGAATTGTCACCAGTGTCAGATATACATAATGGTCTTGCATTAACCTCCGAATGTGCTATGATATGTCTTGAAGCATGCTTTATTTCATTTATCTTTTACACTTATTTTAGATGAAATTACATTTTAAAAAATATATTTTTATGTTTTTTCATGCAGGTATAATATGTAGAACATTTGGAGTGAAGCAGGATTAAAAAGTAGCAAAAAGGAGCTGAATGGGACAAAACTTGGATTTCACATAACTGGAGCCTAGCCACCAGGTTTTGGGTGTCAAGGTGCTCCTTTCAAGCACCCTGGTGCCAACTTATGGGTGCCTAGGTGCCAGTCTCTGTGCATCCACCCGAGAAGGCGGCACCTAGGTGCCAAGTTTGGGCGCCAAGGCACAATAATTTTTTATAGTTTCTAAACTGTGAATTTGAGAGTTATTTGGTGGTTTTTAGCAGTTGGGCAGAGGATTATGCAAGAAGAAGAAGAGAAGAGAATTGATAAGGAAGCACCAGGGAGCAGTAGGAACATCTGAGAAGCAAAGTAAAGTGTGGAGAAAGGCTAAGAAATCTTAGGGAGACTTGAGGTTTGTAGGATTACCACATTTTCTTGAGTGTTTGGTGAGGTTTTTGAGAGAATATTGTAAAGGTATCATTTCATCAGTGCAAGAACTTTGATCCAGCATTGGTAGGAACCTTTCATCTTTTAAGAGAAAGATAACTAAGTATTGCATTTACATATATATTGTAGTTGTTGTAACACATACTTTGTGGATTTAATTAGTTATTTGATGAAAATCTCCATCATGTTCTTCATGCTTAGTGAGTAGGTTTCCCTTAATTTTCTCTTGTGATGCATATGTAAGATATGTAGGATGCAAAGATACTTATAGAATTTAAATTTTAATCTTAATGTGATGGTTTTTACTTCATGCTTAATTTAATAACAATTTGGTTAATTGGTGAGTTAAAACTTGTTGCAACCAAATAAAGATCCGAGAGAACTATGGTTTTATCAACTACGAAAAACCAAATTGAATAACTTCCATTCTGAAACATTCATTATCTTTTTCTATTGCAGGATATTTCATAGCTTTTGCAATATTAAATATTACTTCTTGATCGTTAACGTTAACTCTCAGTTAACTCTCATTATTAATTCTCCTTTTTGCACATCTAGTACAGCTCTCCCTGTTGCAAGAAATGGTCTTCTCAAATTAGGAATTTCTTTATCCTCCTCCATATCCAATACTATAAAATCTACAAGAAAAGTAAATTTATCCACTTTAACTGATACATCTTCTATAACTCCTTTTGGATAAGTTATTGATCGATCAGCTAACTGAAAGTTACAGTAGTAGGGGAAATCTCTCCCAAATTTAAGCGTTTAAAGATCGATAAAGGCATAAGATTGATACTCGCTCATAAATCAAAGAAGGCTTTTCTAAAAAACTTTTCACCAATAGCACAAGGTACAGTAAAACTACCAGGATCTTTTAATTTTTCAGGAAACTTTTTCTGAATAATAACACTACACTCTTCACTAAGTGCAACAGTCTCGTGATATGTAAACTTCATTTTCTTGTTTAGTATATCCTTCATAAATTTCATATAGCTTGGCATTTATTCCAAAGCTTCAACAAAAGAAATATTTATCGTTAACTTCTTAAGGATTTCCAAAAAAAAATGTAAATTTTTTATCTTTGTTCTTTTGCTTCAGTCTTTGAGGAAACGAAAGTAATGGATTTTCTAAGGGAACTTGTGTTTGTTCCTTTTCATTGTGGTCATTTTCCTTTTCTTCCTACTCTTCATCAACTTCAATTTATCTTTGGATTTTTGTTTCAACTTCTTTTTCACTTCGTAATTGATCAGCATTAATTTGCTCCTTATTCTAATTTTTGAATTAACTTCCACAGTACTCGGAAGAATTCCTGAAGTGCAGTAGCAATATGCCCTAATTGATTTTCAATATTTCTAATAGCAGCTCCTTGATTTTGTATTTGATTTTCCATATTCAACATTACTTCTTCCATTGTCAACTTCTTTTCCTTAACTTGTGAGTTAGGGTTAGAGTTAAATCCAGGAGGATAATAAGGTCGATAATTAAGATTTCCTTGGTTGTTCAAATTTGCGGAGAGATTCACCGAATTGTTTTAATTATTCCAACTAAAATTAGGGTGATTTTTCCATCCAGGGTTGTAATAGTTAGAATAGGGATTATTATTTCAATTATTTATAGCATTTAAAGTTTCATAAGATGATTGAATATCAATTATCTGTCATAGTGAATTTTCTTTTAATACTGGGAGTATTTGAGAATAGTTCACTCTAATTTGATCAATACTTTTTTGAAACAGAAGCAATTTGAGATGCCAAAATATAGATTGCATCAGATTCATGAATACTAGCTACTCTCTTAGGATTTACCCATTTAGAGGGCCATTGAAAATTGTTGGTAGCCATTTCTTCAATTAAAAAATATGCTTTATCAAAAGATTTTGACATTAGTGATCCACCTGCAGCAGCATCTATAATAGATCTAATTGATCCTACTAATCCATTGTAAAATATTTAAATAATTAACCAATCTGGTAAATCATGGTGTGGACATTTTCTAAGAAGATCTTTAAATCTTTCCCAAGCTTCATATATCGATTCCCATTCAAACTGACAAAAAGATGTAATATCAGATATTCAAACTGACAAAAAGATGTAATATCATTTCTAAGCTTAGCAATTTTTTAGCGTGGAAAATATTTAGCCAAGAATTTTCGTGATAGTTCTCCTCAAGTTCTAATAGATCATGGTGCAATTGAATTTAACCAAGCTTTAACTATTTCCCTTAATGAAAAAGGAAAAAATCTAAGTCTAACAACATTATTAGACACACCGTCATATTTAAAAGTAGCACAAATTACAAAAAAATTAGCAAGATGTAAGTTAGGATCTTCAGTAGGTGTTCCTCCAAACTAATGATTTTGTACCATTTGGATAATAACAGCTTTTAACTCAAATGAATTAGTAGTAACATCAGGATTTTGAATATTCAAGTGAAGTTCATCTGCTGTCGGATTAGCATAATCTTTTAAAGGTCTTTATCGATTTTCATTTACTTGATTATCTAAGTTATTCACCATTTCGTTTAAATTTTTAATTTCTTTTTATTGTTTCAAATTTTTCTAATAGTACGTTCTAATTTTTAATCGTAAGGTACTAACCTTCAGATTCAATATTTCGCATAAACAAATATAATAAGCAAAGAAAAAATTCTTAAATATGTAGTTATATATTTTTTGGATTTTTAATTTTGTATATTAATTTTTTTATAGTTATATTATCTCTAAATTTTCTAATTTTCTGATTTACCAAATCTATTTAATTTACCGTGACCTTCCCCATCAACGACGCAAAAAACTTGATCCACGAAAGTATAGTTGTGCAAAATATATAAAGTTGATTGTGCTATGCAACGATGCCAAAATCTTGATGCAATAGTTTATGAATAAGAAATTTAAGTAATTTATGTTGAGATTCTACGTAAGTATACGTATCGTTATCAAATAATAAATGACTTTCTATTTAAGGCCCAAATATCGATCCCACAGGGAAGGTTTAAATTTGAAATGATAAATTAACTAGGAAATTCACAGAAAGTAAAACAAAATTGTTGTCACTAATTTTGAATGTTGAGATATTATCAAAACTAAATTATTTAACTACTAGCAAAATTGAAGTGCAAAGTTTAAACAATAGCTACTAAAATATTAAACTATGTAACTATATTTATGTGATGAAGATTTCTTATGTGAAAAAATATGTTTCTCACTGTTTCTCAATTTTGGTAAAATGAGATGAGATAAATGGTTTTACTATGTATTGTTCTAAATAAAAGCAGTTTTAATTCTCTACCCTGATACAATTATTGGGCCATCCCATATATATAATTTAATTTAATTAATTCAAATCACTTTTAATTAATTCGTGGCTAGGCTAGGGGATATTGGCTCCCACTCTAGAGCTCCCACTTCCCTTCACCTGAAGGCTAATTCTCACTTTAGTTCTTTAAACACTAAGACCGAATTGGGGATTTTAGTTTGTCACCCTAAAATCTCCAATTCTACACCCAACAATATATATTTCCCTATTTATTTGCACTTAATTCCATGAACGAAACTCTCCTTCATGGAATCAAATGTGATCCTCACTCTGTTGCAGAACTCATACTTCATTTCTCGGATTATATTTTTCACAATAAATTTTAACAATTCAATTGGCCAGATCAAAAATTAAATTAAGTTCAGATTTTAAAAATCATTACAATTTATTTTATATTTTAACATTGACACATCCACATTATCTCTTCATTCCACCATATCTCCCACCATATCTCAGAGTAGGGCTCAGAGTAGGGAGAAAGATAAAGGACACTACCCAGACTTCATGAGAAAGATACAACTAAATACAAATTTCATATATAAAAGAAAGTTCATACAACACTAATAAACAAACGACACTTATCTAAAACTCTTTCTCAAAGCAAATCTCTTGTAGTCTTTCCTAGGAAATGTAGGAAGAAGAAATCTCTCACTTTTCTCCTTCTCCAACACTCTTAGAGAAGAACTCACACTTAATCTCAACACAAAAACTTTAAATTCTTAAAGAAAAATCACTAATAGACTCCAAAATGATGGTGGAATGAAGATGGGAAAGTGTATGGTGTGTAAGAGATTGAATTAAGGCGAAGAATGACGAAAAATGAGCAAATTTTCTGATCAATTTCAGCTCCAAATAGAGCCTAGAGTCGGTTCTCCAATAGGTGCATCCAAAAACTCTTCAAAAAGCGTTCAAATTCGTCGACCGACACTGGCATCGTTGGTGTCAGTGGTCCGCAATTTAATTCACTGCTCTCTGTGCTGAACAAATTTTTAACTTCTTCAGTTTGACTTCAAATTTCATCATTTTTGCTTCCTTTTTCCTCCAAGTCCTAAAATTTAACAACCTGCAAGAAAACATGAAAAATACCTTCTATTAAAGTGCAATATCACCAAAAATAAGTATAAAATATGGGTCTAAAAATGCATATATTTTTGGTGTATCATGTATTGATCTAATGAACGAGACGAGATCGGACGAGGGAATAGTGTGTGAACGCTGATCCCTGGATACTATTAATATAAGACTTTTTGATTAAGACATGAATATCGAACCCATAGGGAGAATACACAATATGCACTATTCAACAACAAACTCTCTATTTTTAATAAAAAGATAATTATCTAAACTAAAGATGATTTTTGCAGTAATGAAAATTTAAATATTTTTGGTGTTTTCAATATTTTGATAGAACAATAATAATTTAAAAAGATACTTAGAGTTTTTGTAGAAGAAAAGCACTAAATATGAAAATATTTTTCTTCTTATTATGAATCAGTAATAAGTACAAGAATTCTGTTGTGGAAGTATGCAAATTGTGTTGTGCCAAATAGGAGCAATAATATTCTTTACTCTTACTAGAGATGTTATAAAGAACATTGGCTAATTTAAGGTTTGAATAGTTCTGAAGACCGGCTAGGCAAGGAAGATACTTGCTCTCATTATAGAGTTGCCTCGATTCCCTCCATCTGGGGGCTAACATTCTCGTATCAGAACCTAAAACAATAAACCAAGTTTGGGGCTTTAACCTGTCACTTTAAAGTCCTCTAACTCTACACCCTTCAATGAATATTTCTCTATTTATTTGCACTCAATCATATGAATTACATTCTCATTCATACAACCTCATGTAATTCTTTCCAATTGTTGACTGAGACAATACCGGCATGGTTCTTACATATTCTCACAATAAATTTTAACGTCTGGATTGGCCAAATCAAGAAGTAAATTATCACAACTTCCTTCTATCATTAAAGATTAATACTTTCTATAACTTCCATCCAAAACTTAATTACTCATCATTTTAAGAAGAAAGATAAAGAAAACTACTCAGAATTCATGGAGAGAACAAAACCACAGTTTAATTTAAAAGAAGAAATCATTATCAAACTAACAACAAGTCTTAATTAAAACCAAAAGTAGTCTCAAAACAAAAAGATAATAACTTATCTCAAGTTCTCTACCAAACTCTTCTCTACCAAACTCTTGAAGTCTACCAAACTCTTGAAGTTCGTTTGATTCTCTTCTCCTTAAATTCACTCAAGATAAAATAACAAAAAAGGATAAAATAAAAGTAAAAGTGGTGCCTGAAAATCTCTCCAAACTAACTCCCCAAATGAGAACTTTCAAAACTTTCCAATACTTTTAGGACCTCTTTCAAAGTCCCAATCTTCTTTCTTTTATAATTTTCCAAAAGGTGCCTTGGTTTCTCTTCAAAATATATCTATATTTGATGTATTTCCCCAAGAGATGCATCCTTTCATGATAATTTTCGTCAATGATGGTTATAACCACCTATTAAGCTAATGGGTGCCTCAAAAACCTCTTTAAAATTCATAGAAACTGAATTTACTCATCCAATAACTGCCACTGGCGCTTAAGCACTGGGCCTCTGGCGCTTAAGCGTGGCCTTCTCTGTTTAACCATCACTTAAGCACCGGATCTGGCGCATAGGTGCCAAAACGCTTTTGCACATTTTTCACCTTTTTACTCCAAATTTGATCTTTTTTTCACCCGTTTAAGCATTTTTCACCCTTTTTACCTGTATCTGTAAGAAAAACACAAAAATTTCTTTCATTAAAGCACAATATCTCAAAAATAAGTATAAAAATGTGTTTAAAAATACTATATATTTTAGGTGTATCAAAATCCCCCAAACTTAAAATGTTACTTGTCCTCAAGTGACACTTCAATCTTTAAAAACTAAATATGTATGATTTGTATATGAGTTTCTTTAGGAGTTACTAAAATTTTGATTTAGAAATATAACAGTCTAATTTAGAAAAAATATTCAGTAAATGAGACCAACTTAAAGTTTAAAAATTCTTAAAGTTAAGAAAGATGAAAATATGAGTTTCAATCTATTTCAGAAATATATTGTAGATTTTCCAAATTTAGAATTTAGTTCTTTTATTATCTCCATTTAAACTGTTGGAGGTTTCTTGCCATCCAATATGCTCAAGATGTGCATGAATCTCCAATACCTTAGTCTCCAATACAGACATGGTATTTTCAGTTTTGTTGATCTTCTCTGATATCCCTTCAATACTAACAACTAAGAAACCATTATACATCTCTTATGCACTTTGACTAATGAATTTCTTCCTCATGGTCTCCTCCTTCTTCTTCAAATCCATCACCCATGAAGACATCATCTTAAAATCTATCTCTCTCTTAGACTTTAGGGCTAGAAATGATCTAGGGTGAAATTCCTTCATTAAACCCTTCTATTTATAGGCCTAAATCCTTCCAATATCTCTTAGACACGTTTAGAAACTACATTGGCATGTTTTGCAAACTTCTAGGCAATTTTCCCTTCTAGAATATTAATTTCACACATGTTTATAAACTGCTAAGCTTAAGCGTCGTATTTGGTGCTTAAGCACCAGTGCACATTTTTGCACTAGTCAACTTAATGTCCAAATTCTCATTTTAACATGACCAAATCACTAAATAAAGTCTTAAAATCAATACTAACACATAATAGTCTCAAAAATACTACCTAAACTTTCTTAATCACACATAAAACAACAATCAAAATAAAAACACACTAATAACTATGGGTTACCTCCCACAAAGCGCTTGGTTTTACGTCGTCAGCCTGACGTAACCAATGCTTACTCTGGTTGACCCAACATCATTCCATTATTAAACTTATGCTCATCCCCTATAAAATAAGGTTTCAGTCTATGTCCATTAACTTTAAATATTTGCTCAGACTTAGGATCTTTAATATCTACAACTCCATAAGGATAAATTTTAATCATAATAATGGGCCCATCCACCTGGACTTAAGTTTGCCTGGAAATAATCTTAAGATTGAATTAAATAGCAAAAGTTGTTTCCTTGGCTAAAAATTTTTAGTAAGAATCCTTCGATCATGCCACATCTTCATATTTTCTTTATAAATTTTGGCACTTTCATAAGATTCGTTCCTTATTTTCATATTCCTTATCTCTTCAAGCTCATTTAATTGTAACAATCTTTTCTCACCGGTATCTTTCAAATTATAATTGAACTCTTCAATCGCCCAATATGCCTTATGCTCAAGTTCAACTGGTAAGTGACAAGCTTTTCCAAATAGTAACCTATATGGGGACATTCCTATAGGAGTTCTGTATGCAGTCCTAGAAGCCCGCAAAACATAGTCAAGTTTGACCGACCAATCCATTATTTTTCCATTCACAGATTTTTTCATAATTTTTTTTAATTTCCCAATTGGATAATTCAGTCAAACCACTTGTCTGAGGATGATAAGCAGTAGCAATCCTATGATTTATATGATATTTCTTTAATAATTTCTCCATTATGACATTTCCGAGATGACATCCCCCATCAGTAATGATAACTCTTGGCATCACAAATCTATAAAATATATTCATTTTCAAAAATTTTGCA
>NW_018164594.1:780867-782876 GCF_001263595.1 Phalaenopsis equestris | reverse complement strand
CGGCATACCACAGAACACGCCACTCATTAATAGTGAATAAATTTTCATCTGGAAAATGTTCATTAATTCAAAACAGAGTGGTTTTTCTAATTCAATCCTAGACAAATGATCAATGATTTGATTTTCAATCCCCTTCCGATCTACTATTGCAAAATCAAATTCTTAAAAAATTTGCAAAATAAGAATCCATCTTTATAAGTCTAGGTTTAGCATCCATCATTTTCATTAAATACTTAATAGCAGAATAATATGTATGCACTACACAATGAGTTCCAATTAAATATGATCTAAATTTATCAAAAGCATATACTATTGCTAATAACTCTTTTTCAATTGTTGTATAATTAATTTGAGTTTCATTAAGAGTTTTACTGACATAGTAAATAAATTTGTAAATTTTATCATATCTTTGTCTTTAAACAACTCCAATAGCATAATCACTAGCATCACACATTAATTCAAAAGGTTTTTCCCAGTTTGGTGAAACTATAATTGGTGCAGTGATTAGTTTTTCTTTTAAAAACTTAAAAGCACTTAAAAGCTTTTAGGCATTCAAGCTTTTAGGCATTCTTCATCAAAATAAAAAATTACATTTTTGTCCAGTAAATGGCATAAAGGCTTAGTAATCTTTGAAAAGTCTTTAATATATTGCTTGTATTATCCAACATGTTCTGAAAAACTCCTAATTTCCCTTACATTTGTTCGGTAAGGTAAAGTAGCAATCACTTTGATTTTAACAGGATCTACTTTCATACCATATTTTGATATTTTATGTCCTAATACAATTCCTCTTGTTATCATAAATTGACATTTTTTCCAGTTAAGGACTAAATTTGTTTCTTCATAGCGCTTAAGAACTTTTGATAAATATTCTAAACATGAGTCAAATGAAGTTCCAAATAGTGAGAAATCATCCATTAATACTTCAATCCCTTTTTCAATTAAATCCCAAAAAATTATCATCATACATCTTTGAAATGTAGCACGGGTATTACATAAACCAAAGGGCATTCTTCTAAAAGCAAATGTATCATAAGGATTGGTAAAAGTTTTTTTCTCTTCATCCTAAGGAGTTTCTTGTATTTGGTGATAACTGATATATCCATCCAAAAAATAAAAGTATTTATGCTCAGCTAGTTTATCCAGTATTTGATCTAGAAAGGGTAGTGGAAAATTATCTTTCATAGTGGCAAGATTTAATTTTCTATAATTGAAGCATATTCGCCACCCTGTGATCTGTCTAGTAGGTATCAATTCATTATGTCCATTCACATTCACAGTTACTCCTCCTTTCTTAGGAACGCAGTGAATTGGACTAACCCATGCACTATTTGAAATGGGGTAGATAATTCCAGTATCTAAACACTTTAAAATTTCTTCTTAACAACTTTTTTCATCACATGATTCAATCTCCTTTGAGCATCAGCCCTAGGTTTGCAGTTCTCCTTCATATGAGTTTTATGTATACGAATTGAAGGACTATTCCTTTAATATCAGCTATTGTCCATCCAAAGGCTTTCTTAAAATTTTTCAGAATTTTCATTAACCTTCTTCTTCCATTGTTAATTTTGAAGAAATTATAACTGGTAATGTAGAGGAATCTCCTAAAAAGGCATATTTTAAATGATCAGGAAGTAACTTAACTCTAGTTCTAAAGGTTTTTCAATAAATAGACAAAATGATTTATCTTTGTTTATCATGTCCAAAACTTCAAAACTTTCTCTAACATAGTTTGAATTTTTCTTAAAAGGATCTTCACATTGATTTAATTCCTCTTCTTGATCGTGTTCCAAATCTTTTTCTTCAGATTTTTCTTCATAAGTAGTTCTAAAATGACATTCACTTAGATATCTTATAACATCTATCCTATAACATTCATTATCTTTACCTTTTCCAGGGTATTTCATTGATTTTAAAATGTTAAAAGTAATAGTTTGATCATCGATGCCCATTGTTAATTCCCTTTTATGCACATCTATCATTGCTCTTCTTGTGGCTAGGAATGGTCT
>NW_018164594.1:758884-780652 GCF_001263595.1 Phalaenopsis equestris | reverse complement strand
AGCTTTCCCATAAAATCTGTCTCCTATTACACATGGAATTGTAAGGCTACCAGGATCTTTAAGCTTTTTAGGAAGCTTCTTCTGAATTATCACACTGCACTCCTCACTAAGTGCAACGGTCTCATTATCTTCAAACTTCCTTTTCCTGTTGAGAATATCCTTCATAAACTTTACATAGCTCTACATTTGTTCTAAGGCTTTAACAAACGGAATATTAATTGTAAGCTTCTTACATATTTCCAAAAAATTTGAAAATTGTTTATCCAACTTCCACTGATGAAGTTTCTGAGGAAATGGAGGTGGTAGTTTTTCCAAATCAATTTTTAGTGGAGAAATAGGTCTCTCAGAATTTTTGGAGCGGGAGCGTCCTATTATTCAATTTCTTCTCTCTCTACTTCAATTTCTTTTTGAACCCGACCTTCCCACACTCTTCCGCTCTTAAGTTGAACGACTTTTACTTATTCTTTATTCTGTTCTTTTGGATTTGATTCAATGTTACTAGGAAGTGTTCCTTGGGATCTATTACTTAATGAATTTGTTATTTCCAAGTTAATTCTCAATATTTATAATTGTAGCTCCTTGACTTTGTAATTGATTTCCCATTTGTAACACCACTTCTTCTATAGAAAACTTCTTCTCCTTAAACTATGTATTGTTGTTGAAACCTGGAGGATAAGTAGATCTATAATTATTATTCCCTTGGTTGTTCCATTTTTCCAATGGGTTTCCTTGGTTATTCCCCCATTGTTGATTATTACCACCCAAATTGTTATTCCAGTTAAAGTTGGGATGGTTCTTCGAACCTGGGTTATAATAATTTGAATATGGGTTATTCTGCTTATTACTTATAGCATTCATAGTTTCTAATGATGCTTGAGAATCTACCATTTGACCTAATGAATTCTCTTCAATCATGGAAATTGGTTGAGAAAAATTCATTCCAAATTTGTCTAACTTTCTTGAAATTGCAGTAGCTTGATTTGTTAACATGATAAATGCATCAGTTTCATGAATATTGACTACTTTCTTAGGATTTACCCTCTCAGAAGGCCATTGAAAATTATTGGTAGCCATTTATTCAATTAAAGCATAAGTGTCATGAAATGATTTTGACATCAATGAAACTCTAGCAGCGACATCGATAATTGATCTAAGAGATCCAACTAATCAAATATAAAAAGTTTGAATTATTAACCAATCTGGAATAGCATGGTGTGTACACTTTCTTAAGAGTTCTTTAAATCTTTCCCACGCTTCATAAATATATTCTTCTTCAAACTGATTAAAAGATGTAATATCATTTCTAAGCTTTGCAGTTTTTTATGGTGGAAAATATTTAACAAGGAATTTTTGTGCTAAATCACCCCAAATTCTGATAGATCTAGGTGATAACGAATTCAACCACATCTTAGTTTTATCCCTCAGTGAGAAAGAAAATAACCTAAGCCTTTTGGCATCATTTGATACACCATCGTATTTAAATGTAGCGCACAATTCTAGAAAATTGGCAAGATGTAAATTTGGATCTTCAATTGGTGATTCCCCAAACTGATTATTTGATACCATTTGAATAATTGCATGTTTAAACTCAAATGAATTAGCCACTACAGTAGGTTTTTTAATATTACAATGAAGTTCATCTATAGTAGGGTTGACATAATCTCTTAAAGATCTAAACTCTTGATGAATATCTAAACTTCTCTTAAAGGTCTAAACTCTTGATGAATTTCAGCATTTTGATCATTTTGGTTTGCCATTTAGTATTTTTTTTTGGATTTTTCAAAATTTATAATTTTTTGTCGTAAAATTTGCTAAGTACCTTTGTCTCTTAATTTTTAGCTTATGAGCGCTTTTGATTTTTATCTTCAGAACCTGAATTACGCATACACTAATCTAAAATAAAATAAAATAAAATAAGCAAAACAAAATAAAATAAGATAACATAACTTAAAGTTTAAATAAAACTTTCTAAAAATAGAAATTTGCTTTTAAAATCAATTTCTCCCTGACAACAACATCAAAAACTTGATCCCTGAATACTGTTAATATGCACAATAATAAATATGCAATGTAACCCAAAAAATAATTTAACTTTAATGAAAATAATTTATCTTTAAAAAAAAAAAATTGATCCTAAAGAAAAATAAAAATTTAACTTTTAATTTATATATATTGGGATACTACGCAAGTATACGTATTGTTATCAAGCAATATAGAACTTTTTGATTAAGACTGGAATATTGAACCCACAGGGAGAATACGCAATATGCACTATTTAACAGAAAACTTTCTATTTTTAATAAAAGGATAATTATCTAAACTAAAGATGATTTTTACAATAATGAAAATTAAATAATTTTTGTATTTTCAATATTTTGATAGAACAATAACAATTTAAAAAGATAACTAGAATTTTTGTAGAAGAAAAGCACTAAATACAAAAATATCTTTCTTCTTGTTATGAATCAGTAATAAGTATAGAAATTCTATTTTGGAAGTATGCAAATTGTGTTGTGCCAAATAGGAGCAATAATATTCTTTGCCCTTATTAGAGATGCTATAAAGAATATTGACTAATTTAAAGTTTGAATATTTCTGAAGACCGACTAGGTAGGGAAGATACTAGCTCTCACTCTAGAGTTTCCTCGATTCCCTCCACCTGGAGGCTAACATTCTCTTATCATAACCTAAAATAATAAACCAAGTTGTGGGCTTTAACATGTCACTTTAAAGTCCTCTAACTCTACACCCTTCAACGAATATTTCCCTATTTAATTGCACTCAATCATATGAACTACATTCTCATTCATACAACCTCATGTGATTCTTTCTAATTGTTGACTTAGATAATACTAGCCCGGTTCTTACATGTGCTCACAACAAATTTTAACATCTGGATTGGCCAAATCAAGAAGTAAATGAAGTGCATGGATTTAAATCATCACAACTTCTTCCATAATCGAAGATCAATACTTTCCACAACTTCCGTCCAAAACTTAATTACTTATCATTTTAAGAAGAAAGATAAATAAAACTACTCAGAATCCATGGAGAAAACAAAACCACAATTTAGTTTAAAAGAAGAAATCATTGTCAAACCAACAACAAATCTCAATTAAAACCAAAAGTAGTCTCAAAACAAAAATATAAAAACTTATCTCAAATCTTCCACCAAACTCTTGAAGTTTCTTTTATTCTCTTCTCTTTACGAGCACTTAAAATAATATAACAAAAATGATAAAATAAAAGTAAAAGAGGTTCCTGAAAATCTCTCTGAACTAACTCATCAAATGAGAACTTTCAAAACTTTCCAATACTTTCAAGACCTCTTTCAAAGTCCCAATCTTCTTTCTTTTATAATTTTCCAAAAGCTTCCTTGATTTCTCATCAAAAGATGTCTAGATTCGATGTATTTCCCCAAGAGATGCTTCCTTTCGTGATAATTTTCGTCCATGGTGGTTATAACCACCTATTAAGCCAATGGGTGCCACAAAAAACTCTTCAAAATTCACAGAAATCAAATTTACTCATCCAATAACTGCCACCGGAGCTTATGCACTGGGCCTTCTCGGTTTAACCGGCACTTAAGCACCGGATCTGGTGCATAGGCGTCAATACTCTTTTGCACAGTTTTCATCTTTTTGCTCCAAATTTATTCTTTTTTCACTCCTTTAAGCATTTTCCACCCTTTTTACTAGTATCTGCAAGAAAAACACAAAATTCCATTAAAGCACAATATCTCAAAAATAGGTATAAAAATGTGTTTAAATCACTACATATTTTAGGTGTATCAAACGCGTGTCGGCTAAGTCAGATGGCGGTGCCAAATCAGAATACGACGCGTGGAGTTTCAATGAATCCCATGTTGATGCGTCGGATGAGCTGGATAAACAAAATAGAGATTTATGATTTATTTAATTCTGAGAACGTAGAAAATTCATATCTTTGCATAGAAAATTTATAAAAATAAAAAAAAAATATCCACTTACTTAGTGAACAGAGGAAAACAATGTGGAATGAAAATTAAAATTGTTTGACTTATATTGTATTTTTAATTAATTAAATACTCAAAAACTTAATTAAATCATAAGTCATTAAATATTAATCGCATGCCTTGAGATTTTGGGGGTTTAAACTTCCTATCCTTAGGGGTGTTCTCTGATTTTTCTAAAGTCAGAGAACACCTCTAAGTGTGGAAGCCCTAATTCTTAAAATAAATCACCTCTGTTTAATTAAAAAATTATTAATATTAAAATATAAATAAAAAAAATATAAAACTTATTTTGGTAGGTTCACTGTGACCAATAGAAAAAATATAAATCAAGTTTTAATATTTATGTAAATTACTATAGTTAATTAAATCCTAAAAACTCATTAAAATTAAAAAAATGTAAAATAATATTAAAAAAATATAAAATAATATTAAAAAAAAACATTCCACACTGTAAAAATAGTCACATTAACTCCTTGTAAAAAATTAAAAATTATTTTGAATTAATTTACCCACTAAACTTGATTTTTTAAGCTAAATTTGATATTTGCATTAAAAAAATTATATAAATTAAATTAAAGGTTAAAAAATTATGAAGAGTAGTTTTCTGAGTTTCTTATGATTAGAGACACTTAAAAAAATAAAATTAAAATTACAATAAATATTTTATTTTTAAGGTATATATTAAATTTAAATAATTAAAAATAATTAAACAAATAATAAAAATCACTAAAATTGAAAAGTGTCCTAAAATATCACAATTGGTTCTCTAGTCACTTGGGAGTAATTATAATATTTTTTTCCTAGTTTTCTGAATATAGTTATAAATTTTTAAAGGCTTAAAAATGAATTTTCCATATATTTGCAATAAAATAATCACAATATGAAATTTATTTCTTTGGGTTCCCTGGACTCAGAGAGAATTAATAAAAATACAAAAGTTAGTTTTCAACTTAAATATTATTTTATATTTAATTAATACTCAAATTCATTAAATAAATCTAATAATTAAAATAAAACTCTAAAAATCATAAAAATTGGTCCTAGTGGTCCTCTAGTCTAGACGAACCTCCAATAATTTTCCTAAGGACAGATAATCTATTTTGATTGATTAAATAAATTAACTTTGAAAACCTATATTTTTTTAATTAAATAATTATTATAAATTAAATTAAATTTTAAAAATTCACATTTTATCCTATGATAGTTCATATGACGCGTGATTGGGGTACTATAAAAATTTCAAACTCATTTGAGTTCTATTTAATAAGTTATGAAGTGGAGAACTTTAAGGGCAAAATGATAATGTTGAATTTTTATGGCTTAATTAAATTTTAGGATTGATTAAGGGTAAATGGTTAATTTTAATCATGATGAATTCTTTTGGATGAATGAAACACAAGAGATTAAACGGTAGAAACCAATACCTCACTTTTCTATAATAAAAGCATACTTGTAATTTCCCTCAATTATTATAATTCGAGAGTTAATTAAATTACATGATTCTAAGGCGAGGGCTTAGATTTTGGAAGATGATAATTCACTAATTTAAAAACCCTAGTCAATGTTTGAGTGATATAATCATTGATAAGGAATAAAATACTATATAATTTAATATCTCTGAAAGTCCTAAATTTGTCCACTCATAAGTCTTAAGGGCTAAGTAGTGAACTAGGTTTAAATTGAAGTTGCTTAATGAGGTTTAGGAAAGAAATATAACTAATTGTGAACATTTTGAAAACACTACATGCCCAGCCTTAATTATAGGCATAAAATTCTTGATAACCTAACCTTGCCCTCAAGACCAATCATTTATATAACTTTTAAGTGAAACATTAAATGACTAATTAAGTGTCCCTCTCATGAGATGATTAAAATATCAGATTCACTGAGCATAGAGTATTTTAATCAATCAAACCCTAAATGTAACTTTAGATTATTATCAGAACAACATAATAAGTTCAAATGACCTCAGAATATTTCAAAAGATTTTAAAGGTTGCTTAAAGTCATGCTTTGAACACCTTTACGATCTTGTGGACATTTTGAAGCTCTAATGAACCTATAATACTTTGCTAAAGAAAATCATCCATTTAAACTTCTAGGGAGCCATTAGGTTGTGAAATAAAACTTAGTCGGGGTAGCTCAAACCTTTTTCCCTGTTTTCTTTCCTGCAATTTCATTTAAATTTCTGCAAAATTATATATATATTGCAAAGCTAATCTTTCAGCGGGAGTAGCGAGAAGATGACAGGTACACTTTTACAGCTTTATTTAATTTATGTCAATTTATTTACTGTAATTAACTCTTGCTTTAAAAAATTATACATGCTTGGTTGCAGGGTTTACTTCACCTGCAAAACAAAAACAAACTTTCTAAAATCAAATCAACTTTTTCAAAATTAAACAATATTTTTAAAACCAAAACAAAACATCAATTTCATAACACATCATTTTGAATTTATTGGAGTCCCTCGGATGAGGTAACCCACAATTGCTAACGAGATCTCTCCGATTTAGATGGGTTTAACAACTTGTTTAAGCTAAGTAAATTCAAAAGAAAATAGTGGTACCGGAACGATGGAACCGTGGGATCATAACCGGTGCCGCTTTAATCAACTTTAACCCCCCCCATAATGATTGAACTAAAACTTGTTATTTAAACATTTAAACCTTAGAATTTAGGACTGCTACATCAACGAGGAGCTTGGAGCTAGCACCGTGGGTAGCATGATAAGGATGTACAAATAAACAACTTCGAGAGAGCAAACAGATATGAAACAACACGAGGATCTACAACAACAATCTCTTCCTTAAAATTAAATAGCAAACCATATGACTTCAAGATTGTCAGCCTGGTGTAACATAAATCCTCAACTTTATCTTTAGGTTTTGGCACATTTGTGTAGTGTAATTTAAGTCCTATCTTGCCTTAGGTTCTGAGGTTGTCATTTGTTGTGATGTAAACCCTCATATCTTCCAAACTATTTGTATGATTGTGTCATAAAAGGTAAGTCCTATATAATAATAAATGATAGGATGAAACATTTAATATTTTTTCACCAAAATTGAAGCCAAATTATAGGATAGCTTGGGAAGTCACCTAGGTTCTCCTCATAATTTATGGCATCTGATACACCTAAAATATATAGTATTTTTATACCTATTTTTAAGATATTGCACTTTAATGAAAGGTATTTGTATGTTTTTTTCTCAGGTACAATCAAATGGGTGAAAAATGCTAAAAGGAGTGAAAAAGGGTCAAATTTGGAGCAAAAGTGAAGAAATGTGCAAAAATGAATTGGGGCACCTAAGCACCCAGATCTGACGCCTAAGCGCCAGAGGCTTGCGCCTAAGCATCAGGTACACCGCGCTTAAGCGCCAAAAGTAGTTATTTGATGATTCATTGAATTTAGACAAAATTTTTAAGAGGTGTATGAAGCAACCCTTGGTAAAAACGTGACAAATATCCCATAGACACAAAAATTCATTCAATTGGCTTTTAAGGAAACAACTTCTAGAAGATTCATTGAATGAACATACATTCTGAAGGGACACCAAGACACCTTTAAGATTTTATTAAAGAGTTCTCGGATCATCAAAGCCAACCACCAGAAGCCAACCACCCATCAGATTTTACAACCATCACACATCCAAGTAACTGTCGCCATCACCGTCGACCACTTTCTTTTTATTTTGAGTGTTAGTTTGTATTGTGAGTGAAGGAAGAGAATTCAAAGGAACTTCAAGATATTTGATCGAGAGGATTTGAGATAAGTGTTTATCTTTGTGACTACACTTGGTTTTAATCTAGATTTTTTGTTTGTGTGCATGATTTCTACTTTTAAACTCATGTGTGGTTGTATTTTCTCCATGGATTCTGAGTAATTTTCTCTTCCTTAAAATGATAAGTGATTTCCTTAAAATGATAAGTGATTAAGTGTTTAAAGCAAGTTGTGTGAAGTATTAGACTTCAATATTGGAGGAAGTTATGATGATTTGAAAACTTGCACTCATTTACTTCTTGATTTGGCCAATTAAGATGTTAATACCTGTTGTGAGAACATGTAAGAACCGAGATGGTATTGTCTCAGTCAAAAAATGGTTAGTATCACATATTGATTTTATGAATGAGAAAGTAGTTCATGGGGCTTGGTTCAAATAAATAGAAAATAAACTTTTCAAGGGTGTAGAATTTGGGGACTTTAGAGTGACAGGCTAAAGCCCCCAATTTGATTTATAGTTTTAGGTTTTGATATGAGATGTTAGCCCCCAAGTGGAGGGAGAAGAGGGAGCTCTAGAGTGAGAGGTAGTATCTTCCCTACCTAACCCATCTTCAAGATTATTCAAACTATAGATTAGCCAATGTTCTTTATAGCATCTCTAATAAGGGTAAAGAATATTATTACTCATATTTGGCACAACATATTTAGCCTACTTACACAACAAAATTTTTATACTTATTAATGATTCATGATAAGGAAAAAGAAATTTTACTTATATAGCCTTCCTCTTGCAAATATTTAGTTAAATTTAAGTAAGAATATTTTGCTAAGTAGATTTTTGTCATCTAAATTTTCTAGTTTTCTTAAGTGCATATTGTTAGTCTTCCCTGTGGGTTCGATATTCAAGGTTTAATAAAAAATTCCTATATTACTTGATAATGATATGTATACTTGCATAGTATCTCATATTTAAATATTATAATTGTTTTCTTATTTGTTTCATGGTGAAAACTTACTTAGCTTTTGCTTTGGATCAAGTTTTTGACTATGATACAAATTAAGAATAACTATTAACGAAATTAAACATATAATTGCATACATCACAATTTTACATCTATATAAAAAGTCGGGATCAATATCCCTTAGTTTTTCTTCCTTTGGATTCCAAAATAAAATGTTCCAAATTTGAGCATTTCTCATTTGATTTTTTTTGGTCTGATATTTGAAAAGTCCTACCTTTTGAAATTCTTGAAGGCATGATTTTATTATCTAAATCAAGAGTTTTATTAGGTGATTTCAGTCATTTAAGTTGTAATTAACTATAGGGGCTTGCTCTTACAAGAAACTTTAAGAACCAATATAAACCCTATCTAATCTTCCATATTAGATAGAAAAATTTGTTGACATATAAAAAATGGTTTGTAGATCAAACTAATGTCATAAATTTTTAGTTTATTTAATCAAGTCTCACTAGTAAGTGATATGTCTATTACTCAGTATTCCTCAGGGAAGGTATGTCACTTGCAGTGTTGTGCTCGATTATTTAAATTATTGTATATATGAGATCAGTTCGGTCTCATATTTTCAAAATTAAAATATTACTTTTTTAAATTAAAACACTAATTTTCTAAAATCCAAATTTATATGTATATTAAATTAATTCTAAAGACATTAAGATACAAACAACACACGCACACACATTTTCCCCACCGACAGAGTAGAGTGTTGTGGTCTGACTATACTGTGAAAAGCTATATGAGCAAAAGCTAAGTCTCATGTTATGCGCTTTCGTAAAAAACTCGGGATGCAGGTAACCAAAATCTTTTCATGCCTCTCTATCTACATGATGACTCATTGAATTGATATCCCCATGTCTACTATGATTCCACTTCATGTGTGGACCAATATGCATGGAGACAAATAATCTCTGAAGATGTGAAATAAGTGGTAAAAAGAAGAGATGCTTGTAAGGAACTTCTTTCTGCCTCTTATTTTTTTATTTTGAGTTTTAGAACTTAAAAAACTACAAAATGTGTAATGAGTCTCTGCTGCACTGGACTTATGAAATAACATGCATCTGTTCACACAATAATCAATGCTATCTTTTTTCAACTTTAACTTGAAGACCAATATTTTTGTTCAGTATCGGTCACCTGGAACTAAATTTTCTTTTAGGCTAGTCTTTTTCAATAATGTTGCAAACTGATTGAAGTGCTCTTGAGGTATAATAAAATCTTTTTTAATTTGTAGAATTCTGAGAGCTACAAATAACTAAGAATGAGAAGTGTGTTCCTTCCACAGTGGCTTTTGAGCAGTATTCAGTAAATCATAAAAAGTTTGAGCCTCCTGATTTGGTGTCTTTTTCTGCACTTGACTCGGGTAATGTAGTATTGTACTATCAAATATCATTTCTTCAAATCTACTTGAGTGAAATCAAAGTGGGGGATCATAGCTCTTCAAAGGAACTAAGTTGAAGGTTCTGAGGTCAACCTCACCATGCAAATTCCAGATCCAGTAATCAGGTTAAAAACCATGATGATATAAATCATATTTTACTTCATCAGGAATTAAGTGTGTTTGATTCCTCTGTTTCAAATATGGACATCGAAAGTTACTCTCAGATAGGTAAGATGGAAGTTGTGATCCAACAGCCACAAAGCCCTCTACACCATTCAAGAACTCTTAGGTGATCCCTTTTCTACCTGGATAAAGCCTATTGTACATCCATGATATTGATTTATGAATATCCATATTTACTTAGAAACCTAAAAATAATCAACAAAGTACAAAGTGCATTTGAAAGTGTACATAGACTTTAATTTTAGTAGTTAACACAATCACATAATTATAATAATGGTTGACCAAATCATTAAAAGAACTGAACATTTTAGATAGCCCAAACAAAATTAATCACTTGAAATTTGATTGCTTTGATTTTGATTTAGATAGAGATTAAATTGAAATAAATGATCCAAGCTACGAGCCAAAATTTTGGATTAAACTTTTTTCTATTTGACTCAAGTTTGGCTAGAAAGTAGAACACTAAATGCTTATAGCTATTAGAGCCGTCGAAGATTAAAAATAGATTTAAAGTTTTTCCATATTATTGGATTTAATCTTCTCTGTCACCATAGCAACACCAAACCTTGCACTAGTTTATTTCTTTTACATTTTCTCTCCAAGTGGAAAGCCAATCATACATCCACAAACCCGTCATCCAAAGAAAGGTAGTCAAGTTCGAGCTCCACAAACCCGTCATCCAAGGATACTAAGGCCCTAAGTCCACCTAGTCCTAAATGTAGTCAACCCAACACAACCTATGAGTCTTTGTCAGTAATCCATGTGTTGTGTCGTACAAATAACCATGACGGACCTAAGTTCAAAGGAAAGAAACCTCTAAATCCTCTGACTCTAAATATGTGGAATTCATTGGAACTTAGGACTTATACCCACTAAAATAAGCAGTAGAAAGCTATTGGAAAAAGGAAAGAGAGGTCTAGCTTAGTAAGCTGAAGCGCTGTCATGAAAGTATTACACCATGTTTGGGTCCGGGAGCCTTCTAACATCCTAGGCATTCTAGACAACCACATAAGTAAAAAGTTAATGTTGGGCCAGTTGGTTTGGAGTCATGAGGACTTCCTCTTCGGGACATGCAGAATGTGACACAGTTATCTAGAGTAGTCCTTAGATTATTATTGAGGCCTTAATAATTTAATGTTAGATATATGACCATGCGTACAACCCACTTAAAATTTGGTCCGAAGACCATGCAGGACATAAAAGTGCAAGTTTTAAAGTCTTAAAATGTTTTAATCCTAAATTTTAATTAGTCATAATCTTTTATTAGGATTTTTTATAAAAGGTTTATAATTTAGGGTCCTCAGTGAGCCTAGATTACACACACACACACACACACACACACACACACACACACATATATATATATATATATATATATATATAAAGGTTCCCATGAAAACCAACAATCAAATAATGGTGAAATGATAATTCAACACACTGCAAGAAAGTAAAGGCATGCAAACATGAAAATATAAGAATAAGTCGAATGCCACTGGGCTGATGACATATCTCAGAAAGCTAATAAATTCAGTTAGTCGCCACTTAATACATATCTAGTCCTAGATCCATGCATCAATATAGACTCAGACTTAAGGTACATGACACACATATTTTATGTCCCTTGTCCTCATCATGCGGTTCCATTTGTCAAATGCTTCAGAATCAATGCCTGTACCTTATTTTCTATACAAACACTTCCTAGGACTATAAAAAATACATGATAAAATCTAAACAAGACTCTCCCTGCAAAACAATAAGCTTAACACAGGTTATATCATGTAATGTAATGAATCATACATTTGGAGGAGGGCTTAGCAAGTATGTGCAAAAAATGTATTTATAGAAAATTATTACATCCCTTTTTACTGAGCATGGCTCCCCTGCAAGAAAATGCCCTACTATACTAGATTTCAAAGTCGATAAACACAAAGCATCAATCAAATGATGCCTGACTAGGGAACAAAGCAAAGGAATTATAGTCAAGGCATCGAAAGGACTACCTAGCATCCTAACCCTAGCCTAGCAAGCCATCTAGTGTATGGTCCTAATCACAACATCTGAGTGTGTTCAATGTGCGGGTAAGGGCTAGCGTATGTCTTGACAGGATCGCCATCCCTGACCCCTTCTTGAGGATTAAGGGATTCTAAGAAATGCCACTAATTTAGTTTTTGTTTGAGAAAAATTTTAAAGATTGACTTAATGTATGGTTGCAGCTAAGAATGTAAGTATTTTTATAATAAATTTTTAAAAGTTATGATGCATACAATTGAATTAAAAACCATCAAGTTTTTTATATTCTTAAAAAATGTCTTACGAAAGGAAAATGCGTAAGTGGAACATATTAGATCCCCTAGGTCCTTGGCACGACATGTGTATGTTGTTCTTAATATGTTAACTTACATTGCTCACTAAGATGTGGTATCTAGCAAATGTTCATTACTTTATTAAGACCAACATCAGGTCACTCCTCTAGAGGGTACATTTTGCCATCGAGGCAAGAAAGCAGTGCATATGCACATGCAAAGTGAAGAGTGATTTAGTGTGTTGTGACCATCAACAAGTTACAATCATTCATCATTAACAAAATTGTCACATGCTCATGATGAACACAACGAGTGCATGAACGTAGATGCAAGACATTTCACATGATAATTCATGCATACAAGTGTCAGGTACACATACAATGTGATGTGCTACACAAATAACCAGGCACATACTCTATATAGAGATATCCCCATGGAAATACCGAACATTGTCATAGAAGGTGGATGGCAGAATTCACACAACAAATGAGTTTTAGAGGTTACGAAGTTGAAACTGTGTTTGGTGGGAATTGTGCATGGCCAAATAGGTGCATGTAATGTGAATGAAAATTTTAGAAGTTGAAATGGCATGGCTGACACTAGCAGTCATACGTAGTGCACCAAATAAGTTCATAGGCCATGGAAGCATGCCTTGTGTCGGTGGGCAAACGTAGTGCATCACACCTATGGATTTCTGAAGCACTGCCATAAGACATGAGATATTATAATTCTTATTGGAGAGAATTAGAAAGGGGCGACTTACAATACTAGACGCCTCCCACACAATACATGTTTGGAAGTGAGGTGAGTGTGTAGGAACACAGACTCACGTGCTGACAATTAACTTACAAGTATGACAGAGACACACAAGAGTGTAGGAATGCTGAGTGACATGCTAAGATGTCAACAAACTAATACATGAAGTAATTTGCTTGAATGGGGAAAGTACAAGTACTCTTGATAAACATATGAGAGTAGATGCTTGTGGGCCCACTTTAGTGCTAGTACAAGTGTAAGCATGCATATGTAGTGCTAGTCATTCAAAAATACACATGCAATCAACAGAACAAGTAATGTGTATTTATGTTGATGGACATTTAAAATACATTTTGATGCACACTTCAATTATACTTTGATGCATAGCTTAAATAAATTTTGGTGCACACTTGCAATAAGCTATGATGCATATTTTATATAAATTTTGGTGCGCACTTGCGATGAGCTATGAAGCACATTTTAAATATTATGACATCCAACATGATTCAAATGACATGCACATGACCGATAGCAAATTGTAACCTTTTTATCTATCTCATTGGGATCTTAGGGTTGATGAAGTTGTAGTTACCTGTCCGTTACTCATCATAATGTAGGGCTTACCTCTTACTATATGGCAAAAGTTGAAAGAAAATTTTGTGAGGTAAGCCTTCAGGAAGTGACAGTTTCCCTCACAGATATAGATTTCAAAATCTACAAAATGAAAATCATAAGAATTTCTCATTCTCTAAATCATCGACTCCAACTATTCATCAAAGAATGGATACCACCAAAGAGTCACAGGGTTTCTAGTCTCTTTGATGATTGATTTATGTGCTAGGGTTTAAAGGGCGCAGTCAAGATCTATAGGGATTTACGGTTATCGAAAGCTTACTATCCTAAGGGGATTTTCTTTTAACATAGAGCATAGTTCCTTAGATATCTAACATTTAGCCTAAGGGGCTCTAAGAAAAAAATATACAATAGTTCTTTCAGGAACTTTCACCTTTGTGATGAATAGTGTCACATTTTCTTTGATTGTCCTTGCTCCTACCTTTGCGGGGATGACATTCTCCTTCTTAGAAGTGATGGATCTCTTCAACCTTATCCTAAGAGTGGATGAAGCTTTCTTATGAAAAAAACACTCAATAGTCCTCACTCACTCACACTCTCAAGAAAGAATGAGTGGAAGGATGATGTGAAGAAGAGAATGGAGTAAGAAAGGGTAAGAAAAGAAGGGGAAAAAAATACTCAATAAAAAGGCCTTCTCCCACAACTCTCTTGCTCTCCAAGAAGCTTTCTACTTAACTGAAATGGACACTTACCTACTCATTTTCATATTGGCTACTTGAAGCCAAGAAAAAAGGAGGGAAAGTTTCCTCTCATGCATAACTTTTCCATTTGACATCCTTCCATTGGCCTCTTGGGATGTTGGCAGCGAAGGGAGAGCTACAATTGGACCTCTTAATTAAACCCATCCTAATGGGGTATTGGGAAATCATTTGGAGACCAAAATTCAACAATTTAAACTTTTTTTTGCTGTAGGCCGGTGTTTAGGCTCTTGAAATTGGCGCTTCAGCTCGGGGGCTGGTGCACAGGCACCTGGGACTGAGTGCCTATTTTTTAGGCTCTTATTTTTTGGCCCCTTAGGGCTATTTTGGGCACCTAGGTGCCCTGTACTGGTACTTAGGCGCAAGGGGGTTGGCGCCTAAGAACTGATCTGCACTGAAAACCCCAATTTTCACAAAAAAATGTTCGGTGGAAGGTTTCTTTGATTTGAAAGCTTTAGGAGACTAAATTTAACTAAAATATTGTCCCATAACTGCAAAAATGAGAATTTTCACTGGCTTTTTTTCAGGGATTTTACTATCAACAAATGCCCTGAACCACAACATAGGTAAATTGGTCTAAACCCCCAATTTTATCCAAAACATATGTGGGAAGGTCCTATGACTCCCTTCAACCACGGGAGGCTTCTAGATCGATGGTAGATGACCTTTAGACATCACAGTGGACAACATAAGTGTCCTATGTCAAAATTTATGCCACTTGATAGTGAGCACTCCCGAGGAAGTCTAAATTTTCTCAAACCCTGGTTTTGTGCTTTAAACACATACCGGGAGGCCTAGATGGATGTATAGCTCTATGAAACACTTCAAGTGAATAATGAATAGTTTCTGTCATTCATGTGGACAACCTACATGTGTAAAATCAAAAATTGATTCCAACAAAGGATCCTAACAAGTGTGTTATGCCACTGAGGCATAATGTCCTTGTCGGAAGAGAATCAATTTTTAATTGAGCCAAGGTTAATTGGGTTATCAGCATTTCCCGGTCAACTAAAAATGAACCAAAAAAAGTTCATCATTTGTTTTACCTCGCTCATAATGACAGATAATGAGCTGAACAAAAGATGTGTGTTTGACCTTGCTTCAAAACAATAAACAAAAGTGGTTGCAACCTAACTATGTTTGCAACGGTAGAGAAGGAATTCTTAGCTCCTACTTGACTAGATTTATGTCAGCAAACGAAGAACAATAACCAGTTTGTTGGACCTATAGTCTTAAATAATAGAACAACAATAATCTCTACTTGGCCATATTTGTAATAGTAGATTAGAAGGCTAGATTATCTCGTGTAATTCAAGTCATCTATTATGCCTCCTTGTAGAGATTTGAACAAGTATTAAATGTGTCTATTGTGAAGTGAAGCACCCATCACTAATCTGGTAGCCTTTTAAGGCTTTGTTTTCTTGGTTAAAGTGGTAATTAACCAGTGACTTAAGCAGTGTAGTCAATTCAGAAGGCTTGGTCATCTCAAGTGTTCCAAGTCTTCAATTCTACTTTAGTAAAAAAGGAAACCAATGTATGATTGAACTTGCTTCAAAAAAATAGATAAAAGTGGTCTCTACTAGACCATATTCACAACGGTTGAGGAGATAGCTTCAATAACTGGTCAAATAAACTTGTTATTTTTGCCTGTTACATCAAGAACTGACCAAATAGGCTTATTGGTTCTATTAATTCATAACTTGTTGTAAAGTTTGGTTATTTCTAATGATTTTGAAACTACTACAAAGGCTTGTTAGTTCTAGAAATTTTTTAAGAACTGCCTTGTAAGGACTTAATAGCTATTTAAATTTAAAGAAATTTAAATATTGGTTGCAAAAGCTTACTAGTTTTTTATTTTATTTTAGAACTGGCCAAATAAGATAGTTCTATTGATTTGTAACTTGTCATAAAAGGCTTACGAGTTCTAAATATTTTCAAGAGCCAACCTATAAAGGCTTTTTAGCTCTTTAGTTTTTCAAGAACTGAACATAAAAAGCTTAATACTTCTTTTTTTTCAAGAACTAGCCATGAAGGCTTATTAACTCTTTTGATTTTAAAAACCAACCATAAGGGCTCGTTAGTTCTAAAGATTTACAACTGGCCTTAAAGGCTTGCTAATTCTGCTGATTTTTATCGAGAACACGCCATATAGGCTAAGATCTAATGACTTCAAAACTGGTTTAATAAATTTGTAATTCCAGTGATTAAGAATTGGACAAATGGGCTTCTCTGGTTCCATTGATTTAGAACTGTTCGAATAACCTTGCTAGTTCTAAACCTTTTCAAGGACTGGCCTGTAAAGGCTTATTTGTTCTTTATATTTCAAGAACTAGTGATGGAGGCTTATTAGTTCTATTAATTCTCATTAAGAACTAGTTGTAAAGGTGTATTAGTTCTACGAATTTCAAGAATTGGCTGTAAAATCTTATTAATTATTTGTTTTAAAACTAGCAGAATAGGCTTATTAGTTCTATGGATTTAGGGCTAACCATTAAAAAGCTTATTAGTTCTATTAATTTAGACATCATCTCTAAACCACTAAGGTATGCACTTGCCAGAGATAACATCAGAGTAACTAAACAATGTAATCAAATTGATAGAAGA
Source organism: Phalaenopsis equestris (assembly GCF_001263595.1). Classification (NCBI taxonomy): domain Eukaryota; kingdom Viridiplantae; phylum Streptophyta; class Magnoliopsida; order Asparagales; family Orchidaceae; genus Phalaenopsis; species Phalaenopsis equestris. The sequence continues at coordinate 763,364 of NW_018164594.1, read as the reverse complement.
GGTTAGATTAGCATGAGTAATCTCAACCATTATAGATGCCCATGCATAGAGAACTGACTACAGAGTCAATGTGGCTCTCATTGACGAAAAACATTAAAAATCAAACCAAGCAGCGAAAAGCCCAAAATATCCTAGTTAATTTGTATGCTAGACTAACTAGCAAGGTACTTTAGTAAGATGCAATCAAGGCAATTCTTACCACATATAACCTCATGATATTGTTAGATATCGAGATATTCTAACAAAGCATGGATTGGTTCAATCACCAGAGATTGGTTGACCAATACAACATAAATCCTGACAAGGGGGGCAAAGTCAACTGAGCGGATTAGAGATTTTATGAGGTTTGGATATACCACGTGGTTTGACCTCAAGGTTAGTAACTCTCGTTGGAGTTTCCTTAGGATTTAGTAAGGTAATTTTTGTTGAGGAGCTAAAGTGTTATCAGATATTAAGGTAATCCGATTGGACACAGATCATATTGCATATGCCAAATGCTTCAACTGATGCGACATATCTTTCTATAGGATGAGTAATATCTACTGAGGTGCCCAAAATTTTAGGGTATACTGGTCAAACAAATTAGCTCAACCCAAATGTGGTGTTTTTATCAAGACTGTAATAAGATGACTACTATCAGAGAGGTCACATATATTTAATTTGTACTTCATATGTTCTGATTAGACATGGATTCTCCAAATCATTAGGGTGGTCTAGATCAATACTGCATTCCTATGATGAGGTGATTTAGAATCAACCATGTCAAGTGCAATATCAGAAGAGTTGAAAGACACTAGGTCTAACCCTCATAGGTGCTTATGCAAGCGTTAGCGAAGTAATAATCGCTGAGGAGTCCTCAGAAACAAACAAAGTCATTTTTGTTAAGGACAATGTTATGAGAAGTTGTGTATCAAAGTACCCCACTGGACATGGATCAATAATATGGATATGAACAAGTCCTCAGAACAAACATGTTTTTTTTCTAATGAGGTAATTATCCAAGTTAGTTTGAAATCTAATATTATTGAACACGCGTGTTGACCTCTTTTTTGGTGAGATATGTTTCCCTCTTTAGAGCCTGAAATCTTGCAATGAGACTTCCCCGTTGACCCTGCTAGAGGATTAGTATTGGGACCCACACATACTAGAAATTCAAGTCAACTCTTGACTCCTTGTAGTCTCGTTTGTATGGTTTCAAATTCTCAACATTTAGTTGAGTCGATTGGAACCAATGTATTAAAACTCAAGTTGAGTTTCTATAAGGATTGTAAATGCCTTAGAAAGACCCATTGAACTTAGGACTTTTCATTCATTGAAACAACACATACAAACACCACAATTCATACCACATTCACATTCACACACAAGCACCACACAAATTCACACTTATATACAATTCACCATTAAATCAAAATTAAATTTAATTTTTAAAAGAATAAATCATAAACCAAAATTAAAAAAAAAAACCAAATTTGATTCATGTTTGACATTTATTTGAGATTATTCGATGTGTTTAGAGACACGCTACCGAGATCGTTCTGTTAGACTTCGACCGTCGCTTAGACAAAGACCGTCCCACATTTTTTGTCGGATCGCTCCGATCAGACCAAAGATTCTTATTCACCGCTCCGCACGCGAAGTCCAACTTAAATTGACTCGATTGTCGACGAATTTGTCTGGATCATCGTGGATGACGAAACGTACCTCACAAGTGCATTAAGAAAGTCGATTTTACCTAGGGAGAAGATTCATTTCACAATGATTTCGTGTAAAAGTTAGTAATAGGTAAATCTAGGCTTTTAAAGAAATAAATAAGAATAATTATTATATCTTTGAAGCCTATTGAAAAAAAGAAATCATTGTGAAATCCTATTTAAACGTATATGAAAAAAAGAAAAAAAAAAAAAAACCTATTTAAACGGATCTCCCTCTTCCTCACTGCCGACGACCCGAGCCGTCCCTCCCTCTCCCGTTCTTACTGTTCGGAATCCGCAGGCTTCACATCCTGCTCTTGCCGACGATTCCGTTGACGAGACCACGGCGTTCACAATCACTACCATCGCAAGGTGCAAGCATATTGAATTTGATAATAGTCTTTTTTTATTAGAAATACCTGCAGTGGAAATTTTTAGAACTTATTCACGTTGAAAGAGGTATTCATCAGGTTGCATATTTATGTTCTGGACGGAAGAAAAGAATTTATATACACGAAGGCAATTAGATGTAAGAAGATTTATATGTCGAAGTTTTGGTCCTTTTGGAATGTAGGAGAGTTCTAGCAACTGCAATAAAAAAATTACGCATAGTATATTTATGCAATAGGGTTTCGAATTAAAATGACTCACTGAAATACCAGTTGAACGACCTAGCATGATTCTGGATATTAATTGCGTCCAGATTGATTGTTCTAAAGTTTCAAAGTTTGTTATTCAGGATTTAACCTAAGGTTATTTCTTGTATTGTTGTCTTGAGGCACTTGCTCGATTCTGAAATCTTGAAATGTTGCCGCTTTTCTACATGGATTACCAAATAGTAGAATTTCAGCTGTTCCATTTCTGAGTGAACTTGTCCTCTTAACCTTTTTTTTTTTGTGAACATGCTACCGTCAAACCAAACTTTTTTAAGCCATATGAGAATTGTCAATCTCCTTCATGTCCTCGTGCTCGATAAGCATTATGATTTCTTATCTCATTTTCAGGGGTTCTTAAAAAATCAATAAATTATTATAACAACTTAAATTAGACTTGTGCGATTTCGATACAAACAAAACATAGTAAAATATGTTTTTTAGATGGGTGTATAAATTTAATGTCAGTGGTTTGGAAGAAAAAGTTGATTGACCTGAATTATCATGGGTTTGATTCAAATTTGTTTGTGGACAATACCTAGACTTAATTGATATAATTGTATAGAAAATAAAGAAGAGACAAGGAATGAATCTAGAGAGAAACTTGAATGACATGCGTATTTAATACACTTTGTCGTTTGCATGTTTATCAATTTGCATATTCGTACATATATTTCTGTGATCTCATGCTAAACTGCTTCTTCTACAAATTTCTTTGTTTTTCTTGTGATGTATGTCGGCGCGTGAACTGGACATCGACAGCTCGGAGCAAGTAGCGGGGATGTCGCAACCTTCGCGACGGTGTAACTTCTAAAACTTTTGCGTTTTCTTTCTCAGTCGATCTTAGGTTATCTTACGGTAGGCGTATTGGGTATGATCGCCCACACGGGGTGAGTCGGTGGGGCTACACTCCCTTGGATTGGCCGTTGATTACCTAGAGATGGTCTCTAGGTTAGGAAGTTTTCGTCGAACACTTCTATCGAATCCGAGCGTTTCCCCTGTGTGAACCTTAGACTTAAAACACATAACCGAGAATATCAAACAGAAAACCACAAAAAATGAGCAAATAAAGAACCACCAAAACTGAGCTAAGTGATGAAACAAACTAACATAGTGCGCATGGCCACATAGAGTAAAGAGAAAAGAAAGCGAACTCAGCACAACCACCAAATCGAGCTGAAGTAGAAAATGGAGAGGGGATGAGAGAATACAAACCTCAACGGAATAATAACCAGCCGAAGTAACCACCAACCGAAGTGATCTACCAAACCAGAGCACAAATTGCACAAATAACCAAAATTCAAGCGGAAGAGAAAGAAGAATGTTAGTGTCACTGGATACTCACTCTCAACTGAAAATAGCCATCGGAGCCAGGGATTCACGGGAGGTATCTACATAGGGAAGAAGAATTGTGGAAGAGGGAGCGAGGTTGAGAGGGGTCGTGTGGTAAATATTTTCGCGGACGAGAGAGAATAAACGTGGGTCGCTGGATCGAACCCACTGTTGATCTCATGTTTGGTGAGGTCTCTTACTTTTCTTAAAGCCTAGGACCTAGCCTTAAGATTTCCTACCGACTATCTTAAAGGACTAGCCTGGGGCCCACATTGATTAGAAATTCAAGCTACTTCTTGACTTCTCGCAGTTTCATGTGACGGGTTCTAAAATTCTCAATACTTAGTTGAGTCGATTAAAACCAGCGCAACAAAACTCATGTTGAGTACCCATAGGATCTAAAGCCCTAGGAAATCCTTCGTGTCGTCCGCGCACACTAACGATGCACAAATACCACAATTCACGCATCGATGTACATAGTTATCGAAATTCACGTCTCCCACACTCATAGGAGGCTCTACGATCGATCACGAGTAAGAATTTCGAAGGAATTTAAATTTTGACGAGTTTTCGACTGGACCGTTGATGAAGTCATTCGGGCAACCCCGGATGACAAAACGGACTGCGCCGGCGCGTCCAAGACGTCGAGTTTAGTTAGGGGAGACACCCATTTTGATATGTAGAATCGTGCACGAATCGGGGGATTTAACTACTTTGTATTATATTATTAATATATAGTTATTAATATAATATAAGATATGTTAAAGTGGGGGGGGGGGGGGGTGGGGGTTTTAACCTTCC
>NW_018164594.1:747571-758874 GCF_001263595.1 Phalaenopsis equestris | reverse complement strand
GATTGTTGAAAGTGGGGGGGGGGGGGTGCTGAGCTTTTAACCTTCCCTAAATCTCTAATTTGCTTTTGCGTTCAGCTCGATTCTCTTCTTTGTGCCTGGGCTTGGATTGAGCCCTAATTGCTTGTTCCTTTGGGCTCATTTCTCCTCCTTGCGTGACGAGAAGTTGATTTCCCTCTCTATTCTCTTCTCTGCTCGAGTTGCAGCTTCCCGAAACATCTTTTGGCTTTGTCTCGCTGCGCAGGAGGTCATTAGCAATAGTTTGACCCTGTGCGTTTGTTCCCTGGGTCACGAATGGGGAAACTTCTCCTCCTTCCCGATAGTTCTCTTCTGTGTTCTTGGCTGCAATGTTTTCTTTCAGCTGGGTATCGTGCTTGTCCAGGTAGGTTCCACGAGCTCCTTTTCCTCTCTTGTGCCTATAAAACCTTGTGGGGGGTTCTCTGTGAGAGGGACGAATTTTGAAGCCTGGGGGAGGTTCTGCCGAAATTTCTTCTCGACTGGGTCTTTGTGTGCTGGGTGTTTGGAAGCTTGGTGGCTTTTCTGTTGTTGTTTTTGGGAGGTCTTGAGCAAGGTATTTCTCCCTTCTCTTCTCTGTTCTTCTTGCTCGACACATGCTTGAGATGTTGAAATAGGGGAATGCATGCATAAGGCTTTGTTTTGTCTTAACTGGTATTTCATAAAGGCGTTGCTATCGATTACTAAGCCTTTAATGTTTCTGTTGGGTCTGCTTTAAATGTTCAATGCTGTTAGTTGAGATAGTAGTTTATGGAAAACATGTTTTAACCCCTCTACACATGCAAGACTTCTCCTTATGCTTTTATTATCTCTGTACCTGTATGCTGAAGGCTGCGGTCTTCTCTCTTTTCTCCTTGCCGAGTCGATTGCCTGTTGAAGGGAAGATTGGCTGTAGGGAGGCTTACTTGCGTTTCTCTGTTTCCTGTTATTTACCCTGTTCGAAATGCATGTTTAGGGAAAATTTTACTATTGGGGGGCTTATTTTTGTTTCCCTGCTTCCCGTTACTCTCCTATTCAAACTACATGTTGGACGAAATTGACATGTTTAATTTTCTCATTAGAAGCTTTCAAAAAAAAAAAAGAAGAAAGGGAGGTAGCTTTGAAAGGAGGGGCTCAGTTTGACTCCCTGTGGTTGTCTTTCTTGTTCGAAATACATGTTGGAATTGTTTCTTGCTTTGAGCAACTGTGTTGGTGGCTCGGTTTTGCTACTTATGCTGTTGCTCCTGTTCGAATATATGCTGGAATCTGTTTTGTGTTTTGAGCAGTTGGTTTTGGGGCTTGATTTTGTTTTATGTTATTCCCCCTATTCGAATATATGTTGGAACCTGTTTTGAATGCTTTAAGAAGTTGGTTTTGTAGCTCGGTTTTGCTCCTTATGTTGCTGCCCCCCTATTCAAATCATACGCTGGAAGAAATGTTTGATTTTTGGAACTCTTAGGAGTCTTGTTTTGGGGCCCTGTGTTGCTCCCCTGGCCGTGAGCCCTCCTGTTGGTTCCAGGGTGTGGGTGTGGGGTTAGTGTTCTCTCCTGGCGGCTACTGGCCGTGAGCCTTCCTGTTGTGTTCTCTTATTTGTGTTGGGTGTTAGTTGGTGGCTTCCCCCTTTGGGCTGCTCCTACTCGTGAGCTTGTGGTTGTTGGTTTGGGTGTTAGCTGATGGCTTCCCCCTTTGGCTGCTCTTACCCGAGAGCCCTTGTTTGTGTCTGTTGGTTCCTTTGTGCACCTGTTTGGTGGTCCCCCTTGTTGTTCCTGGTCGTGAGTCGTTGTCTGTGGTTCCTTTGTGTTGGGAGTTGGTGGCTTCCCTCTGCTGCTTCTACCCGTGAGCTTATGGTTGTGATTTCCTTATGTTGGGCTCGGTTTTGACCTCTTGGCTGCCTCTGGCCGTGAGCACTTGTTGTGTTTCTGGTATAGTGTTAGGTTTGTATGACATTGGAAGCTTTTGGTTCGAGGTGGAATAGAATGCTTTCATATTGGTGAAATAGGATATTTCAATTCTTATTATTTGGAAGAATTTGAGTGCCCCTTTTCGAAGAATGATTTGCTAAATATTTGGAGATGTTTCAAAGCCCAATTATGCGGGCTGAATTGATTGCAATAAAAAAAAGGGAAGAAAAAAAAAAGAGAATCCTTTTGGCATTTGGAGAAAGTTTAGTTGTGGAGTGGAGCCTTTTGAATTGTGCCTTCCGAGGATGTTCCTGGCTAGCATCAGGGAGTGTGCCCATCCATTGCTCATTTGAGAAGTCCCATCGGGTGGGTGCTTTAGGCTAACCCTTCTACTGTTTCGACTTTTCTTTCCTAAATTTATTTTGGAGGTGGGTTAGCCTTCTTTCTTCTTCATTTCTTGCTTTTTGGTTCTATTTCCTTGCTTCTTGGTTTGGGTTTTAGATGCTTATGTCTGATATATAAATACGTGTATATAACTCTGGTTATATATGAAACCATCAAGCAAGGTCGTAAGTGAGACGGTCGTTTTTTGGGTATTAGATATTGATGATAAAGACATTCGGTGGTAGAACGGAATAATATGTCATCCTACTACATCAGGACTCAATCTAGGGACCCAGTGAGATGTAGGATGGTAATATTATTCACCGACATCAGGATAGCAGAACACTCTTGCCTTCTTAGGTTGTTGGTGGTCCCGGCCCGACGATTCGATCGACTTGTGAACAATCATATTTTTATTAAAAAAAAATGATAAGAACAAATACACTATTTTCTAAAGTATTATGACTACTAAAATTGACACTACTTTTATTGTATGCATGAAGACTATACGCATGTTAAAATATAAATTTTAAATAATATAATTCGATTGTCCACTTGTCAATCGCTAATATTGGGCTAAGGAGTACCTTTCCAAGTTGGTATAGTAGGACATCTTTCTATTTGAATGTCGGGCTCTATACATACGGGTGACCGATAGTTGCCGTCGGAGTCCCTCGAGAATACCTAATTGTGAGCCTAACCCGACCCGAATGCTTACGACTTTCTTTCTTTCTTTGAATTTTTTATCTGATTTCCTATAGTTTTATCAAAATCGGATTTTTTATGTGTTTTCCTACGGCTTTCTCAAAATCTTTGTAAAGCACTTGTGATTTTTTTTTTTCGGATTTTCTTCGTGTTTTCGATGGTTTTCTTTAAGTTACTTTGGGTCATCTGCCGCCTTTTCTCGAGTCTTATGCCAAATATGCAACAAAAAATGACACTCTGCATACAACTGTTGGCATAGACTCAATATTCAGTACAAAGCATCTCCACCGCTTCAACCCACTGCCCTCACGAGTCAAGTTCAAACTCTACCCATTGACTGGGTTATGGATATTGGCGCCACGACACATTTCACCTCACATATGGAATATCTCCAACAAACTGAAGTCTACACTGGAGCAGAAAAGGTAAAAGTAGGTAATGGGCAACAAACAGAAATTACACACGTTGGTAATAACATTCTCTCCACCCCTGATGGTATGCTTAAACTATCACCTCTGTTTTATGTTCCACACTTATCCCATAATCTCATTTCAGCACAATAGCTAACAAAAGATAATACTTGTCAGATTATTTTTCGTGCTAACCACTTTTATTTGTAGGATCTTGCAACACAGAAAGTAATTCTAGTTGGAGCTACTGATTAAGGGCTATACCCGATCACAGCCCTCACTGCCCTCAAACGCTCGAATACATGGCATCATAGATTGGGTCACCCCTACAAAGCTGTGCTCACCATGATCTCTCAATCCGATCCCCATCTCAACATTTTCTCCCCTTTTTCTTCTTGTACTGTCTGCTTTTAAATAAAAGTTATAAACTACCTCTTCAATGCAGCAGTACAACTTATAGTGCTTGTGAAATTATTATTCTTTCAGATGTGTGGGGGCCTTTTCCCCATTTATCAACTGAAGGATACAAATTTCATGTCACCTTTATTGATGCTTTTTTCCGCCATTATTGGTGCATTTCATGCGGCATAAATCTGAAACCACTACACGCTTCATCTCATTACATTAAACATTAAAAAATCATTTCAATACTGATATAAAATACTAACATGCTGATAGAGGCGGAAAATATATTTCCCATTAATTCACACACTATCTAACATATCAAGGTATCACACACTAATTAAGTTGTCCCTACACACCTGAAAAAAAATGAAATAGCTGAAAGAAAAAATCATCATCTCGTTGAAACTGCTCGCACTCTCCTCAACATAGCTCATATTTTCATCCACTCTTGGATGGATGCCATACAACTGCAACGCACCTTATAAATCGTCTTTCTTCAACCAACACCACAATCTCCTTCCCAACTACTCTACAACACATCTACTGAATATTGTCATCTCAGAATCCTTAGGTGCCTTTGCTTTTCGTGGCAACCACAATCAACAAAACAAAAAATGTCACCAAAAGCACCAGGCTGCATCTTTGTAAGACACACAAAGGTTATCGATGTTATGATATTCAGCTTCACAAATTTATTATTTTTAGACATGTAACATTCATAGAAGACTCTTTTCCCTATCAGCCCACCTCATCCAAAACTTCTCCCAACCCCTGTCTTACTCATTCCTACTTCCACTATCTACCCTGGTATTCCGAATTCAGTCTTAAACACTACTAACCCTCCTGTTTACTCCACACACATCACCCACCCAACACGAACCCTCATCTCATCCACAACCTCCCTCTTCTTCTGCCTTTCCAATTTCTGCTCACTGTCCACCAAACACCTACCCCAAAAATCAAACCTCCACCCATCCCATGGTCACCAGACGTCAAATTGGCACTCTTAAACCAACCATCATCTTTGATCTCAATCACATTACTACCTCCTTTGACCCACCACTAACTTACACTCGAGCTCTTTCCCATGCTAAATGGAGACAAGCAATGTCCGAGGAGTTCATGGCTCTTCGACAGCAGGTAAACTAGTCGCTTCTTCCCCCTCCTCAATCTCATAACCTCCTCGGGTGCAAGTGGACCTTCAAAGTTAAGCATCATACTAATGGCCCCATTGCACGAGATAAAGCTCGTTTAGCAGCTCAGGGTTTTAATCAACAACTAGGAGTAGATTGTCAAGAGACCTTTAGCCCTGTGGCTAAATTTCTCACCATAAGACTCTTTATTGCCCTAGCTGCCAACAGATAATGGGACATTCAACAGCTCGACATTTCAAATACTTTTCTTCACGGCAAACTCGATGATATTTTCTACATGACAACCTCTGAAATTTTAAGACAAAATTACCCAGACCATGTGTGCAAATTACATAAAGCCATCTACGGACTTAAACAAGCACCAAAGTCATTGGTACTCCACCTTTTGCACCTTTTTATACAGTAAAAAATTTACATTAAGCACCACCGATCATTCTCTGCTTATATACAATCAGTACAACATATGCATCTACCTTCAAGTGGATGTGGATGACTTACTTATTTCAGGAAACTCCATCTGTGCCATCAACAAATTAATAGCTACTCTAAGTACATAATTCAATTTAAAAAAACTTGGATCTATATCACAGTTTCTCAGATTAACATAAAAAACACTGCACAAAGCTATCTTCTCAACCAAACTCACTACTTAACTGACCTCTTGCACAAAACAAGGATGGTACATGCCAATCTTGTTCTCACACCTCTCTCTACCAAACCTCACTCACTCTCTAAACCTACTACACCTCTACAAGATCCACATCTATACAAACAAATCATTGGATCCCTTCAATACTTGACCATCACCAGACCTGATATAATGTTCATTGTTAATCACCTAAGCCAATCAATGCATCAACCCACCTTGCTAAACCAACATAAGCTAAAACGCTTGCTTTGATATTTAAAAGCAACCATCTATAATGGTCTTCCTATTACCTCTAATCCTATTCTTCTTCAAGCTTTTGTAGATGCGGGCCGGGCTAGCGACTCTACAGATCGTAAATCAATTTCAGGATACTGTATCAACCTAGGACCTAACCTCTTCTCGTGAACAGCTTAGAAGCATCCCACTGTAGCAAGATCGTCCATAGAAGCTGAGTATCATGCTCTAGCTTTGACAACTGCAGAAATTATCTAGCTACGCAGACTTTAAGAGCTAATAAAAAACAATTCCTCTAACTCCTCTCTACAGTGATAGTACCTCTGCTATAGCCCTCGTACATAATCCGGTGTTCCACACACGCACAAAGCATATTGAAGTTGACTACCACTTCATAAAGGATCACATCAGGCTACAACAAATTCACCTACATCATCATATGATAGAAGATCAATCCACCGACATCTTTACAAAAGCTCTACCAGTCAAACGGCATGACATGCTCACTAACAAGTTGACGGTCACCCCTCAACTTGAAGGGGGGTAATAGCAAGAACAAGATTATGAGTTTACCTGACTGCCGATTTTACCTCTCTGTGCCTCTCCTCTCCTCGCGTCTCCCAGCTCTGCCGCAAACGGTCGAAATGAGTTTAGGGCCTCTCTGTTCCTGTATTCAGCTGTAATATGTATTAGACTTTAACCTTATGTAAATTGTCCTTTCTACCTCTAACTTATTTACAGCTCATGCCATGTAAACGAGTATATAAAGGGTAGATATGTATCTGTTACACTTTGAGGAAGGAATAATAAATTTGCATATGGCTTTTCTCCTGACTTCTTTCCTTCTTCTGCTTCTTTTTATCATCCTCTCTTTATTTGTTCGTAATATTGCCTTCTGAGCTTTCTGATCTTTGGTTAGATGGAGAACGTCTCTGTATCAGGTATTTAGCTTCAAATATTATTAAGTTTTAATAGTTTAACTCTAAATTATATTAGAGAACTACTTAAACTTGCCTCCCTGCTGGCAAAATGTGCATGAACTGGCGGAAGCAAATTAATTAACACTTTCACTCTACATTGTCCAAGACCTAGGGCGTTAGAAAACATAAACTTTTGATATTGACAGCGATATATTTACAATAGCTTATTGTGAGCAGTATATCCCCTTCTGTTGCACAAAAATATCATTTATTAACGTCAATAGCCTCCAACTAAATCATATTTGTTTAATGTTTTCACCGCTATTTGGTTCGTTGTTATGAATTCCTCAAGTCTTAACATTATTTTTGTAGCTTATGAATGTGCAATGAATTTTTTATTATCAGGATATAAAAAGTCTTAACTAGTGAATGTGCTTTACAACATGAACCAGGTGTTTGGAAAGATTTGAAGCATTGAACTCTAGGATTTGGTGGAATTTCTCTGCGCCAAAGGTGCTGCTGAGCTAAAATAATCTGACTTAAAAGATCCATGGAGAGTGAAACTAAGAAGAGTTACAGCAAGCATAAATGGAGGAAAGTTGCATACGGAGGAATGCAGCCAGGGTACGATGATAACCACACAGACGAGTCATTCTTGGAAGACATGATCATGAATGCTAATGTTGTGAAGAGAAATTTCTTCAAAGTAATGCTAGATTCTGTCTCCATATCCCAATATCTCTGCATTGCAGCTCTTGTCGTTATTGTCTGGATCCAGACCTTAAATTCTGCCATTAACGAGACCTCTCTCCTCTTTTTGGATGCTGGCCTTCTTGGCCTCGGCTTCCCAATAATCTTCCTCACAACAAGCGAGCTTTCCTTTCATCTCTTCCTGCATTACCTTCTGAAGATCTTCTTCTTCATCAGCGGGCTGTATATCTTAGCACCAGTTTATCACACTCTTACACGCTCTATAAGCTCAGATTCTATATGGGCGCTTTCAGTGTCACTGCTACTAATCCATCTCTTCTTGCATGACTTTTCTGGCTACACCATAAGACCTCCAGGTGCTAAGAACAATCCAACTTTGGCTAGCAATATCTCCATGAATGCATCTATTATAGCTTCAGTTCTGATAGCCTCTCGTCTCCCATCCAGGCTTCATGTCTTTTCCGTGATGCTCTTTTCATTACAGATCTTCCTTTTCGCTCCGTTTGTTGCTTTCTGTATAACAAAATACTCGTTTCGGCTGCACTTGTGGTTTTCTTTTTCACTAATGGCCATGACATTAGGCATCATATTTGCTATGCACCGGATGCTCTTTGTTCTGTTTTTAGCTCTTCTAGTGTTCATTTCCGTCGTTTGTCCTTATTGGCTTATTCAGATACAGGAATATAAGTTTGAAATTAATGGTCCCTGGGATGAAGCTAAGCTTTGTTTCGATATTACGGAGTAAGGGGGATTTCTTTTTCTACATGTAACAATTTTATTATGCCTGTAATTTACCCTATTGTGTACAGCGTTTAAGTTTTTCATGTAGCGCTTTAGGTGTAAACTTAGTATATATGGTGATATTTTCATTGTTTTGAAATCAGTTCTAGTTGCATAAAGCACAATATTGGGATATAAAGTCTTATAATTGCTTGACATATTGTAGTGTTTTTCTTCAGATGGTCCTCTGGTTCTTCAGTCACCTGTATTTATGAAGAAGCACAATAAAAAGTAAGTTTTATTTTAATAATCAGACAAAATTTTCTTTTTAAAGGCATTTTTGCAGGAAATAGAGAGCTTGGGTTGGGATTACTCCCTCTGAAATTTAGTCAGTATTGCTTTACTAGCCTTATATTATTTTGATAGGATTATAATATACAAGTAATCAACTAACTCTTATATTATGGTTTTTTTTCTTTTTCTAGCCATAAACTATCTCTGATTATTGTTCGTTTCGGTGGAGTTTATGAGGGAAATGTGGTCGTCTTCTTGCATTTAATACCTTTTGAAAAATTCCCTCAATTTCATTATTTTATTGACTAGGCATTCAAATTTAATTACATATTAATGAAGATGTAACCAAACTTTCTCATTGACGACGATCAACCTTATTCTTTTTTTATAAATGTTTATTTTCAAATGCAGAGATTCCTCTACAAACTATTCAGTTATCTATTAGCTTCATCACCAAGCCATCAGAATTTCATTTTGGGGTATGTACATACACACCACTCAATGCCTATGTATTTACATATTTGACCCCTAAACTTTCAATTTTTCTTTTAAATCACCCAAATCTTTCATATTGCATAAAAACATACAACCATTTTAACTTTTAAAAGATGACATACATCTTTTCATGCATAGATAAGGAGGTACATATACAAAAATTAAAATATAGGTGTTAGATATGTAGATACATAAGAAATGATTGGTTTGTAATGTAAAATCTTCAGTTCTTTCTTCCCTAACACTTCTCAGAGCCCTTTGGATTGTTAGCTTTCATATAAAATCACAATGAGAATTCATGCATGTATGGAATCTCGATTCTTACATGCGCAAGTTTAAAAAGAAATTAAAAAAAGAGAAAAAATAGAGCGAAAGAACAAAAGCATAAGATAAGCGATGCAAATCACCATGATTTCCATCTGTACATAATTCTGCAACACTAACTACTTCGTATTCTTAACTACACGATGACCACTCGATTTCTTGATAGATTCTATCCTCTGAAGTCTTATCTGCTCTCTGAACTTGGCTATGAACTCGTCAGCCTTCTTATCCACCTCATTCTCCTCCGCTTCAGCCCTCACTTCTGCGGACGAATTCGCAGCCTTTTCAGTATCGGATGAATCACTCGCTTTCTCACTTTCAGAATCATCAGACATCACAATCATCTTCTCCATAAACTCAACCTTCTTCTTCTTCTTAATCTTTGTTTCAGCATGATACCTCTGCTGCTGCTGCTGCTGCTGATGCAGAGGTGGAGCTCTCTCCATTGATTGAGCTTCCTTCGCTCTCACAGTTCGGACTGATCTCGGGGGTGAAGAGTCCAAAGAACTGTTTTTGAGAAATCCCTCTCTTCCCTTTATGCTCAAATCCTTCAATTCATCCTTGAAGCTCTTCTTCGCTTCCCTCCTTGTTGGAAGCAGGGATCCATGACTGAAAGGAGGTGGCGGCGGCGGCGGCGGCGGCGGTGGTGGAGAGGCTACTTGGAAACTCTTCTCTGTTATGAAATCCTCGTTTGGAGAAAAGGAGCCAACTTTCGCATAGAAGGATGGGCTTAGTGACTCATCCTCCATGGCAGGACCTTCGTCTCTCACTTCCGTTCTCCCACTTCTCGATTTCCATGGAATGGGGGAAGAAAGCACAGCGCTTGACGAGCCTAACGAATCCGAGTTCTGAACTAGAGATTTCTTCAAGCTGCGAACAGGCAAAAGCAAAGGCTTGCTCTCAACGATGACGGGGTCGGTGCGGTGGTACTGTGAGCTCCAAGTTTCGGCCTTACTATCGTCATCTTCGAAGGCCGACGAGATCTGGAGGATTCTGGAAAAATAGGAGTTGGTATCGTGCTTAAAGGAGGCATCTTTTTCCTTCTCTTTGTCGAGATCAGGGTCGGCGTTTCGGCGGCTGAAGAGACCGTAGGACACGGCGATGCCGACTAGGAGGAGATGGAGGAGCTCCCATGTTCGAGAGAGGAAGGTGGGGTTGCTGGATTCATGGTTTTGGGGAGGGAAAAGGGGAAGGAGAGCGATGAAGATGGCGAAGAGGACGGCTTTGTAGAGGAAGCTTGAGAGAAATTTGGGTGGTGTGTTGTTGTTCTTCTGCGCGGCGAGATCTGAGGCTGGATTCTTGGTGGTAGGGGAATGGAGTACAGGTGAGTTTGGCTCCGCCATTAGAGAGGGTAGAGCTTCCAAAACTGTTTTCTTCTTCTTCTTCTTCTTTGGTTTGCTTCTCTTTCAACTGCTGGTTCTGTGCTTTGCTTTGCTTTTGGACTTGGAAGCTTGGGTTGGAGAGGAGAGGGGAGGAAGAAGACTTGGCGGCTAAGTAAAAGGCTCTGAGGCAATAAAAAGCGGAGTGGAGAGTGGAGAATGGAGAATGGCCGAGGGAGAAGTGACGAGGCATTGGGCACAATTTAAAAAGGTTTGTTGATACCTTTTTTACCGTTGGTGGACAATTCCTAGGGCTGTAAACAAGCCGAGTTTGAGCGAGCTCAGGCTTGGCTCGTGTTCGGCTCGTTCGAAATAACTCGTGTTTGAAATCGGCTCGTATTCGAAATCGGCTCGTGAACAGTGTATTCGTGTTCGGCTCGATTTAAATATTTGTGTTCGTGTTCGGCTCGTGTTCGGCTCGAAATTGGCTCGTTAATCTAAAATTGAGAAAAATAGATGTAATGTGTGGGATTCGAACCTGGATCAAATCTATACAAAAGAAGACACTAACCACATTGCTACATGAGACATTATGATTTAAATTTAGACATAAATATATATAATATATTATTATATAAATAATATATGTAATATATTGTTATATAAATTTTTTATTTCGAGCTAAAA
>NW_018164594.1:744281-747511 GCF_001263595.1 Phalaenopsis equestris | reverse complement strand
TCGGCTCGTTAGGCTTAACGAACGAGCCGAACACGAGCTGCTTAACGAGCCGAACACGAGCTGTTCACGAACAACGAGCCAAATTGACAGCCCTAACAATTCCAGAAAGGTCCCTTGTTTCTTTTCAGAATTTGCAGCACGGTCCTCTTCCTTTACTAAACTGGGCAAAAATGAAAAAAATAAAATTTGCCCACTTGGCAAAAAAATGTTGCATGATTCAAAAATTTCCGTTCGAATTTAGTATATGAAACTTTGGCTTTCAAAAACTTAATCAATCATTTTTTTTTCTTAATTATAACCATAGAATTACTACATCAGCTTATTTCGATTCTGCAAATTTCTATTCAGAAAAATATTTCACAATGTTCTTATTCAAGCTCTTGTCGACATAAAAGATTTAAAACAATCCTTTCTTAAAATATATATTTATCATATATCACAATTATTTTAAAAAATAATATATTTGTTTTGAAGGAAAATAATGCTTTGATTTTTTTTTCTTATTAAAAACATCTTATGTATTTACATATCTAACCCTTTGTTTTGTTTTTTATATTTATATCATCCAAAATATTAATATGACAAAAAAAATTTCATCATTTTGACTTTTATAAAATGAAATATACTTTTGTTATGCAGAGCTAAGATGGCAAGGTGATATTATGTGAAAATTGATGTTTAGTGTTAGATGTGTAAATACATGGGAATTCAGTGGTATGTGTAAATATTCCTTCTTATAACTATTCCAATGGTGAAATTTATATCAATCCGACAAAATGTAGTATTTTACATATAGGGTGTCAAAACGGCTCGTTGTTCGTGAACAGCTCGTTAGGAAGCTCGTGTTTGACTCGTTCGCTAAGTTAACAAGCCGAACACGAACAAATATTTGTTCGTTCGTGTTCTGCTCGTTTTGGCTCGAAATACTGCTAATCAATTATATATATATCTTTGATGAGTAGTATTTTTAAAAAATTTAATTGACTACAAGGCTACAAAGATTTATAATCAATTAAAAGTATTAATGAAGAAAATAGAATAAAAATTATTAATTTAGATTCAAATGATGTTTTAAATATTGCCCAATCCTTAACATTTTATGGCTACGTGATTAGGGTTGTCAAAACGACTCTTTGTTCGTGAACGGCTCGTGTTTGGCTTACTAAACAAACGAGCCGAACACAAGCACACTTTTTGAGCTCAAAGTATAAACTAGCCGGCTCGTTTACACCCCTATTTACATATTTAATAATTTTGCTAGTGAACTTTAAAAATCCTTATATTCACATTTTGGTTGCTAAAGTATAAGCAAAAGGTTAAGGATAACCATCACATTTCCCGTTGAGAGAATAAAATTCAATTATTTCCATTATCGGGTTAGGTATTAGGTTATGAGTTCTCATCAAAATATGAATTTAATGCAAATCTAATATGGTGAGAATGCTAACTCATCTATGAAAAATGCTATAATAGACAATAAGTTATTGTGTCTCCATTAGTTGATCAAACAAATGAAATTCTCTTAAAATTAAGAAACACACTACATTTTATTCAATAGGAGTAAAATGCCAAAATAATATCCTTACTTTTTATATGGGTGATTTTAATCAATGTCTATTAAAATGACAAATTAGCCCACAAAACTTTTAAATTAATATTTTTTTTATTATTTTCTCAGTGGATTCATTAGGAAATTTTCTTTTTCTTCTTAATTACTGATAAATATTTTTAAACGAAAGATCTTCTTTAGCTTGATTTTTTGGTAAATTTGATTTATTAGCTTATATTACTTTGTTAGTGAAAAGAATATTTTCTTCAATTTTGATGGGTGTCCACCATTTCACTACATAGTTTCGATGTATGCATTTACGATTCAAAACATCATTTTGGATTTCAAGGTTCCGTGACTCAATTCATGGAATTTGACATTGAGTGAAAAAATATAAATTAGAATGACAATCGATTAAAATATGTGCTGAAATTTTTGAAATGTAAGGAGAAGATTCGACCCAATGAGAATATATAGCCTTAATTAGAGGTCGTAGGGTCTGAGTTACTACATCACAATTATCACATCATTGGTAGAACCAATGGAGGATATTATTCGTAGGACTTTTAGCATCATTACAAACATCCACATGTTTTCTTGTAGAATTAATAACTAGAAATGCTTTGTGCATGACTTCAATATAAGTCTAGTAATCAAAAGAAATGGTCTTTTAAATTGGGATTTTGGATTTTTATATTCGATGATTTTATTTTGATGTGGAGTGAGCCTCTATTCTTTCATGATTACTTATTTTGTGGATTGTGGCTTTACTGTAAGTAACCGATTTATTTTCTTCATTATAACTATGTTGGATTTTGACACATTTTAGGGAGACAAAAATAGCTTCATACATGTTTCAATAAAAAAAAAGATTCTTGAGGGAAAGGATTAGATCCAAGATACCTTTCAAGGATTTCTCATGGTGAATTACTATAATAATCATCACCATTAAGATCTAAAATATAAGAGACATCTTAGTGTAAATTGAATATGCAGATTCCGATCTTAATGGTGATGATTATTATCTTACTATATGACCGACCTTTTTTTTTTCTAAATCGACAATTACAAGAATTTGATGGCGCTACTAGAAGATTTAAACTCCAGTAACGGTGTCAAAAACTTGACTGCGACTTTATATATATGTGTTTGATTTAATAAAGATGTATATATATATTATTCAATAATTTTAAAGTCGAATTTGTCAACGCAAGTATACGTATCACTCAAGTAATATAGGGCTCCAATGGAGTCCTAGTTATCGATCCCACAGAAAGAAATAGAATACTACGGACTAAGGCTTAATAAAAAGTAATACTTCAACTACAACGACGACGTTCAATTTGCTTATCTGTCACTAATAATCAATTGAAATAAGTAGATAATTTGGATAACTAGTAAATAACTAATGATAGAAAGTAGGGTTTAATTGTGATATTCAATATATAAGAAAACATCATTCTCCTTGTCAAGAAATTATAATAAATGGATAAAATGAATTAGTTCAATTTATATTGTGCCAAATAGGAGCATACCTATTCTTTACTTTTTGGTCCAGGCATAAAAAACTTTGACTAATCTTATACTTGGTTACTGATTCTGCGGCTAGGCTGGGAGGATACCGACTCTCGCTTCGGAGCTCCCACGTTCCCCTCACCTGAGGGCTAACATCTACACATCA
>NW_018164594.1:743378-743596 GCF_001263595.1 Phalaenopsis equestris | reverse complement strand
CCCCGTCGCCGGCCTCGATGATGCTGTCGGCAGCCTTCTGAAGATTTTGTCTTGTAGCCTCGGGAAAAGCTCGTCGTCGGCGGCGTCGATGACACCCTAGTGCAATTCTCCACATTTTGGTCATTTTTGCTTCAAATTCGCTCCTTTTTGCATCTTTTTGCTTCATTGACCTTAATTCATCATTCCTGCAACAAAACATCAAAAATACATTTCTTTAA
>NW_018164594.1:739824-741450 GCF_001263595.1 Phalaenopsis equestris | reverse complement strand
TCTTCATCTCCAGCTTCCACTCCAGAAAGTTGGCAAAGTGTATAAATAAGTCCAGGATGTCCTAGACCTCCACTAGTCTCACTCCTTGTCGTAGTCAATATATCCTTGAAAATAATTATCCCCACATTTATAGTTTTATTATTATCAATACAGAAATTCAGAATAGCTCTATCTCTAGTTACCTCACTATGGTGATAAGTCGGTAACAATGTAGAGGAAATGAAATAGTGTCACGGCTTAGAGGTGACATTCAACATGGAAGCAGAAAAGTTTACCCGTTCTCGCTACTTTATCTTCCAAGTTTCTTTCCCATCAGTTAGAAAGTTAATCACATCATTGAGGGGGCCTTCCATTGTATTAAACGATTCATAGTGGCAGGTGTAAGAATCTGGGGCTTCCAAGAAAGGGTTTATGGGAGGGGCGGGGGGAGGCAGTAAATTCCACAGGAAATCCGCGCACTTGTACGATTCAGTCTTCAGAATAAATCACATTGGCGTAGAACTCCTTCACCACATTTGCATCGGCTTTATTGATGGAGTAACAAAAGTTTTCCCACCTCCGCTCGACAATAATCTGTTCAATTTCTCCTCCCGGACTCTCGAAATCTCGATCTTGTATACACTTTTTTCCTTTAAGTATTGAAGTAAATCGAGTTTGAGCCATCACATTAACAAAGCATGAATCATCGAACTCAACTCTTCTCTTTTGACGTGGAGACATTTTTAATCTAATCAAATCAAAGAAAAATTCCAAAAATTACTTCTAATATGTAAATCATGGCTTCCAATGGTAATTCAAAGAGTTCAACATTAAGATCCATGAATTTCTTTCAAGATTTTCTTCACATTTTCAAATTTTGGGTTTCCTCAACGTGGAAGAAATACATGGTGAAAATCAAATATTTTCAACTTGGAATGAAGTTCATACCTAAAGAAGATCAAATCTGGTGTAAAAAAGCCTTGAAATCATCTCCCAATGTAAGATTTACCAAGCCCTAATTCAAAAATGGTGTTTTTAGGGGGAAGGGGATGATGAATAGTGGCGGTTGACCGGTCAAAATCACGTGAAAGAGGTATTTTTGCGATCTCACCGATGGTGGGGTTGATGGCGGCGTCGGCACGCTCTATTATGTTTTTGAACCTAAGTCTCGGGAAATTCCCACCCTTGGCGGCGTTGTGGCGGCGTTGAGGGCGCCGTCGGTGGGCTCTATTGATTATGTCCAGTTTTGCTCTGGTCCGAATACGTTCCAATTTTTTTTCATGGATCCAATTTTTAAGATGTTTCAAGGGTAAATAAGAATACTAGAGCTTAACACTACCATAAACTAGCGATAATCTTAAATAAAAACTTTTATAATTACTATAAAAATAAAGATAAATACGGGTTGCCTCCCACAAAGCGCTTGGTTTAACGGCGTCAGCCCGACCTATTCAGGTGTTATTCAGGTTGACTAATCATTAAAACCTCTTTAAAATTTGGTCTTTTACCCTCATAATATGGTTTTAATCTATGAACATTTACTTTAAATCTATTTTCCGTTTTCTGATCTTCAATTTCAACAGTTCCGTAAGTGTAAATTTAAGTCACAGTAAATGGCCCTAACCAACGAGACTTCAATTTCCCAGG
>NW_018164594.1:737848-739138 GCF_001263595.1 Phalaenopsis equestris | reverse complement strand
TGGGATGAAATTAGAATAGTGGCAGACAGAAACATTCTCTATCATATATAACTCATTGATCCATGCAGGAGTGAAAGTAATCCATCTTCCTCGCACATAAACAACTCCTTGGTTGATTCCATGTAAATTTGCATAAAATTCTTTTATCACAGGAACTACCACGGCAGTAGTAGTGTAGCACAACACTTCCCATCTTCGCCGTACTATCATTTCTTCAATATCCGTCGTGGGATTATTCAATCCGCGATTCACAAATCCTCGTTCCTTGATTAACTTTTTCTTTGTCAGCAACTTGTTGAAGATTCGCTACGCTTCCGCACTAATGAACTTTTGCCGATTGAAAACTCGCATTCTGGGATTATCAGGGGAATTGGACGCCATAGAAATGAAATTGACAGAGTTTTACTTCGTTCTTGGGGAGAAAATATGAACTAGAGTTCGAATTTTTGAGATTAAAAAGAGTATTCCCGCCCAAAAACCGTCAAAAACCGCTCATCAGACACAAGAAACCGCCTCTCACCGGTCTTGCCGTCGGCGGCCCCGAGGGGGCCGTCGGCGGGGTCGATGGTGCCGTCGGCACGCCTCTGTATTAATTTTGTTTGGACTCTCGGGAAAACCGGCCGTCGGCGGCATTTAGGGCGCCGCCGTCGAGGGCGCCGTCGGTAAAATTTTCACAGTTTCGCTCTGGTCTGAATGTGTTTTAATTTTTCTTTATGGATCCAATTTTTAAGATGTTTTAAGGGTAAATAAGAGTAGTAGAGGTTAATACTACTATAAACTAGCGATAAATTCAAATAACAACTATTATAATTGTGAATAAAGTAAAGATAAATATGGGTTGCCTCCCATAAAGCGCTTGGTGTAACGTCGTCAGCCCGACCTATTCAGGTGTTATTCAGGTTGATTGATCATTAAAACTTGTTTAAAATTTGGTGTGTTACCCTCATAATATGGTTTTAATCTATGTCCATTTACTTTAAATCTATTTCCCGTTTTCTGATCTTCAATTTCAACAGTTCCGTAAGCATAAACTTGAGTCACAGTAAATGACCCTAACCAACGAGACTTCAATTTTCTAGGGAATAACTTCAGCCTTATATTGTAAAGCAAAACTTCTTGTCCTGGTTCAAAGTTCTTTTGGTTAATCTTTTGATCATGCCATAACTTTAGCTTTTCCTTATAAATTTTGTCATTATCATAAGATTAATTTCTTAATTCTTCCAATTCATTTAATTGTAACAATCTCTTCTTACCAGCATCTTTCAAATTATAATTGAATTCTTTAATCGC
>NW_018164594.1:729072-737824 GCF_001263595.1 Phalaenopsis equestris | reverse complement strand
GGCATTTCGTATCTAGTGAAAATATTTTTCATTAAAAATCTTGAAACACTTTTAGCGTCACAGCGAGGTAAAGCTTGTGCTTCAATCCACTTAGAGACGTAGTCTACTGCAATTAATATATATAAGTTGTCAAATGGAGGAATAAATGGTCTCATAAAATCTAATCCTCAAACATCAAAGATCTCAACTTCCAATATGAAATTTAGAGACATTTCATTTATTCTAGATATATTGTCTACTCTTTGACATCGATCACAAGTCTTATATATCTATAAACTTCTCTAAATATAGTAGGCCAATAAAATCCAGCTTGTAAAATTTTATAAGCAGTTTTATCACCCCAAAATGTCCTCCAAATTCAGAATCATGACATTTTTGAATGATCAGTTCAGTTTCTTCATAAGGTACACATCTCCTCATAATCAGATCCTTATTATAAAATTAAATAAATTAAAAAAAAACACATTTTCTCCTCTGATGTTTTAATTAACCCATGAGTGAGGTAACATAAAATTTTCGTGTCATTTGAGTCTATTTTAATGAATTATAGGGTACTAAGACTTTAGGGGCAAAAGTGTAATTTTTAAATTTTGAGCTTAATTAATATTTAGGCCTAAACAAGAGGGTAAATGGGTAATAAATGATCTTAAAATAACATTTCTTGATGATTGAAACATAAAAAGGGATAAGTGGTAGAAACTAACCTCTCTTTGAATTTCATAAAGGATAAATTCATAATTTTTCAAATTAATGAAATTTGGAAGAATATTTAAGGGGATACTAAAGTGAGGGGATACTAAAGTGAGGGGTTTGATTTGGAAGATCATAACTCACTGATTTTAAACCCCCAACTAGTGGTTTTAAGATGATTTATAATTCATGTTAAGGATTAAGAATATAAATATTGAAAACCCCTTTTCTTAAAAATGTAAATCTACCCATTAAATCTTAAGGGCTTAGTAGCGAGCTAGTCTTAATCAAAATGTTGCCTAATAAGGTTTAGAAGATAACTTATAATTAAATTTAAAACCTTTCAAAACACTACAAGCCCATTCTTTAAAAAATCAAATTAAGTATATTTCATAATTAAGTCAAGTTGTCCCCTAGAGTCTTTACTTATATAATTTATAAGTGAGATATCAATATGAAGTGATAATTACTCTACTGAAGGGATAATCAAAACCTCAAATTCATTGAGCATAAGGGTATTAATTGGATGAACTATATAGCAAATATGATAAAACCAATAATGAACTCATAATAATTTTAAGGACTATGAAATGTCTAAGGTATTACCCAAGAGTTCTTCATGATTCTTTAGAAATCTTGAAGGACATGTGAGTTTTGCTTAATAGAATCATCCTTAAAATTTAAATACACCAAGATATGACATAGGATCCGGTAGGCACATTTTAAAGTTTGTACTTCCTACTTTTTCTATAAGCATGCTTTAATTCTCGCAAAATACATATATATGCCTTGCAAATATTGAGCTTTCAAGTGGAGGAATTAGAAGACTCGCCAGATAAGCTTTTACAAGTTTACAGTACATTCTTTTATTGTACCTTCTAAACTGTACTCTTATGCTTATAAATTTGCATGCTAAACAACGATGTCACCCTGCATGAAAACTAAAACCTTTAGGATAGCCACAAAACTAAAACCAAAACCAAAATTAAAATCAAGCAAGATAAAATTCATCTCACAACATTCAAAATATAAGATAATTCAAAATTTAATCACAAACATCACAAAACAACAATTGTAACTAAATTAAGACATCTCTATCGGGTGATCGGGAATCCCTCAGAGGAGGTAACATATGGTTGCTAACAAAATTTCCCATAGTCTAAATAAAAGTATGGAACTCATTGAGTTGATTTTAGTAAATTCATTTGGACTAAGTGAATTTATTTGGATTAAGTGAATTCAATAAAAAATAGTGATACCGGAACGAGGGAACCGTAGGATCCTAATAGATTTCACTCTAAACAACTTTAATATGCCCCATAATGCTTAAATGACCATATCCTTAGGGACATCTGATTTGACATCATAACTTAACACATTAAAAAACCTAAACTTGCCACGACGAGGAGCTTGGAGTTAGCATTGTGGGCAGCTTAGCATGAGTTAGCATTGTGGGCAGCACGACCATCTTCAATAGCAAAACATGTCTTCACCAACTAAACCATTATTTGGAATTAAATAACAAATATATAGGAATTCGAGGTTGTTTGCTTATGCAACATAAATCCACAATTTATCATTAGGTCTTTGTATAATTCTATTATACAATTGAAGTCCTAACCTACTTTAGGATTATGAGGTTGTCATCTGTCACGACCTAAATCCTCGCATCTTCCAGAAGATTTGTGTGATCGTTTCACCTGGATATAAGCCCTAATTAATAAAATTGGCAGGATGAAACGTTCAATAATTCTGATCTTCAAAACTGAAGCCAAACAGTAGGTTAGCTTAGAAATTCATTAAGGTTCTCCTCAAGATCTGTGACATCCCCTAGTCTTTCTTCCTTTGGATTCTACAATAAAATGTTCAAAACTTGAGTTATTCCCCTTTCACACATCTTTGTCCGATTTCGTTGAAAAGTCCTAATCCTTTGACCTCTTTGAAGATAATATCTCCTGATTTTTATCAAGAGTTTTCTTAGGTGACTTCGGTTATCTAAGATGTAATTAACTATAGGGGCTTGCCCTTATAGGAAGCATTTCCGAACCCAGCTTAATATAAATCCTATTTAATTCTTCATATTAAATAAGGAAAATTGTCGGCTTATAAATAAAATGGTTTCGCAGACTTAAACGGATGTCATACAATCTTTAGTTTATTTAATCGAGTCTTCACCAGTAAGTGATGTATCCATCCCTCGGGATAAGTACACTACTTGTTGTATTTGGCTCGTTTATTTAAACTACTAGAGATATGAGATCGGTTAGGTCTTGTATTTTCAAAAATTTAGAAGACTATTTTTTTCTAAATTATATATGTATTAAATTAAATTAAAACGGGTGTTAGGATATCCATCCTTGCAGCTGACAACTTAACAACTTCCAACTTTTTAGTGCTGTCAGCTTTTGGCAACTCCGCTGGGGACTTGCTTCTCTCTTCATTTAAATTAGGTAATATTATCTTCATACATCGGTAATATGTCCATGCCCCTTATGAACCAAATTGCCCTTCTTTAGTTGGCATTCTTCACCCATTTCTTTCTTGGGTAAGTACGGTCAACTGTTTTGGGCTTCAGGACCGTCTGTTCAATCACCTTTGAATAGAGAGGTTCAGGAGGCCATTAAGGAATTTCTTAATCTTTGTGTGGGGTCAGACCCCCAATAGCTGTGATGGTTGACTAGTTCCACCTGGGCATTGTGTGTTGTGAAGTCAGTCACACACTAGGTCCTAAACTTCACTTTCCCCTTCGAGCTTGATTTGCTACTTTGCAAATTAAATCGAGTTGTGTCATTTGCGCTTGTTCTTCCTTATTTAGTTAAGTAAATTCTCGTATCTTCAAACTAATTTTACTAAATTAAAAACCCTTATGAATTAAAAGTAAAACAAAAATTTGCCCAGTCCACAGATCAACCTTTGTTAATTTTTAGTGGTCATACTAGAATTACAATGTATTGGCCAAATAAGTAACCCCAGAGCTTTCTTTCTGAAGCTGTTGCAATGACATTCCCAACGCTCACCTTTTTCTGCAATTTGTCAACAAGTCGCGGTGCTCGCAATGTCACTCCTCCCATCAAGTTTGGAGCCGGATTTGATGAACTTGAAGTCGTACTCAGAAAGGCCCCATTCTTTGTAATAAAGTTTGTCACTCTGGAAGTTCAGGAGCCCTCTACTAAATTTGACTTGAGCTATCCTAAGAAATTCCCTTCTTGCAAGAAGGTAAAAACTGCTACTCCCTTGACACCTGTCAAGTCTGTTGCGCCCTTTTCTGCTAAAGAAAAGGAGATTATGATCATAGGAGATGAAATGAGGAATTCACCATCTCTCTGTCAGTATTTGAAATTGATTCGAGTTCAAAGTCTGCACCATTGATGCGATCACAGAGAAAGAACTGTAGCCAAAAAGCTCGGAACTTAGATTGCAGGAGACCTAATCTCAAAAAAAGTACTAGATGACGAGTTTCCTCAAGAGGAGGAACTTGGATTGCAGGAGACCTCTCCACTTCTACAAGGGAGCAGGTTTCACCCATTGATGAACACTAATGGATATGAGAGCATTCGAGAAATCGTTGCTACTTTACCAAAATTTCACAGTCATAGTGAGGAGAGGGAAAAGCCCACTCCTATCACTAAAGCCCGCATAGTGTTTCAGAGGTTGGCCGCTAAGGAAGGATGTTCAGTGGTTGAGTTACTTAAGTGAATGGGAAATGTGGTATCCTCCCAAATGAAGGAAGAAATTTTGAAAGATGCCAAGGCTGCCCGATGGTTCCGCAAGTCAGTTGCTACTTTGTCAGCCCATATTCTCGCCAGATTCCATCTGGGAAGTCGAGTTGATACTACCATTATTACTATGAATTCTATTAACTCGGTCGTTCCAAGGTCTGCAGGACGTCAACCGGTTAAGTCACGTCTGGTTTTGAGGATTCAACCAATTGTTACCCATAAAAATGCCTCGAAGAGGGAAAAGATGAAGAGATTATCTGGTATTGTGTTTGGTTTGCACCGCGGGGAGCATACTTCTCTCCGACATGTCAATGCCTCTCTTGAGATACCTCGTCTCAAGACATCATCATTGAGGAAGAAAGTGTGGGTACCCAAAGTCGCCATACCAATACAGTCTAACGAGCCCGCAGGGCAGAATAGTGGAATGAAGCAAAAGTCTGAAACACCTGCTACAAAATTTGATGAACAAGTGAAGGATGTTCAAGAAAATCCTCTAGATCTTTAGATAATTCAGGAGGCGACAATTAAAGGAAAAGTCAAAAAGCTCAGGGCTAAGATTTCCGAGCTATCTAGAGAACGTGGTGTAACCATTAATGATGATGATGAGGATTTTGATTTCAATGATTATCTAGATGAAGACTTCATGGATATTCACGTCATCAAGACTAAAGCTGCTTCATCAGCGCGCGATGCCCAACCTCTCATTGAAGGGAACGCCATGGATGATTTGCGTAGGGCTATTTTTTTGAGGGATGAATAGATCAGTCAGATGGAAAAGCGAATGGATAAGATGGCTGCCACCATGGCCGTCATGGCTACAGTTAATGGGCAATCCCAATCACAGCAGGTAGCCAGACTGAAAATAATCCATATTACCGATGAAAGAGAAAAGTTGCTTCCGCTAATGGAGAGGAACAACAAAAGAAAGATTCTTCACCAAACACCATACCTGAGAAGGATATTAAACAATTGGTCGAAAAACAAGTTCGAGAGGCCTTAACCCAATTTAAGGGTGGTGCATTAATTTCAAGAGGTAAAACTTACCCGGAGGAGTTTGATTTTGTGCCCTACCCCAAGGACTTTGTGTCATCAAACTTTAAGATATTCGATGGGACTGAGAATCCCAGACAACATCTAGCACATTTTCCAGCTAGTTGTGGCAACACTGGTGGTAATGAAGCCTTACTCATCCGACGGTTTGTTAGCAGCCTGTCAGGGGTTTCTTTTGATTTGTATGTCAAGTTACCCAACGAATCAGTGAAGACATTCATTGAATTTGAACAAATGTTCATAAAGATATTTGCTAGAGCACAACACCATATTTCTATTGGAGATCTTGTAGTGGAGAAGCAAAGACCCAACGAGACTAGTGGATTATATCTTGAGGTAGAGAAACCTTAGCTTAAAATGTGAACCTCAACTACATGAACAACATGCAATTAATATTTTACTCATAAGCATCCATGGGCCAGTAGCTTTCATGCTCAAGGGACTCACCATCAAGTCCTTTGAGAAATTGCTAAGCAAATCCAGCAATTTACAAGAGGAGGTGAAACATAAGGATTCTCAAGAGAGAGCAGAGAAATTTATGACAACCAGAGCATTCGAGAAGATATCTGGGACAGTGGCAACAATCGATAAAGGGAAACAAGTAATAAGGATACAGGCAGAACATTCTCATCAAAGTTCCCAGCAACCATTACAACATGCTCAACAACAAACACAACAGTATGGACAATCCAACCAACAGTCATACCAGGGAGGACCATACCGAGTGGAAGGTAGAACGGGTTTGACTCTTTCAGAGTGAAGGAGAAGAGTGTATTCTTTCAAAGATGAAGTTGTGCCAAAGATGTTCCAAAATTTGATGAAGAAGCTTGAGTTCACATTGCCACAATCAAAGAAGCCTGAAGAGGTTGATAAGAAATTTAGTCCCAATTTTTGTCTTTACCATAGAATGTTGGGGCATACAATAGAAGTTTGTTTTATCTTCAAACATTGGCACGAGAGAAACTTTAAAGAAGGAAATATAACAATTCTGAAAGAATATTTAAAAGAGCTTGAAAAGGGTTCTGTTAATGTGATTTCGGCAGAGCCAATCATTCTGATAGATCCATATGCAAATAAAGATAGATGCAACACAATTTGGAGCAAGTCATCCAAGAAGATACTGGATCAGATTAGACCACCTCAGCTCAAGCAGCCGTTCAGAGTCTACAACTTGCTCAACCCAAGTTGGAGATTTTGTCAGAGAAGTCATCGCAACCAGAAGAGAAGAAAAAGAGCGACGTTGTGAAGACTGATAGCGCGGGGGGTAGGATAGGGGCTGCCTTTGGTAGATTGATTGTCTTATATTTGGGGAAGAAAATCTTGAACCTCTGACCATGTATGATTATCTGTTTGCCCCACTGGGGTATTATGAATATAATGATTATGATTTTGGTTACGACTTGACTATTTCTAATGATAACGTAACTAACTTTGTTCAATCTAACTCCAATCTCGATTTCCAAACTGATCCTCAAATCATACTTGAGTCTGATAAACCTGTTAATGAGAATGAAGAAGGCATCAACAATACCGACTACGATAGCACCGGGAGTGAAGAGCCAGTCCTCGAGTGCCACGGTGTACCGCTTGCTATCAACTTGGATCTCTTTAATGAAAAAGGAATATCAGAATACCCACAGCTTCTTAGGAAGAAGAAATTACATAAGTAAATCTAAGGAGCAAGAAAGTATTACCCTCGAGGTCAGCTTCAGTGGATAAAGGAAAACAAATAGTCACTCAAGAAGTGCTACCTCCACCTCTTCCAGTGGAAGAGCCACATAACCAAGTGAAAATCGGAGGATTATACAAAGTTTATTATAACGTGCTAGCTCACCTTAGAAGGTTGTCGGCCAAACTGTGCATTTATGACACTCTAATCCTGTTAAAGGAGATGAGAGAATCTTTGGTTATAGCCTCGCTCGATCCAGAGATTTGCTTGGCTATAACCAAAGATTTGCTTGGCTATAACCAAAGATTTGCTCGATCCAGAGACTTGAGCTGAAGGAGACTATCAAGATGTTACCAAATGCACACCTTCACCGGAATAGAGTCACCCTGTCCTGGTTGTGAGCGATAGCGACTACCTCTGATCCGTGATGTTTCCCTATTCAAGTGCAAGCCGAATAAGTATTTTGAGGCCTATCTATTCCATTCCGGTCATTAAGGGCTTTTCAAGTCACAAAATGATCTTAACTAACTCTCGAAACGAAAAAATGATGCATAAGGTTCTAACACAAATCTGCCCAAATTGGGCATGGCCACACCTAACCCCAACCCATAAGGGTTGAGAGGGTTGCCTTCAATGTAGCCACAACTGAAGGCAACATAATCGTGCTGCAAGACAGAGCCTACGCCATAATTACGTCGTGGGATGGTGTGGCTACGCTGGACCTCTTAGTAGTTGCGTGAAGGCTGCCTTTAGTGTAGTCAAACAAGAAGGCATCGTAACCACACTGCAAGATAGTGAGCCTAGAGTAATAACGTCAAGAAGTCAGCATGACCGCACTAACCATGCGGGTAGAGAGGCGTGACCACGTAGTGCCAAATTCTTAGGCCCTCCTTGGACATGGGGAGATTTCCTTAGTATTATGAAAATATTAGGGGGATTAACCCTTTTTGGCATGTCCTAAGTGTTATAGATTAGTCATTTTTGGCTTAATTGAGGGACATTTTGAGGATTTTGCATGGGGATTGGTTTAAACTTCCTCTCTTCCTCTTTTCACCCATTTCCATTAATTTAAATTTTCTTAGGGTCTCAAGTTTAAAGGGCTTGTGAGAGCACAAGGGAGAAATCCATATTCTTCTTTAAGGAGCTTAGGGTTTTCTTGAAGCTTAGAGCTTGAGGCAAGGGATTTGAGGAAGACTCTTCATCTTCCTCAAGAAGATAGCGAAGGAGTTGGTCCCCTTTTTCTCCTTCTTCTTTCATTTATTTCCTCTTCTTCACATCACTTCATTTGAGTGTGTGAAGAGAGTTTTGTGAGGAAGATCATGGCTAGCAAAGGAAGCAAGGTGTCTCCTCTCCTACACTAAAGGAGAGCTTCATCCTAACTTGGGAAAAGATCATCAAAGCAGCGCCGAAACTTCACCAGAGCTCAAAACATTATTGAAATCTCATCGGACTCTCCTTCTAAAGGAGAGCTTTTTTGTTCTATGTAGAAATAATGGAGTCTATCAAAGCACCGCCGAATTTAATTGATGTACTTATACTTTTATTTCTGTTATCTTTTGTAATAGAAATAGATGTTTATGTGTATTTGGACTTTCATTATTATTATTATTATTATTATTATTAT
>NW_018164594.1:727630-729012 GCF_001263595.1 Phalaenopsis equestris | reverse complement strand
TTGAGTAGTATTTTGTAATGTAATGTGATTTTTATTTCGCATTTTAATTATAATTATTTTGTTTAGCATTGTGTAGTATTGTTGAAATATTGTGTTTGTTTAACGTTTTAGTTTTATACTTATTTCAAAATTTCATTTTCCAGAAATTTCTCTAATGATTTATATGTGTAGAAAGCTCCTAATTTTACAGACAAGGTGAAGTAGAAATTTTGAGAAGACCTGCAAAAATTTCAGAATGATGAAAATACCTAAAATACTGAAGCATGATTTATATTTAAAGTTTTTCTTTCCACATATACTATTTAATATTTAAAAATTTAAGTTTGGGGGAGGGAAGAAAAAGATTAACTATTAGATGTCCTCTATTTAATTATTTTTAAAAATTATTTATCTCATTTTATGTAGTGAATTTAATTCAGGTAACTGTATTTTGTAGCTATTTAAATATTATGGTAGATTTAAAGAAATATTTTTGTAATGAAAATTAATTTTGTAACTTAAGATATTTAGTATAAGAGAATAAGATTATAGTTAACAATTTTTAGTAAAGAAAACTATATTTTGAAGTATTAACAATCTGGAAATTCATTTGAGAAGAAAAGATTGGGGCTCAATGATGTAAAATCTATTAAATATTTAAAAGGTAAGGGAATGCTTTGAGTTTCAAATTTAGGAAAAGAAAGGTGACGTTCAAAATCTTTAAAAACTATCCAGATATAGTAATCCTCACTTGAAAAAGAAAAAAGAAAGGATTAACAACAATCCCCGAAAAGAAAAGAAAAATATATATGATTGAAACAATCAAAAAAAGAGAAAAGAAAGAATAAAATATGAAATTGAAGAGAAGGTTGAGGATATGCCTAATCAAAAATTGGTTTCACTGGACCTACCTAAAGGGAAAACCTAAATACATTCCTGAACTTATATTTATAGAATAGATCTTTTACTAGTAGTGTTTTCATGAAGTTCTTATCATTTGAATATTCTAAGTGACTTAATATTGCAACATATAGTCATTCTTGAAATGAATAGAATATTAGAACTCTTAAACTTGATGACTAGATAATCTTGTGGCTACAGAGTTAATTCAATTACTTGAATTTTTTTTTCTGAAAATCTCATTATGACATTTGTTTAAATCAAACTTATAGTATTTCTGAATTAAAACTTTACTACAATAGATCACAAATTTTATATAGTACTAAAATTACTTGAGGACAAGTAATAGTTAAGTTTCGGGAATTTTGACCAAAGGAAAATATGTTGAGATTTTCATACCTATTTTATACTATTTTTGATGATATTGCAATTTAAAGAAAGGTATTTTTGATCTTTTTGTTGCAGGAATGATATAATAGGGTCATTGGAGCAAAAAGATGCAA
>NW_018164594.1:722374-726891 GCF_001263595.1 Phalaenopsis equestris | reverse complement strand
CCAAAGTGAGAGTCGGTATCCTCTCAGCCTAGCCGCAGATTCAGTAAACAAGCGTAGGATTAGTCAATGTTTTTTATGCCTGGACCAAAGGGTAAAGAATAGGTATGCTCTTATTTGACATAATATAATTTGAATTAATTCACTTTATCTATTCACTATAATTTCTTGACAAGGAGAATGATGCTTTCTTATATATTGAATATCATATTAAAAACTTCATTAGTATATTTAGTTATTTAATAGTTATTAAATTACATATTTATTTCAATTGTCTATTAGTGACAGATAAGAAAATTGAATTCCATTGTTGTGATTAAAGTATTGCTTTTCTAAAGTCTTAGTTCATAGTTTTATTATTACTCCATGTGGGATCGATATCAAGGACTCCATTAGAGCCCTATATCATCTTAGAAGGTTGTCGGCCAAACTGTGCATTTATGACACTCTAATCCTGTTAAAGGAGATGAGAGAATCTTTGGTTATAGCCTCGCTCGATCCAGAGATTTGCTTGGCTTAGTTGGCCAGCACATCCTCGGATGAAGTATGTTTGTTAAAAGAACAGCCTGGGATAACATTCACAGATGAAGACTTGTTGCTCGGAACCACCAACCATAATCGACCGCTCTATATCTGTATCAATATTGACAGATTTGTATTGTCCAGAGTCCTAATAGACCCGGGAGCATCCCTTAACTTAATGAGTCTACGAACATTGGTGTATTTGAACATTGAGGCTCAAGAGCTTACAGCCGATAAAATGATGTTAAGAATATTCAACTAGAAAGAAGAAAGAGATCTTGGATCAATTACATTTTTGATGAAATTGGAGTACTAATAACAACTGCAAAATTCCATATCATCGATGCAAAGACTTCTTTCAGTGCTCTACTTGGATGGCCATGGATTCACGAGCATAATATGGTTCTGTCATCCTTACATCAATGCATCAAATATTTCAAAGAAAGATAAGAACATTGTATTAAAGGAGATTTACAACCATTCTCAGTTCAAGAGGTAGGCAATCATAAAGAGGCCGGCTACTATGTACCTCCAAAGAAAACAGTCTTTTCTCGTGAAGTTGTAACGAATGAAATGCAAGACTTAGAAGGATCACAAAGAAGAGTCCATTCAACTCTGCTTCAACAATCTACTACCGTCTCTTCATAACAAAGTGGTAAAGGTTCTTTTAGCCCATATACCCAAGATCAAGGTCGAGGACGTGGACGAGGAAGAACTAATCCAATTGTTGAATGGATTAGGCCAACCATCAACATCGATATGGAAGAAAGTTTTGAAGATGAAATAATGCTCGAAGGAAGTTTTGAGGAAGAAATGATGATGATAAAATAAAAGAAACTCCAATACGAGATCTCATTGGAAGACATAGAAAAAGATGAATATGAGTCGATGTATGATTGGATCAACCACTATGTGAATGTCATGACCCTTACTCCGATCTATCCTCAAAAGGCAAAAGGTTGAGAGGTCAAGGAAGTCTGTAGTGATGGTTTGAAACCAATCAAGTTTTACCGTGCTTCCTCTTCTACTAGTTCTCTTCCTCTTCTACTAGTTCACTTGTTCTGGATATCATGTAAATTTGCAGGATGACTCTAATGAATTAATGGAATCACCTTTTGGTTACTTTTTTCCTTATGTACAAAAATTCTCCTTATGTACAAAAATGCCAAAACAAATGCCAAAAGATAAGCTTCAAATTTTTGAAAAATTGTGGAATATTAAAAGCCGAATTCCTAATTCAAAAGAGGGTCTCAAATTTGGTACTATAGGATCAGTTGCTGATTCAGAATTTTGCATGGTTGTTACAAATGTATTAGAAAAGGACTGCCTCGAAGTAGAAGATGACTCTCAACAATAGTTAATAGATGATGCTCCGCCAGAATTTGGAAAAGAGATTAAGTCAATGGTTGACAAGTTAAATGAAACAAACCTCAGGACTAAGGAGCAGCCTCGACTAACCCTTATAAGTTCCTTACTCTGCGAGGGAGATTACATAGAGCTAATAAAGTTATTGTCGAAATTTAAAGATTGCTTCACCTGGAGCTACGATAAAATGTCAGGGCTATCAACAGAACTTGTAATACATAAAATTGCGTGGATAAAGATATGACCCTTGTAAAATTAGCTCCCAGAAGAATGCGCCTCGAAATAGAGCAACAAGTTATTGCCGAGGTGAAGAAATTGATAGATGCTAACATTGTAAGACAAGAGCAATACCCCACATGACTAGTTAATACCATGCCAGTTAAGAAGAAAAATGGACAAATCCATGTATGTGTTGATTTTAGGATCTAAATAAGGCATGTCTAAAAGACAAATTTCCATTACCGATACCAAAATTAATGGTGGACATCGCTTCGACACATGAGATTTTCTCCTTCATGGATGGGTATTCATGTTACAACCAGATAAAGATGGCTCCAAAGGATGCAACACTTACAACTTTCTGGACACCAATTGGGATTTTTTGCTATAAAGTGATGTTATTCGGATTAAAAAATGCTGGAGCAACATATCAACGAGCAATGAAGAAAATTTTTGACGAAGAAAATTTTTGACGACCTCATTTGACGACCTCATTCACAACCAAGTGGAGTGTTATGTGAATGATATGGTCATAAAAAATAAACAGAAGATAGACCATTTATACGATTTTAGGATCGTGTTCGAATGATTACGACAATATAATCTTAAGATGAATCCCATAAAGTATGCCTTCGGCGTTACCTCCAAGAAATTTCTAGGATTCGTTGTCCGTCATCGAGGAATTGAGATCGACCTGGATAAGATTAAGGCTATCTTGGAAATGCCTCCTCCTGAAACTTTGAAACAACTACGTTCATTTCAAGGAAAGTTGGCATATCTGAGATATTTTTTTTCTAATCTCTTAGGTAGGTGTCAGCCCTTCTCGGCATTAATTAAAAAAGATACCAAATTTATTCGGGAAGAGAAATGCTAGCGGGCTTTCAAAGATGTTAAACGCCACTTGATGACACCTCCTGTTTTGGCAGCCCTATCCCAGGAGAATCGTTGATACTTTATACCGCAACTTTAGAAAACTCTCTCGGAACCCTATTAGCCCAAGTCAATGATGAGGGCAAATAAAATGCACTATACTACTTGAGTCGTGGTATAATACCGATGGAGATGAAGTATCCACCTATTGAGAAGCATTGTCTAGCTTTAATTTTTGCCTCCCAAAAGCCCAGACACTACATTCTTTCTCATAAAATTACCCTCATTTCAAAAGTTAATACGTTGCAATACTTGATGACCCGACTAACACTTTCCGGACGTCTAGCAAGGTGTTCAATGATTTTATTGCAATTTGATATAAGCTTTATTCCCCTCTGTGCTATCAATGGACAGATTTTAGCAGATTTTCTCATTACACACCAACTTCCAGCTGAGTCCCCACTCAATGATGAACTACGAGATGAGCAGATATACAAATAGAACCCTTCAATGTCAGATATTGGGAGATGTATTTCGATGGAGCTTCTTCAGCCAGGAGAGATAAAGGATCAGAAATAGTTATACCAGGAAAAGCAAGGATTGGTTTGATTTTCATCACGCCAAATAAACCTATGTTGAGATTCTCCTATCACTTGACAGAGTCATCTATAAATAACGAAGTAGAATATGAAGCGTTCATCACCGGGTTGGAGTTGGCAATCTCAATGGATATAACAAATATTGTCATCTATGGTGATTCTCAACTTATCATTCAACAAGTTTATGAACAATACAAGATTTTAAAACCAAAAATAGTAAAATACCATCAGTACGCGATGAAGCTGTTTGAGCAAACTCTTAATGTGACTCTATAACGGATTCTTCAGGGAGATAACGCACATGCCGATGCTCTAGCAAAACTTATTAAGGAGTTGACATGTCCACCGGAGGATTCCATTGATATTATAGTACAATGAAGATGATTCTTGTCTCAAATCAACCCCGACAATCTACATAAGCTTGAAAAAGAAGAAGGAATAATGATTGTAGTTGCTGATATCAATGAGGATTGGCGTAAACCATTAATAGATAATTTGCAAGCTGGAAACTTGCCATAGGATAAGTCTGAAGCATACCACATAATAAGGAGAGCTATTTCATACGCTCTGGTGGGAGATGTTCTCTATAATAGGTCATTTGATCAGATGTGGCTGCGATGTCTGAGCAGAGTAGAAGCATAAAATATTGTCAAAGAAGTACATACATGATTGTGTGGTGCTCACCAGTCAGGGCCATGTTGACCTCACTTTCGGTTGAGGTCTAGAAAACTTCTTTAGTAGCCTAGGTCTAGCCATAGGACTTCCCTATTGACTAGTCTTAGAAAACTAGAAGAGGTACCCCACTATTAGAAATTCAAAACTCTTCTTTTTATTCAACTTGAAATTCCACATATTGATCTTAACCTCTAGCATTTAGTAGGTAAGATCATTATAAGAGAATTCAAGAAGAGTCCCTATAAGGATTACTTGGCTTTAGGGTCAACC
>NW_018164594.1:706426-716696 GCF_001263595.1 Phalaenopsis equestris | reverse complement strand
AGCCGGGCGGAAGCCATTGATGGAATATTTGCATACTGGAAAGCTGTCAGAGGATAAGTCTGAGGCAAATCAGATTACAAAGAGAGCTTTGTCATACACTCTCATAAATGGTGTTCTCTATAGGAGATCATTCTATCAAATGTGGCTACGGTGTTTGAGCAGAGCCGAGGCACAGGATATTGTCAAAGAAATACATGCCTGATTGTGGGGAGCTCACCAGTCGGGACCAAAGATGAAGATGAAGATTAAAAGGCTTGGATATTATTGGCTAACGATGATATTCGATTGCATGGATACGGCTAGGAGGTGTCACCTTTGCCAAGTGCATGGGGTGGTTTTACACCAACCACCGAATGTGCCACACCCGAACTTTCGCCTCATTGCAATTCGAGTGTTTGGGCACAAATATAATAGATCCGATAGACCCTCCATCCTCTAAGGGACATAGTTTTTTTTCTTACCACTACGGATTACTTTTTCAAGTGGGCAGAGGTTGTGCCGTTACGAGAGGTTACAACACAACATGTTCTGCAATTTTTCAAGACCAATATAGTCTACTGTTTTAGAGTTCCGCGTAGAGTAATTTCTGACAATGGGGCAGCCTTTAAGAGCACAAAGATCAACAATTTTGTTAAACAACATGGGAAAGATTAGAGATACTAAAAATAATTACTATCCTAAAGCAAATGTCTTAGCTGAGGCTTTCAACAAAACACTGGTGTAGATCTTAAAAAAGACACTGGATGAAAATAAAAGAGATTGACATAATAGAATACTAGAAGCTTTGCATGCATACCTGATCATGTTCATAACTCCCACTCAATGTACAACTTATGCACTTGTGTACGAGTCCGAGGCCATACTACCGCTAGAAGTTCAGACACTGTCTCTTATAGTCGCCATCGCTAACCAAATCACAACAGAAAAATGTTTTTTTGTCTTCTGCAGAAGAAATGTTGGAGTGCAAACTAATATTTTCCTTCAAATATGGCTTAAATCTCGCACTAGATAAGGAAAGGGCTGCTTAGGGCGGCATCATTGACCTCAATTTTGATTTTGGTCAGGTTGATGTAAATTATGAAGGTCCCTTGATGGACATTGTCCGTCGGCGGCAAAATGAAGGATTACCATCTCTACTAAAAATTAGAGCTGAAGACAATTTCTCGCGAAAGAAAAAAAAGGTGATCACTCAATAATACCCAATGGAAGGGACCAATTGTCTACAGTCCTTGATAACTGCACTGAAGGGAAATTCGATAAGTGCCAATGAGGATAGAGTGTCGGACGCACCACTTCGTAGAAGACAACGTCGCAATGCCAACCGATGAAAACATATAGCCTTCAAACAGAAAGAAAGAAGAAAGCAAAAAAGAAGAAGTTGGATTACTTGCCCCAATTACTGAGGGGAAGATTTATGAACCACCTATGAAAGAAACCACTTCCAGTCTACCAGGAACAGAGGATGAGCTAGAGCTAGCCTTAGAGCCGACGTAGACAGAGATGCCCCATGAATCCTATAGGGGCTGTCCAATGTGTAATGCAGAGTTGCCCACATAAGCTTCTACTAGACAAAAAATTGTAGAATGCCCATGATGCAATGTTGTACACTTGGATTACTATAGTTCAGTGCAAGAATTCACAGCCGCCAGAGTAGGAGGTCACAAGGCAGCAGATACAAACATTGAGTCATATATTCCACTACCTGCAGGTACAGAGCAGACACTGGTCGTTGAAGAGATTGAGACAAGAAGGCCACCTTGATAATTTGATGATATTCCTATAGCTGAGATGGAAAGAATGTGCAGAGTAAAGCGAAGAGAATTTGAATTCTATGAAGAGGTCCGGGGTGAAGTCGTCAATATATTGGAAGGCTTGGCACTATATACTGGAGTCTTCTCAGAGAGCGATGAGAAGAGGATTTTGGATTGTGTATTTGACCTGCAAGCTAGAGGTCGAGCTGGTCTACTGAGGCCAAGAACATATGTGAAACCACGAAAGGGGATGCGCTGGAATGATATGATAATCATTTAATGTGGTTGTTGCTACAATTTTGTTGAAGACTGACAAGGGAGATGAAGTGGATCTAATGCCTTATGTGATAAAGAGAATGGTTCAAGGATTAGTTTGATGGAGTATACTGCCGCCAGACTGCATCCCAAACAGTTTCATCATCAATATTTATGATGAAGGGAGCTTATGATGAAGGGAGCTGCATTCTGATGAAGGGAGCTGCATTCCTCCTCATATTGACCATCATGATTTAGTTAGACCCTTTTGCACAGTGTCTTTTGTGAGCAAAAGCAATATACTCTTCAAAACATAGATTGATATTTTTGGTCCAAGGGAATTCAGAGGGTCCATTGAAATTCCGCTGCCACTGGGATTGGTAGTGGTTTTATATGGAAATGGTGCTGATTTAGCTAAATATTGCATCCCGGGAGTGTGCAAATTTTTGTGAGATTTTCATATGCCACATATCTATAAAGTTAACATCACAAGTTCTCTACACAATTTTTATGTTATGCTCGGGGTCAGTACCTGGGCTCTGATTCCCATCTATCACTTTGGGATAGGCACATACGCTTTATTCCCATCTATATTCTTTGGGGTATACTTAGACGCCCTATTCCCATCTATACCCTTCGGGATAAGCATAGACACTCTATTCCCATCTATATTTTTTGGGGTAGGCACATATGTCATATCCCCATCTATACTCTTCGGGATAGGCACAAACACTCTATTCCCATTTATATTCTTTAGGGTAGGCACAGACGCCCTATCCCCATCTATACTCTTCGAGATAGGAACAGACGCTCTATCCCCATCTTCACTCTTCAGGATAGGCATAAGTGCTCTATTCCCATCTATATTCTTTGGGATAGACACAAATGCTCTATTCCCATCTATAATCTTTGTGGTAGGCACAAACACTCTATTCCCATCTATATTCTTTGGAGTAGGCATAAACGCTCTATTCCCATCTATATTCTTTGGGCTAGGCACAGACATCCTATTCTCATCTATATTCTTTGGGGTAAGCATAGACGCCCTATTCCCATCTATACCCTTCGGGATAGGCAAAGACGCAATATTCCCATCTATATTCTTTAGGGTAGGCACAAACGCCCTATTCCCATCTATACCCTTCGAAATAGGCATAGATGCTCTATTCCCATCTATACCCTCTGAGATAGGCATAGACACCCTATCCTCATCTATACTCTTCGGGATAGGCACAGACGCCCTATCCTCATTTTTACTCTTCGGGATAAACACAGATGCTCTATTCCCATCTATATTCTTTGAGATAGGCACATACGCTCTATTCCCATCTATATTCTTTAGGATAGGCACAGACCCCCTATTCCCATCTATACCCTCTGGGATAGGCACAGACGCCCTATCCCCATCTATACTCTTTGGGATAGGCACAGATGCCCTATCCCCATATATACTCTTCGAGATAGGCAAACACACCCTATTCCCATCTATATTCTTTGGGATAGGTACAGACGCTCTATTCCCATCTATATTCTTGGGGTAGGCACAGACGTCCTATTCCCATCTATATTCTTTGGGGTAGGCACAGACGTCCTATTCTCATAGACACATTGAGTGTTAGGTTCCCATATATACTCCTTGGGTAGGCACAGATGTCCTATTTTCACATACATATACTCTTCAGGGTAGGCATGTAAACCTTCAACACTGCGAGGACTAAATATCTCTATCTTTGCTTGTCTAAGAGATGGAAGATGTCTAAATTGGGCTCAATATTTAATAGGAGTTTTAGAAAAAAATTTATGTCATGATCCAATATATTTTAATATGTATCCAAATTTAAGTTTATCTTTAACAAATATAAACTTATTTGAAGTATCAAAATTATAAATTCAAATATGGTTAAGATTTTTACCAGGGTCAGAAGCAATTGCTCTAATATATAGAATCAATTTCAAAATAATGAATACATTATGTCACAACACAAAAAGAATAGCTCAACATATTGATTGGACTAATTTAATAGAAATTATTTTACTTGTTTTTATTGTAGTACTAAATAAATTTATCAAATAGAGTGAACTAAATTTTCCAGACTCTTGGGTGATATATCTTTGGGAGTTAATTCTAAATCAATCATTAATCAAGAAATAAATCAAATCATTCAAATCACAGATGAAGAAGTTGAAGAGAGATTTATTCCTAGGAGATTAATATAACTATCTAGAATATCCTTACCTTCAACTCATAGTCTTTCATCTTCTACGTCAACATACGAAAGAACTGTAAATGAAGACATAATTAATGAACATATAGGTAATGACTAATTAAATTCACATCATATTTTGCATTGGGTAAGAGAGCATTCCTCTCCTACCCCTTCAAAATGAACTTTAGTTTTAAATCAATTACAAAATATGAAGTATAGATCATGTCATTATTGCCCATAATTATTTATCTCCCAAATATTCTAAATTGAGAGAATGGTATAGGAAAAACTTCTAACTAAACATGAAAGATATCAAATTTATAATTATTGTTTTATATCTATGACTAGAAGAAAATAAAATGCATACACTATTATTGCTTTTACTAATTGGTTTATCAAAGAATATGTAAGAAAAATAAAACTAAATATAATAGCTAGAACATAGAAAGTTAATCAAGGAGAATCGATTAGTTCTATTTACCCTTCAGTAACATAAAGTATTAATTTAAATATTGAAAATTTGGAACTAGATGCCTTTGAAGAAATAAAAATTGAAACCCAAACATTAAAAGAATTCATTATAATTATTAAACAATTAAATTACTTTAATAGCTTATCACAACTTATCTCAGATCTTCTTAGTCAATTAGTAGAAAAAAAAATCGACCAAATACAACAACCGATCACAACACATAAAATTTCAAATTCAAAAGAAGTTGTAAAAGAAATATTTATATTTCTAAACCTATTATCATAAAAAAATGAACTATTCAAGTAAATTCTTAGTTTAACTATAACTTTGGTCACAGTAAACATGACTTTCAAAAATTAGTACAAAATTTAAATCGGCACATATAATAAATAGCTCTCTGAAAATTCAGAAAAATCAATGTCATAAAATGAGTTAAAAGATCTAAAAAATTCTTTTAGTAGGCTTCAAATACAACCATCTTTAGAAATCACTAGAATAAAAGACCCCAAAAACCATTAAATCATTATTATTATAATAGACCCGATCCTATGGATATATTCCAAGAAGAAGAAGCTTCCAATCACCAATATAAATATGATGTCTCTCAAGTATATGAATAAAATATTGATTGATTATCTGATCAATAAATTAAAGAAACCATATGTATGTTACATCAGTACAATCTATATAAAATATTGCTCCTAAGGTAGCTATAATGATCATATGGTTTTACCAATATCCTAAAAGGATGGTAGGGCAATTTCATGATAGAAGAACAAATACAAGATCTTCTAGCGGAAACAAAATTAAAAGATGACACTCCCCTAAATACAAAAGTTGTGTATCATTTAGTGGTTTTAATATCTTTGAATAGTTTACTAGCACCTATGAAGATAGAGGGGCACAAATTCAATCATTATTATAAAAATTAAGCTATCCTACTCTTAAGCAATTTAGTTGGTATAAAAAAGTCTTCCTTGGAAGTCTAATGAATTTACCTGTTGTTAATCATAATTATTGAAAACAAAAATTCATTGAAGGAATTAAGATAATTTTGTAAGCAATTTTCCTATGTAGAATCTTCTTTTAAAGAAAATCATAAACTATTAATAAAAGAAAAGAAATTTGACAAAAATAGACATTATCAAAAAAAAGGTCTAAAAGGTATAAAAATAATGGAAAAATCTTCCCCATGAGATATTCCTTCTTCTTCAACAAATATTGAAAAGAAAAATAAACTTAAGTAAAAGATAATAAGTGTCATCGATTTGAAAAATTTGGACATTATTCTAATAAATGTCCTTTAAAAAAAATTAAATGAATTACAAATTGCTAGAGGTTTAAATCAAACCTTAATGAAGGTATTATTAAATTTATCTAAATCTAGAGTTCTAACTTCTAACAATGAAAAAGAGTATGCCTCTAATCCCACTTCTACTTCTGATAATGAAGAACAATCTTGTTGTAATAAATATAGTGATAGTAATTATTATATATTTATCATTGAAATGTGTTTATTTACTTTATCAAATGGTCAAAAAGATCAATTATTTAAATTGTTAACTAATGTTTCTAGTTCTAAAATTATAGAAGAATTTTTGGATATTTTAAATGAAAAGAAACAAAAACCTATTTTAGATAAATTTTTAATATATAGCATGAAGGATGTAGATAATCATATGTCAGAAAAGCATACGACTTGTCAAACAACATATCAGATTTACAAAATGAAATTAATAATCTTAAAGAAGAAATAATTAAATTAAAGATATCACAAAAAGAAATGAATCATAGATTAATACCTCTTGAAATTACTAATAAGGAAATATAAGAAGAGTAATACCCTAACACGAATAAAATCATTTCATTTAATAATACTAAAATGTTAAACTCTCTTCTAAAGACGATCATGAAAAAAAAATGATTCATCTCCATAAAACTAATTATTAATCAAGAATATATATTTCCTTTTTCTCACCACTTTTGGTAACTCGGAGCTGATATGAATTTTATTCAAGAGTGTATTGTTCCTTCTAAACATTTTGAAAAAAACCTTTCGAAGAAATTAATATTAAAAGAAGAGATATAGCCTACCTATAACTCTCTAATACCCCTTGAATAACCTCTGACGTACACAGCTCTGCGTAAGTCTTAGGTAAGCAAATTTTTCTCTTGAGAATGAGGGCAGGCTTGGGATTATTAGGGAAGTGGAGGGGGTGATTGAAAGAAACGGATATGGCTGAGATTCTTCTTTTGGACTGCAAACGCTAGCTATCAAAAGCATATGAGAATCTAAGGAGAGCTTTGATTCCTTCGATTCTTACGCGAACAAGAGCATGTTTCTCAAACACTTTGTGAAGAAGAGGCAATTACATTCACACCATCCAAAACTTGCTATTTACAAATTAACAACCCTCTTTCGTCCATTTTACAAATTCTCACCCAAATATCAAAATTCATGATAAAACCTAACCCACTTTTTTCATTTTTATCAAATTCTAGTAGTTTGATTGTGGCACGCTTAAATACGGTGGTTTGGTCGTTTAAAAAATGTTATCTTGATGCTTAATATGTAAATATCAATGTTTCAGGTGGTCTGTATGCAATTATCCTTGATGACTTGCATTCCAAATTTAAAAAAATAGAAATCTTAAGTTTGGGCTGATATGTTGCCCACAGTATTCAAACCCGCTACAGTTATCTTCAAATTAGAATTTTTATTCGAGGGACCGAGGCAAGCGACGAGGCACCTAAGGCAAAACAAGGACAAAGTGAGGAACGAAGGGCAAGCGCGTAACTATCTTAGGTAAGAACGCAGGCTGCGGGGTTAAGTCTGCCGCCGCGCTTATTATAAAACCGAACAACGTTTTTGGATGAAACGCACGAAACAAATGCCAAATGCACCAAATAAGTCGCCCCAAACGTGCCCTTAATCTTTACAAGATTTGTATTAATTGATTTAAATTGAAGCACAAGTTGGATTAATTAATCAAAATTTCAATCTCATCAGTTTTGTAAGTTTGATAAATTTTAGAATTCAATTTCGATTTAACAATTTTTCTAACATTTGAAAATTTCAAATATAATAATTAGAGTATTATAAAAGACGAATATTTTAAAAAAGGCTTAAATTTTAACACATGAAACATGGGCATTTACATACATACCAGCCAATTTATATGTATTAC
This sequence comes from Phalaenopsis equestris, assembly GCF_001263595.1. Classification (NCBI taxonomy): domain Eukaryota; kingdom Viridiplantae; phylum Streptophyta; class Magnoliopsida; order Asparagales; family Orchidaceae; genus Phalaenopsis; species Phalaenopsis equestris. The sequence goes on along the minus strand of NW_018164594.1, from coordinate 708,823 downwards.
ATATTTATCACATAAAATTTTCCTTTTTAGATATATACCACCCAGATATTTCATTTCATATCAAAAATATTAGTATCTTAACTATTAAAAAAATTAAACATATATACTTTTTTCATGCATATGTAAGGTGACATATATAAAGATTGAATTTATGTGTTACTGTTGAATCCGGCAATGTTCTGTATGCACACTAAAGAATAGATCATATGAGAACAGGAGGGAGAGAGAGAAAGAGAGAGAAGAGTCTAGGTTTGCTTGAATAATTCATTAGTCCTTTGATGTATAAATGATCCCCGACGCATAGGCTAGGGGGACATAAAGTGTACACTTACCTACCTATCCCTATTTTAAATAAAGTCTTCACAGGAAATTTTTGGTTATAAATAAATACTTGAATAAAATAATCAATAAAGATAAAAGGGGGCCTCTGATTTGGTTGTCTCATGCCCTAATCATCTGAGGCTACATTTTCGGTTGGTTTATTTGAGGGCCTTCGGTCAGCTATATATAGACCTTTGATCATTCAAAATATGGGCTTTTATTCAGTTGAATTGGGGGTCTCGGTCATTCCTGCATTGGTATTTTGGTTACCCAGGGTGTGCTTGGGTTGATATAGCTTGGGACCTTCGGTCGACCAAACTATGGTCCTTCGGTCAGTCAAGCTAGGGAGTTTTGGTCGGCTAACCTTCCAGATCCAATTAACAATTACTATTCTCTTTAGACAACTCCTATTGCCAAGTTGAGGCTAGGCTGTAGGGCAGAGGGCACTTTACCGTAATCTAATAGGTAGCTCCATCCCTTCAATAGGAAAGCTGTCAAGGAGTCCCATATCCCCTATCCTTGCCTATAGGGATTGTTCTTTAGCAGGTTTTGTATACTTTATAGGAGTAGCCTTGGTTAGGCATTGAATTTCATAGATTCATGTTGATATGATTCTTGACCTCTAATGGGCCATCTTTGACCACCCTTATTTCTTACGACCATAAGATTCCTGTAAGATTCGTACTAAATCATTATAGAGGTATAGTTATATATGTAAATACATAGGAATTAAGTGATATGCATGTATATCTTCTTACATTTTATTAATAGAACTCTAGAAATTTCATCCAAAACTCTTCAAATTATGAAATTCAACCAAAATAAAACCTTACATTAATTTTTTATGTACTTACATATCAGACACCTAAACATTAAATTTTTACACACACGTGTGCTCATATATAGGGCTGTCAAAAAAGCTCGTTGTTCGCGAACAGTTCGTGTTCGATTCGTCAGAGCGTTCGTGTTCGATTCGTTCGATAAGCAAACGAGACGAACACGAACAATTTTTTTCGTTCGGTTTGCTAAACGAACCAAACACGAACAGTGATGCGTTCGTTCGTGTTCAAATCGTTATTGTTCGAAATAAAAAAAATTATATATATATATATATATTTTTTTATATTTTTAAAATAATTATATACTAAAAAAAATTAATATATTTTAAAATTTAAAATCTGTAAATTATAATGTAAAATAAATTATTAATAATAATACATTTACATACTATCTAAACTCTAATAATATAGTTATTATATATTTATATAATATAAGGTATATAATTATTATAATATATTATATTATTATTTTTATATTATACATATATACTATAAGATGGAAAATGGAAATGAAAGCGGAAGCCGGAAGCCCTAATTTCACCTCTCAGTGCTCTCACGCCGCTCTCCTCTCACGCCTCTCCTTCTCACGCGATCTCCTCTCACGGAAATCGTGAAACGCTCTCCTCTCGGCTCTCACGCGATCTCCCCGCTCGGAAGCACGAGACCGCAGCCGGTGTTTCTCCTTCGGCTGCTCCTTCGCTCAAGATCGTGAAAAGCTCGTCACTCTCCTCTCACGCCGCTCTCCTCTCACGGAAACACGAGACCGCAGCCGATCTACCTCCTCCGGTTGCTCCTTCTCTCGAAAAGCTTCTCTCGGTGAGAACTTGCCTCAAAATCGTGAAAATCTTGTCTTAAGCTTAGAGTTAATTTTTTGTGTTCGTTATCTAATCTCTACTTCTATTTTTTTTTTTATAAAAGGTATTTTCCCCGGCGATTCGACGTTGGATCGACCCGGTATTTTCGTTAATCGTTACTTCGGTTGCTCGGTATTCTTGGTGGTTGATAAAAGGCACATTTGTTTTCTTATTTTTTTTCTAAACTTAAGCGAAGAATTGATAGACTCTTTAGAGTCATTAAGCATATGGGGGAAAACGGCTTATAAAATGGATTTGCTAGATCATCTGATTTTTTTGGACAACTTTAGTATGGTTTGCTTTTCACCCTATTATGAATGTGAAGGGAAACTAAACATCAAGGAGATTCTTCTCCTACTCGGCGAACATGACATGTGAAGTGA
>NW_018164594.1:703056-704895 GCF_001263595.1 Phalaenopsis equestris | reverse complement strand
ATATTTGTATATGTATTGTGGTGCAATAAAGATAATTCCTCATGTCAATTCTGCTAACAGTTCAATGGAAAATGACATTCATAGCTAAACTTGCAGTTCTGCTAACTGCTAAGGTTCATTTGATTGCTTTGATAATCTATTTGGGTGCAATATTAATGTCTTTAATTGTGGTGCAGGAAATAGCTTATGCATATTGCAGTTTGGCGGGGAAGTATTAATGTTGGTTTTATTTAATGGTTTGGATTTATTTCTGTTGTCTCTTAACTGAAATATTTATTTGCTTTAGATATTTGCCGAGCTGGGCACTTCAATTGCAAGCTTGATGAGGTTTTGGAAAGAAATTATAAAAGAGGCTTCTCTTTACCCGTAAGGCCGTAACATAATTGTATATGTATTACGCATTTACATTTGCCTGAAGTTAAAGTTGATTTGTTCATTTTCTTACAGATAGAGCTTTTGGGCAAGCATGGATTCATGGTTGAGCTTCATGAATTAATCCTGAGGATGTCATTTGAGCCTTCCATCCCAATGTGGAGTAGAATTTATTATAGCTGTAGTAATTACTAATTAGTAAACATGTGTATAGGAGATTGAGGGAAGTGAATGCAAGTTTAATTTACAATTTAAAATTTGATTTCAAATTGAGCTCTTAGAATTGAAATGAATTTACAATTTGAACATTATCTATTTATGTAAGATATTATTTGTTTGACTAATGATGAAGAGATGTTTTTGTGGAAGTTTTTTATTTATTATTTTTGATAATTTGAGAATTAATTAATAATTCTTATATATTTTATTTAGAGTTATTCCAATTTTTTAAAGTTAAAATGGTGGCATTTTTGATGTGGTGTGAGAATTAATATTTAATTTTTTTTTCTATTTAACAGATTAAAAAATATAAAAAATTTGAAAATTTTTGAACGTTTCGAACAATTCGAATATTTCGAACATTTCAAACATATTCGAACAATGCGAACGATTCGAACGATTCGAACAATTCGAACTAATTTCGAACAAATCGAACCGAACACGAACAGACCTTTCACGAACAATTTCGAACACGAACCTATTTCAAACAAACAATATTTCAAACGAACCGAACACGAACACGAGCACTGTTCGTTCGTGTTCGCTTCGTTTACCCCCCTACTCGTATACACACGTGTGTACGAGCTTGTCTATTCATGAGGTGTATTTCACTTTTTAAAAATAAAAATAGTGTTATTTTTAATATAAAAAAAATGATTTTGGTGGTATAAACGTAAAAAGAACAAAGTTTTGGCATTAGATATAGAAATATGTAGGAATGGGGTGGTATGCATGTAAATGCCCCATCTGGCATAAAATTAATCAAATATTCTCATATATCATGTTAATATTTGAATTTTACGTTATTATTTAATGTTTTGGTGGATGACCTGCTTTTTGTGGCCTTCGCGTCGGATAATTATTCCATACGGCAACGCATGCAAGATGCATGCAGTGTCTGATCTCCACCGTCGATCAAAAAAAAATTTTTTTTTTTTTTTAAATGTTAAAAGCGGGGCTCACCGAAATACATATTTGCAGTAATCGACGGTGTAGATCGGACACCGCACGCATCTCTGCATGCGATGTCCGTATGAGATAATTTTTATAATTATCAAAGTAATGCAGAGTCCAGTTAGAAATTTGACTAGGAGTGTGAATTAGGGCTGTCAAAAAAGTTCGTTGTTCGCGAACAGTTCGTGTTCGGTTCGTCAATGAGTTCGTGTTCGATTCGTTCGATAAGTAAACGAGACAAACGCGAACAAATTTTTTTCGTTCGGTTAGTTAAACGAACCAAACACGAACAGT
>NW_018164594.1:691856-702885 GCF_001263595.1 Phalaenopsis equestris | reverse complement strand
TTAGGGTTGGCAAACTGGCTCGTCGTTCGCGACCAGCTCGCGTTCGGTTCGTGTTCGGCTCGTTCGTTAAGAAACGAACACGAACTTATTTCAAACAAACTAAATTTTAAACGAACCGAACACGAACACAAGCTTTGTTCGTTCGTGTTCGGTTCGTTTACACCCCTAGTGTGAATAAGATCAAGTATAGTTTGTTGACCAACTACGAGAAAAATACAATTTTTAACATGTGGTTCATCAAATATTTTGTGTATTATTTTGGCATGAAATGAGAGTTTAAATCAAATTTCTTAGAATGCTTCATGTTATTTCCAATCATTGTGCTTCATGTGTATTTAGTTTATTTATTTATCAAGCCAAATAAGAGTTGTTCACAAATGAGATTCAATTAAAAATTACATATAAATTATCAATTACATATATCACCACTTGTACATGCATTATTTATGTCAAATTAAGCCTAACAAACTAAATAAATGTGATTACTAATGCTCATCCTTTTCTCTTGATTGTTGGTGCGACGGTCCTAAAATTTCTACTTTATAGAACATCTTCGTGAAATCTACTCCGCCCTTATACATTGATAAGAGGCCAAGGGGACATCAAATAAACAGAACACTTGATACTCAAATATGAAACTTTTTAATTAGTGTTTTAGCTACCTATTCAAATATATTTTTTATGCATGTCATAACATAGAGGCCACTATACAGTACTTATATAACATCAATGGAGGGCTTATTGCAATATGTCAAAGTTGGTTCAATTGTCCCATAGGCCAATATGAAAGGTTAATAATAGAAGTTTATGCAGAGCCAACCTATCATTCTGAAATGATTTATATCCTTCAAATACTTGATGAAGTCTTTGAATGTTTTTGCTAAGATTTAGGTTTGGTCCTCATTTACACAATTGTAAACCTCATCTCTTCAGATAAGCATTCAGAAAATCAAATAAGCTATGGCAAAACAGCCATCTTCCTTGCGGTTGGGCACATGGAAGAAGCATGGGTGCTAGATATGGATTAGCATGTTTATAGAATTAAAGGTTGTTGGTGTGTATGATCATGTTAGAAATTCTCAAACTTAAAAATTGACTTAGAATTTCTTGAACACATATAGCGCTAGGAGTATTGTATGCCAACTAGCACAAAATGTTGTCATCACTCATGTATCCCAAACATAAAGTTAAGGTAGAGCTCATCAACCTTGATTAACTTGTCTCTACCACTATCAACATGCACATTTTTTAATAATTTAGTTGTTATTAATGATGATGGAGATAGTGAATAGAAATAATTATAACTAGCATCCTTTTTGTTGGACCTAGACTACTCTCGAATATGAATTTGTCTGTGAATCGCACTCAAAGAATAGAGTGCAAGACAAGAGAGAGAGAGAGAAGTGCATAATAATGAACAAAAATTTAAATTATTGATTATCCTTTTATAAGGAAATGATCTTCCTATTTATAGATGAGGGCAGTACAATATACAAAGTTTCATATTTTCGCTGCTTTAATGGGGACATTAGAGGATATTTTAGCGATTTTATGTATATAGGCATTTAGTTCGACCACACTTTGACTTGGTCGACTAAAATTAGTTGGTCTTGATTTGACAAGAATTTTTTATTTGATTGAGCTGAATAGAGGTTGTCGGCCGACCCTTGATGATTTTCGGGTCGGCGTGACTTGATTCGATCGACTTGGTTTTGTCAATAAGCTAAGCTAGTATGGTTGTTGACTATTGATCCTTGGATATAGAACTCTTGTCAGTAAAGAAATGCTAGCTTATCGGGTAGAGGGTAAATCATTATAACTTGATAGGTAGCTTACCCGTTGACGAGACGATCCTTCGGGGATGCTCTGTGTGGTTATGTGTTGACTAGTTCTTAGCCCCTAATGAAGAATCTCAAGGCTGTTTGTTAGATAGTTAGGGATGATGCTTTCTTCCATTGAATTGAAGTGTGACGAGAGGCATATCTATGCCTCCGCTTTCCTCTTAGTTTTTAGTCTTCGGTTTGGACTGCATTCGCTTGGTCGGCCTTCAACCTTGGCCTAGGGGTGTTGCACCTGGTCAGATATGTCTTTTAGTATTTCGCTAGTAAATGCTTAGCCTTCTGATGCTATTTGGATGGACCTTTGGACTTCAATCAGTGGGCTCTTATTCTTCTATCTTTGGGGTCATCCTTAATTTTATTCCTTTGTATTTTTTTGTTTCTAGAGATTCATTAGATGTGTTTTTGATGTACAATTACTTTTGGTCATCAAACATAGTTATGCTTTGCAAAATTTTGTTGATGAAGTTGTGTATGATCATCATTAACATTTATCCCACTTTTGACATTCTCATCCAATTCTGACAAAAATCTAACACATGATTGTCAGCCAATGACGACCGATGCCCATCTTATTAGTCATCTCGTCTCTCCAATATAAAAGCAACCAAATGAACCACTCATAGTCCCTTGATTTGTGACATTCAACATAAAAGGTACGTATAGACAAGTCGAATTGAGTTCGAGCCACCCTCAACTCGTACTTGAACTCTTCATTTTCTATTTTTCGACCCAAAAACGGGCTAAATAAATTTATAGATAAAGAAAAATGCCGGCATATTAGATAGCGTTGGTCCCACGCCAAAGCAATGTGACCCCCGGAAATCGACTAACACTAGTTATATTCTTTACACCTATCATGATATTCTGAAAACCTCAATTTTATTTTTTCTTTATATTTACTTTTATTACATTATTTTTTTTATTTTTTATAATTGTTTGAATGTCTTATTTACATACATACCATTCAATTCTTATGTTTTTAAATATCTAACACCTAAATTTTAGTTTTTTTATTTATAACATTCAAATCTTTCATATTCACTATCATTGACTTTTAAATATAAAATACATCCTCTTAAACGCGAAAAAATATTACATCAGGACTCTGCACTCTACGTGCGGAGTCCAATGAAATTACGTCGTGGAGGTGACCGGCCCGGTTATACCAAGGAATATTCCCCTCATGTTATTCCGTATTATTCAGGTGTTATTGTGTTCTGAGAAAATTCCCGATGTTATAATAACACAATAACACATCAATAATACTTGAATAACACACAATAATATATGAATAACACACAATAACACTTGAATAACACGGGATGAATATTCTCTTGTGTTATCGGATAATTTTTTTTCTACGTGACGTGATTTCATTCGACTTCGCACGTAACTCTACGAGTTGAGTCCTGATGTAATATTTTTTTTCCATGATCACAGATTAAATGATGCTATGTATGTAAATATTTTCATTAATTAATTAATGAATAATTTTTTGTCTTATTATGACCACCGCCGTTACGTCAATAATCACATATATAAACGCACGTATATAAGCACATTCTGTTGTTTTGTTCGGTAACTTTAGCATATGTCCTCTTACTTCTAAGTTATTCTTCTTTATCATCATTGTTAGTTTAACAAACTAATTAGTCTTATAATTTTACTTTATGCAATTCCTTGTATATTATAAAAATAATTGAAATTTATTTATTATGTAAGGAAATTTTATTGACTCGTCCTATGATACAAGCATATTTATGTATTTAGATAGCTAAGGCCTGCACATTAATTGTTACATTTGTACTCTTTACCAATATATGAAATAAATTACATATAGATCACCAGGAGCTTGCTATTTACAAATCAGCCACCCTATAAACCATATTATTCATTTTTATCAAATTCTCAATAGTTTGATCGTGACATGCGTAAATACATTGGTTACGTGGGTCAAGAAAATCGCATAGGTGCTTAATTTGTAAATAACAAAATTTTGGGCAGTATGTATGTAATTATCCCAAAATAATAATAAGGTGTTTTTCGGTGTGGTATGTATGTAAATGTTATTATATGTCTACATTTTTAAAGTCAATTTTTCTAATATTTTTTTTAATATACACTATTTTATTTTTTATGTAATAATTAATATTTTGAACTAATTTTTTTCCAATTTAATCTATCAAATATTTATTTTTAAAATTTTTGTTTTTTCATATTTTGAGCTATTTTCATCGTTGTTGATGCGACATCGAACTCGTCTTTTTCTTGTTAAAAAGTTAAAAAGATATGAAATGTTGGAAAAATTATTCCATACAGACGGCAGAGATGTATCAACTGCCAATCTTCACTGTTGATCAGAGTTTTTATCAATTTTTTTTCTTAAAAAAAAATGGGCCCACCGAAATACAGTTTTGGTCTAATCAACGGTGGTGATCGGACTGCGCATGCATCTCTGCATACTCCGTCTGTAAGAAATAATTTTTCGAAATGTTGAAGGGGAAAGTTGGGGGAGATTAGTTGAGGAAATAATAGAAATTTCTCAAATGCTTTGGTCTTATAAAATTTCTCAAGGCATGAGATTCGAACGTGTGAGTGTCCACTAAGGAAGAACATTTTTTTTTTCCTTCGGGGCATTTACATATATATCACATATTTGTTATGTATTGGCATTCTTAGCACCTAAACTTTGATTATTGCATTATTAACACTCAAATTTCTTGTATTGCATCAAAAATATCACTATTGTTAGATTTTAAAAAGTATAATACATGTTTTTATACCTTAGAGAGTGGTAAAAAATTAAAAATCAAATGTAGGTACGGTTAGATATGTATATATGTAAGCATTATGTGGTATATATGTAAATCTTCCTTTTTCTTCTCACAAGTATATAGATAATTGTTGAATCCTAACTTTTCTTTTTTTTGTGAAAACTCGGAGAGTTGGGATCGAAAGAGGCAAGAGAAAGAGAAAGAGAGAGAAAGTGCACACGGTAATTTCCTTAGGAGAAGACCGGAGAGAGTCCATTTATTGCTCTTGAGATCACCTATTTAAATGAGTCTAATCAGTACAATTAAGAAAGGTGGGAACCGTTTTGGTAATCAACCTTGATAGAATTAATGCGTATAATTTGGATTAATGATCGTCATAATATTGGCAGAGAATAACTGTTTACAATGACTTATGAGTTTAAGTGAGTGTTGTTGGTCGGTGGAGGATCGATCGTATTGGTCAATCATCTAGAATCCGCCTGTATCGAGAGGGAGTAATCGGTTAGTCTAAATACGGTCATTTGTTTTGTTGAGATGTATGGTCGATAGGCTCTGCGAGGTCTGTTGCTTCGGCATGTCGATTGACCGATGGGTTGGTTTGTTTCTTCGGGAGTCATTGCTCACTTGTTGTTTGGCTCAAGTTTTGCATGATCTGTGTCTCGTCTAGTTGGTCAGTTAGTTGCCTCGGTCCGATCTTCTCTCTCGCAAGGTCTGGGGTGGATCTTATCGCTGCTTATGCAGGGTATCCAAAAAGACTCGCTATAAGGATGATTTGCACCTTACCCTCAGCAAATCTTTTCACTACCGAGTGGGGAACCATCTCCAGAGCTTTGATCTATCATAGGATTAGAGTGTCTTCTAATGCTTGGCATTGAATTGACAGTCGATTGCTTACCTTGGAGGGAAGTTTTATATTATCGATCGTTTGTTCTCTTTGAGATTCATGTCGATAGTTCTGGGGTATACATATTAATTCTCCGAGCTTTTCAGCTCTTTTGTGGTCATGGGTGCGATAAGAACTGAGATATTATTAATTAACCATATCAAGAAAACCAAAAAAAAATTAATAATTAATTCTCCCTTCATTTTCATGCCCTATGTGTCTTACAAATAAGGCCATAAATTGGCTTTTTTATCTATTTTTGATGTTTTCTTAACTATTGAGTAGGCATCATGTCGGGTGGTACGAGTAAAAGGACAGTCAGCCTAAGCTTACTGGCCTTGGCGGGATTTACACCTCCTATTACGGCAACAGTCCTTAAAAGGAAAAAGGAGGTTATAAAAGAGAAGGGATGAGAAGCGGTCAGTCCTGAACCGGCAGACCAAATTGCTTCTCCCGAGGGCCCTGAAGGGCGGCTACCAAAGAGGCTTCTCCAGAAAACTGTGGATCCTGGCTCGCGTGAGGACAAGGTTGCAGTGGACCCATTGATGCTTTCCGGGTGATAGGGTTGATTGTAGTAGCCCGAGAGTAGAGGTGACAGCTGACCCTTTGCAAAGGAGAGGAGGCACCTAGCTGGAAATGAAGGTTTTCCCCTGACTGCACTTGAGAGGCTCATGAGTCTATAAGAAATTCTTTTTGATTTCTGGCAGCATAGTAACTTGACATTCCTTTTAAATGCATATGTGTCGATCAATATAAAGGACGAAGAACGTGGTGAGTGGTCGACTTGGTTCCGTTCATGGCTGCTAGGCCCCTAGATGTGATCGTCCCTTCTTTTTAGTTGATCAAAGTGGGCTAAAGCTCTTAGCAGGAATAGACCGTGCACCAGAGACTCTCACCTAGGTCGGTGGCATTCCAGGTGTAAGAGATGTCAAAGGTTTTGCACCAGACAACTGAAAACACTGCCGACCCATCCGCTAGAGTGGTTGGCTTGTCACGAGCATCTGGAGGTTGCTTTTAAATAAAAGTCAGTCTTTATTGCTCTACTGTAGAAGGAGGCCGCGTTGCTACGAGGTTTGATGAACCACATTAGTGTCAAAATGGGTTCCATCCATTGCTCGGTTATTTTGATTTGATTTCAAAGTGAGGTCGATTAGATGTAACATATTAGGTTTGTTGGATAGATGGTCCTCTGGAGGTTTTCTTGAGAAGGGGTATGCCTCATGTGTCATTAAGCACTTCATCCAAAACATGTAATAATGTTATTTGTAATAAAATAATATTTTGGAGTAATTTAAAACAATGATTGGTGAGACACTTATCTTTGCATCACTCTTCGACCTGTGTGCCCGCCCTATAAATAGGGTCAGAGGTTGGTCTTTCTAGCTTTTGCACTCTGTTTCTCAGTTTTTTTATTTCCCATCTTCTATTTCTTCATCTTTTCTCCCTCTTGCTCTTTTCATTCAACTGTAATGACTCCAAAGTATTCTCCAGTTCTCTTCAGTACCGTGTCGGCAGTCGATCCATCACTCCTGATGGACCGGGAGGTGAAGAGCCTTCAAGAGCAGTATGTATCGTGTACCCGAGGAAACTCAAAGGAAGGTTACAACTACAGATCCTTCTTTCGTTGCATCAGACCAAACTACCATCGCCTCTTCGCAGGATGGCAGGTCTGATGCCATCTGCTTTTCTTTGATTGAGAGGGCCTGGGCGGCTGAGCGTTCTTCTGTCACACCTCTTGGTTGGACTTCAAGAGGCGTTGCTTCTTCTTCTATTTATGAATCCTTGTCATCTCTAAAAACGGAAACTATCCACCAAGAAGAGAAAGAGCTAGCAGAGGGTGTTAATGTTCTGACCCTCCTTTCATTGAAGAGAAAACAAAGTAACCTTGACTGGCACTCATCTGAAGGGGGTGAAGGATGGCTATTGATGAGTACTGATGACCGGTCTAACCTATTGGACGTGTCAAATAGCTTCATCCCCTATCTGCCTACACTTAGCATATGTCATCACTTTTGCCAGAAATTACTTGATCTTTGACGCTTCAAGTGGAGTTCAAAGGGCTCTTTTATGAGGGGCTTCTTGAGCACGCCGCCCGATCACAATTGAAAGTAAGCCAAGCTTCTCATTCCTTGTGGTTTACTTTCATGAAAAAGGCGGGCTCCTTTAGAACAACTAATGAAAGCTTGTTAAAGCCCTAGGAAGAAGTTTTTTGCTTGACTAATGATCTCTAGAGAGCTCGCGATGGTCAAGACCTCGCTAGGCAGAAACAGCAGCAATCTGAACAAAGGGAGGAGTAACTAAAGAAGGAGATCATTGAACTCAGAGGAAGATTGGACTCGCTCATTCCAGTGAGGAGTTGTCAGAATAACATAGGTTGGGGTTGAGTATGCTATCAAACGGTTTGTTCACCATGGCTTGGTCAATCCAATGTTTTTTGACCTAGTCGAGTTCACTGCTTTGATCCTCAACCATCCTGTTGATCTCTTAAAATAAGGTGATGACTCGGATAATGGGTACAAATCTTTTGGTAACCAAAGAGAGGACTGATAAACTATTGAATAATGCCTCGACTCCGTGAGGGTCTTCATTTTTGTCTGTCTTATTCTTTTTAGCCTAAAAGCTTATTAGTGTTGGCGTCGATTTTTGATGTCACAAATACTAGATGCCCCAGTTATGTTGTGGGAGTATGTGATGCTCACACATGCCCTTCTTTAGCTGAAGGAGACTATCAAGATGTTACCAAATGCACACCTTCACCGGAATAGAGTCACCCTGTCCTGGTTGTGAGCGATAGCGACTACCTCTGATCCGTGATGTTTCCCTATTCAAGTGCAAGCCGAATAAGTATTTTGAGGCCTATCTATTCCATTCCGGTCATTAAGGGCTTTTCAAGTCACAAAATGATCTTAACTAACTCTCGAAACGAAAAAATGATGCATAAGGTTCTAACACAAATCTGCCCAAATTGGGCATGGCCACACCTAACCCCAACCCATAAGGGTTGAGAGGGTTGCCTTCAATGTAGCCACAACTGAAGGCAACATAATCGTGCTGCAAGACAGAGCCTACGCCATAATTACGTCGTGGGATGGTGTGGCTACGCTGGACCTCTTAGTAGTTGCGTGAAGGCTGCCTTTAGTGTAGTCAAACAAGAAGGCATCGTAACCACACTGCAAGATAGTGAGCCTAGAGTAATAACGTCAAGAAGTCAGCATGACCGCACTAACCATGCGGGTAGAGAGGCGTGACCTCGGCTCGCCCCAATTTTAAAATTTGACCTGGTGACCCTAGGGAGGCGTGCCACATAGTGCCAAATTCTTAGGCCCTCCTTGGACATGGGGAGATTTCCTTAGTATTATGAAAATATTAGGGGGATTAACCCTTTTTGGCATGTCCTAAGTGTTATAGATTAGTCATTTTTGGCTTAATTGAGGGACATTTTGAGGATTTTGCATGGGGATTGATTTAAGCTTCCTCTCTTCCTCTTTTCACCCATTTCCATTCATTTAAATTTTCTTAGGGTCTCCAGTTTAAAGGGCTTGAGAGAGCACAAGGGAGAAATCCATATTCTTCTTTAAGGAGCTTAGGGTTTTCTTGAAGCTTAGAGCTTGAGGCAAGGGATTTGAGGAAGACTCTTCATCTTCCTCAAGGAGATAGCGAAGGAGTTGGTCCCCTTTTTCTCCTTCTTCTTTCATTTATTTCCTCTTCTTCACATCACTTCATTTGAGTGTGTGAAGAGAGTTTTGTGAGGAAGATCATGGCTAGCAAAGGAAGCAAGGTGTCTCCTCTCGTACACTAAAGGAGAGCTTCATCCTAACTTGGGAAAAGATCATCAAAGCAGCGCCGAAACTTCACCAGAGCTCAAAACATTATTGAAATCTCATCGGACTCTCCTTCTAAAGGAGAGCTTTTTTGTTCTATGTAGAAATAATGGAGTCTATCAAAGCACCGCCGAATTTAATTGATGTACTTATACTTTTATTTCTGTTATCTTTTGTAATAGAAATAGATGTTTATGTGTATTTGGACTTTCATTATTATTATTATTATTATTATTATTATGATGATTTTAATTTTTTGTTATAAAGTTAGTGTTGTAGTTAAATTTGCATGTGTAGTATAATAGATTTTGAGTAGTATTTTGTAATGTAATGTGATTTTTATTTCGCATTTTAATTATAATTATTTTGTTTAGCATTGTGGATGTGTTAGGAAATATTGTGTTTGTTTAACGTTTTAGTTTTATACTTATTTCAAAATTTCAATTTTCAGAAATTTCTCTAATGATTTATATGTGTAGAAAGCTCCTAATTTTACAAACAAAGTGAAGTAGAAATTTTGAGAAGACCTGCAAAAATTTTAGAATGATGAAAATACCTAAAATACTGAAGCATGATTTATATTTAAAGTTTTTCTTTCCACCTATATTATTTCATATTTAAAAATTTAAGTTTGGGGGAGGGAAGAAAAAAATTAACTATTAGATGTCCTCTATTTAATTATTTTTAAAAATTATTTATCTGATTTTATGTAGTGAATTTAATTCAGGTAACTTTTGTAGCTATTTAAATATTATGGTAGATTTAAAGAAATATTTTTGTAATGAAAATTAATTTTGTAACTTAAGATATTTAGTAAAAGAGAATAAGATTATAGTTAACAATTTTTACTAAAGAAAACTATATTTTGAAGTATTAACAATCTGGAAATTCATTTAAGAAGAAAAGATTGGGGCTCAATGATGTAAAATCTATTAAATATTTAAAAGGTAAGGGAATGCTTTGAGTTTCAAATTTAGGAAAAGAAAGGTGACGTTCAAAATCTTTAAAAACTATCCAGATATAGTAATCCTCACTTGAAAAAGAAAAAAGAAAGGATTAACAACAATCCCCGACAACAATCCGGATTAACAACAATCCCCGAAAAGAAAAGAAAAATATATATGATTGAAACAATCCAAATAAAAAAAGAGAAAGAAAAAAAAAATATGAAAGTGAGGAGAAGGTTGAGGATATGCCTAATCAAAAATTGGCTTCACTGGACCTACCTAAAGGGAAAACCTAAATACATTCCTGAACTTATATTTATAGAATAGATCTTTTACTAGTAGTGTTTTCATGAAGTTCTTATTATTTGAATATTCTAAGTGACTTAATATTGCAACATGTAGTCATTCTTGAAATGAATAGAATATTAGAACTCTTAAACTTGATGACTAGATAATCTTGTGGCTACAGAGTTAATTCAATTACTTGAATTTTTTTTTCTGAAAATCTCATTATGACATTTGTTTAAATCAAACTTATAGTATTTCTGAATTAAAACTTTACTACAATAGATCACAAATTTTATATAGTACTAAAATTACTTGAGGACAAGTAATAGTTAAGTTTCGGGAATTTTGACCAAAAAAAAATATGTTGAGATTTTCATACCTATTTTATACTATTTTTGATGATATTGCAATTTAAAGAAAATTTTTGATGTTTTGGTGCAGAAATGATGAATTAGGGTCATTGGAGCAAAAAGAT
>NW_018164594.1:686024-691293 GCF_001263595.1 Phalaenopsis equestris | reverse complement strand
TGATGATCTTTTCACTTCGATCTTAATTTACTTTCAATCTGGTCAATTGATTTGTTAAAATATGTTGAGTTTTCCAACTAAAGTGAAGATTATATCCAAGATTCAGAGAGGTCAAAGCCCTTGGAATTTGGGTCCAAATAAATAAGAAAATAAAATTATCGGGCGTAGAATTGGAGATTTTAGAGTGACAGACTAAAATCCCCAATTTGGTCCTACGTTTGGGTGCTGAAGTGTAGATGTTAGCCCTCAGGCGAGGGAACGTGGGAGCACCGAAGTGAGAGCCGGTATCATCTCAGCCTAGCCGCAGATTCAGTAAACAAGCATAGGATTAGTCAATGTTCTTTATGCCTGGACCAAAGGGTAAAGAATAGGTATGCTCCTATTTGACATAATATAATTTGAATTAATTCACTTTATCTATTCACTATAATTTCTTGAGAAGGAGAATGATGCTTTCTTATATATTTAATATCATATTAAAAACTTCATTAGTATATTTAGTTATTTAATAGTTATTAAATTACATATTTATTTCAATTGTCTATTAGTGACAGATAAGTAAATTGAATTCCATCGTTGTGATTAAAGTATTACTTTTCTAAAGTATTAGTTCGTAGTTTTATTATTACTCCCTGTGGGATCGATATCAAGGACTCCATTAGAGCTCTATATTACTTAAGCGATACGTATACTTACGTTGATAAGTGTGACTTTACAATTGTTGAATATTTTATACATACATCTTTATCAAATCTATAATTATTATTAAGTTTTGGTACAGTTGCTGAGAAATTAAATCTTTTAGCAGCAGTATTAAATACTTATATTTTAAGCATATATAAAGTCGCGGTCAGCTGGAATGGTTAGGTCTTGAGTAATTGGAAAAGCTTTGTGCCTAGCCCATTCTATAAGATCTTGGAAGATTTGTGGACAGAAAAAGCTTTGTAGCTAGTGTGCTCTACTAACGGTAAATGACTTCTTCTACGAGAAATAAAAAATTGGAGTTCTTGACATTTCCTTATCAAATTCGAAGGCAGCTATGTTGCAAATCTATGAGTTAAACCTTAAGTTCCTGTGTGAGTACGTTAGGGTGAGCATGGTTTGTTATTATGTACGATGATTACATTATATTGCATGTTTCAATGTGATGTATGTTGCATGGAAATTTTTGCTCATGCACTTGAATTCAACAGAATGCACAAACACGATCAACCTTTCTTTTGTTTGATTAGCTGCCCCGGATTGGCTGACCAATCACTTTGGTCTGATCGACCACCTAGGCCCAATTGACCAACTACTTAGGTCCGATCAGCCACCCCGGCTCGGTTGGCCAACCACTTAGGTCCGACTGGCGACCCCCGTCCAGTCAACTGTTCACTTTGGTCCAACTGGTGCCTTGGACCAGTCAATCAATCACTTCAGTCAAACCAGCTACCTCAGCCTGACTGAGCTAGTTAGCTATGTTGCCCCGAGTTGAACACCCCAGTCGATCTAGCAGGTACAATAACCAATTTCTAGTCTTTGCATGTTTGCATTAGAATATTCACCAATTGCACCCTTATTGTGCACTTGTGGGCATATGTCCTCAAATGTCCATATCAAGTATTTGTGCCTCTCATTGGCACACTACTCCAAGTATTTGCTCTATGACATCTCTGTGTCACGGTGTCCCCATTTCATTAATGTTTGCATTTTCACTAGTGCACTCTCACATGTCCACTTTGCATGTCATCTTGTATATCCATAGTCATGCATGTTTGATTCATGTGTAGGTCATTGTTCTTGACCTCAGACACCCACATGTCTATGTTAGAGACAACTTGCATATCAATTCCCCTGGCTGCGTAGTTCTCCATGATGAGAATAACTCTACTTCTTGCATATGTATCCACGTTGGATTGTTATATGATTTCCCTCGAAGTCACTGCACCTCGTGTACACTCATATTCCTGGGTCACTACCTCCATAAAACACCCATCATTTGGGCTTCTGCCTCCATGAAACACCCAATCATTCGGGTCACTGCATCTAAGACACATCCATTCCTTTTGGTCACTGCCTCCATGGTACACCCACCCTTTGGGCCGCTGCCTCCACGGTACACCCACTCTTTAAGGTCACTGTCACCATAATACACCTATTTCCTTAGGTTGTTGTCTGCACAACATACCCATCTCTTGCCTCCACAGCACGCCCACCCTTTTAAGTCATTGTCTCCATGAAACACCCATTCCTTGGGGTCACTTCCACCATGATATGCCCACCCTTTTGGGCCACTTCCTTCACAGCACACCCATTCCTTGGGCCCTTGCCTCCACAACCCGCCTACCCCTTTGGGTCACTGCCTTCAGAGCACACCCACCTTTCTGAGTTATTGTCTCTATAGCACACTCATTTTCACGATTCTTGCGTATGATTATCTACATTTCCATTTGCATGTGTGCATGGATAATAAGTCAGACTCGATAGATAAGTGACATGTGTTGGTCGCGATGCATTAACAAGTGTTGCTTGTCGCGTCAATCTCGATGAGTATTGTAAGTTAAAGCATTGGGAGTAAAATGAGTATGCCTGTGTTTAGGAACTAAGGGATCTATCTCATGTCATGTTGGCACTATTTTTAGGGGGGTCGTCTTGTGGAAGTTGTCGGTCTCCAGAATGAAAATCACATCACCCGCTTCGAAGGGACATTTAATTTAGAAAAATAAGAAATCAAACTTATCTCATATCTTTCATAGTTTAAATGAAAAAGTACTACACCTCAAGCTATGTATCTATCCCAAAAGATAAACACGTGACTTGATAGTGAGACTCAATCAAATAAATTAAGAAATATATGATATCTGTTTGATCTGCAAAACCATTTTATTATAAGCCGAAAAGTTCCCCTATTTAATATGAAAAATTAAATAGGGTTTATAGTAAGCTGAGTTCGGAAAAGTTTCCTATAAGGGCATGCCCCTATAGTTAATTACATCTTAAATAATCGAAGTCACATAAGAAAACTCTCGATAAAAATCAGAGGATATTGTCTTCAAGGAGGTCAAAGGAATGAGACTTTTCAAAGAGATCGGACAAAGAGGTTTGAAAGGGGAATGACTCAAATTTGGAACATATTATTTTTTAATCAAAAGGAATAAGAACTAGGGGACATCATAGATCCTGAGGAGAACTCGGTGACTTCACAAACTATCATACTATTTGGTTTCAATTTAGAGGAGAAATATTTGCATGTTTCATCCTGCCAATTTTAATAATTAGGGCTTAAAAGATCACACAAATATCCTAGAAGATGTGAGGATTTAGGTCGTGACGAACGACAACCTCAGAATCCTAAGACAGGTTAGGGCTTAAATTTTATAGTAGGGTTATACAAAGGCCTAAAGAAAAGTTGAGGATTTATATTGCATAAGAAAATAACCTCGAAGTCCTATGACTTGGTTGTTTAATTCTAAAGAATGGTTTAGCTAGTGTAGACATGTTTTGTTGTTAAAGATGGTCGTGTTGCCCACAATGCTAGCTCCAAGCTCATCGTCGTAGCAAGTTTAAGTTTTCTAATGTGTCAAGTTCTGATGTCAAATCAAATGTTCCCTATGTTTATGGTTATTTAAATATTATGGGGAATGTTAAAGTTGATTAGAGTGATATTGGTTAGGATCCTACGGTTCCCTCGTTCTATTACCACTATTTTCTTTCAGAAGTCCAAATGAATTTACTAAACTCAACTCAATGAGTTCCATACTTTCATTTAGACCATGGGAAATCTCGTTAAAAACCGTAGTTTACCTCCTCTGAGGGATTCCCGATCATCCGATAGAGAAATTTTAATTTAGTTGCAATTTTTGTTTTGTTTTATTTGTGGTTAAATTTTTAGTTGTCTTATATTTTGATGAAAAAAAAATTATGGAGCCACACCACACCATATAATCTACTATGACATTTGGTGGCTATCCTAAAGGTTTTGGTTTTGACATGCAGGGTGACATTGTTATTTAACATGCAAATTTATAAGCATGACAAGTACAGTAGAGAAAATGCAAGAAAAGAAAGTATTATAAACCATAAAAACATACCTGTCAAGTCTTCTTATTCCTCCACCTGAAACTTTAGTATATTTTGCAGTAAACATTTATAATTTACAGGAAATTAAAGTCTATAGATATGTTCTTCACAGGCTTATCAAATTCTATGTCATAACTTGGTGGGTCCTATTTATTTACGTGTATAGATGATTTCTCATGCAAGGCATAATGATTTTAATCGTGCTTCAAGGTATCCAAATGTGCATGGGAAAGGTTCAGAGAATGGGCCCCTGGCATCTCACAATCCTTTGAATCGTCTTGAGTTCGTTCAAATACATTATGTCGCTTAATAACTCATCATTATCATACCCTTATGCTCAATGAACTGATGTTCTAGCCAACCCTAATGATGGGGTAGTTATCACTTGATTTTTTATTTATAAATTATGTGGGTGAAGGTCTTTAGGGGGCAAATTGACTTAATTAAGAAGCTTAATGATACGCCTAAAATATATAGTATTTTTAGACACATTTTTATACCTATTTTTGAGATATTGCGCTTTAATGGAAGGTATTTTTGTGTTTTTCTTCAGGTACAGGTAAAGGTGAAAAATTCTTAAAGGTGTGAAATAGGATCAAATTTGGAGCAAATAAGTGAAAAATGTGCAAAAGTGTTTTGGCGTCTAAGCACCAGATCTGGCGCTTAAGCGCCGAGTAAACAGAGAAGGTCACGTCTAAGCACCAGAGACCCCACGCTTAAGCACCAGTGATAGTTATTAGATGAGTAAATTTAGTTTTTGTGAATTTTGTAGAGGTTTTTGAGGGATCTATTGGCTTAATAGGTGGTTACAACCACCATGGACGAAAATTATTGCAAAAATATGCATCTCTTGAGGAAATACATCGAATCAAGACACATTTTGAAGAGATACCAAGGCACCTTTTAGAGAATTATAAAAGAAAGAAGATTGAGACTTTAAAAGAGGTCCTGAAAGTATTAGGAAAGTTTTGAAAATTCAAAAATTGGGGAGTTAGTTGGAGAGATTTTCAGGCACCACATATTTATCTTTTTTTTAATTATTTTAGTTTTATATTGAGAGTGTTGTAAATGAGAAGATATTCAAAGGAACTTTAAGAGTTTGGTGGAGGACTTGAGATAAGCTTTTATCTTTTGTTTTAGACTACTTTTGGTTTTAATTGAGACTTGTTGTTGGTTTGACAATGATTTCTACTTTTAAACTAAAGTG
>NW_018164594.1:674838-685998 GCF_001263595.1 Phalaenopsis equestris | reverse complement strand
TTAATGTTGGAAGAAGTTGTGATGATTTAAATACATGTACTTCATTTACTTCTTGATTTGGCCAATCCAGATGTTAAAATTTGTTGTGAGAACATGTAAGAACCGGGCTGGTATTGTCTCAGTCAACCATTAGAAAGAATCACATGAGATTGTATGAATGAGAATGTAGTTCATATTATTGAGTACAAATAAATAAGAAAATATTCATTGAAGGGTGTAGAGTTAGAGGACTTTAAAGTGACAGGTTAAAGCCCCCAACTTGGTTTATTATTTTAGGTTATGATACTAGATGTTAGCCCCGAGGTGAAGGGAATCGAGGGAAATCTAGAGTGAGAGCTTGTTTCTTACCTGCCTAGCAGGTCTTTAAAATTATTCAAACTTTAAATTAGTCAATGTTCTTTATAGCATCTCTAGTAAGGGTAAAGAATATTATTTCTCCTATTTGGCACAACACAATGTGCATACTTCCACAACAGAATTTTTTTACTTATTACTGATTCATGATAAGAAGAAAGATATTTTCATATTTAGTGTTTTTCTTCTACAAAAACTCAAGTTATCTTTTTAAGTTTGTACTATTTTTGTCAAAATATTAAAATTACAAAAAATATTTAAACTTTATTTACTGTGAAAACGTCTTTAGTTTAAATAATTATCTTTTTAAAAATAGAAAGCTCCAAAAAGTGCATATTGCATATTTTCCCTGTGTGTTCAATATTCAGGTCTTAATCAAAAAGTCTTATATTGTTCGATAACGATATGTATATTTGTGTAGTATCCCAATATATATAAATTAAAAGTTAAATTCTTATTTTTCTTCAGGATCAAGTTTTTGGTTTTGTTACGAAATAAGGAAATATAAGTGAAAAATAAAATCAGAATTATTGTTATACTGTTGCATATAAGCAGTTATCGGGGACCACTTAACTGATTTGATTTTTTTGAAGATGGACTTGTAGTGTTTCAAATATATTTTAAATTAATTTTATCATCTTTTCTAATCCATATTAATCAAATTTGATTAATTCTAGCTCATTACCAAGCCCTTAAGACTTAACAGGTATGTTTGCAATTTTAGGAAAAGTTAAATATGCAAGTGCAATTTTTTTTATCGGAGTATTGTATTATCATTTAAACACCAATTAAGGGGTATTGAATTAATGAATTATTGACTCCCAAGATCAACCCGTAACCTTAAGGGTCATTTAATTTTCATTATCTTTCAAATTAAAGTAATTTATGGAAATTGTCAATTTATCATTTAATGTGACAAAGGTGGGATTGGTTTCTACCACTTACCCCTTTTTGTTTCAATCACTTAATCATATTAATTAAGATCATTCATTGCCCATTTGTCATTTTTAACTAAGCCTAAATATTAATTAAGGCCAAATCTTTAAAATCATCATTTTGCCCCTAAGGACCTCACACTTTATAATTTATCAAATTTAATGCAAATAACCTTGAAATTTTATGATACCCTACCCATGGACCAACTAAAACATCAGAGGAGAAAAGGTTCTTTTTTCTGAATTTATTTAATTTTATAATTATTTGTTTTATGCAAAAATAGGGATTTTCAATGAAAATTCAATAACTCAAACAAAATAAGACTTTTGTCCTTAAAACAATTATTGGAGGTTCACCTAGATTAGAGGACCACTTGAACTAATTTTTATGATTTTTATAGGTTTAATTTCATTATTAGAATTATTTGTTTATTTTGAGTATTAATTAAATATAAAACATTATTTAAGTGGAAAATTAAGTCTTACATTTTTCTTAAATCTTTTGGAGTCAACAAAACCCAAAGAAACAAATTTCATATTTTTTTGGTTTATATTTTAGCTATTAAAGTTATTTTAGTGGAAAATTAAAGAAAATTCATTTTAAGCCTTTTAAAAATTAATATCTAGACTCAAAAAAATTGGAAAATTCTATGTATTGTTCCCAAGTGATCAGGGAGCCAAGTGTGATGTTTTAGTATACTTTTACAATTTTACTATTTTTATGATTTTAAATTAATTTTTTAATTATTTAAATGCTTAAAAATAGCTCAAAAATGAAATGTCTATTTTAATTCCAATTTTATTTTTCTTAAGTTCCTCTGGTCATAAGGAGCTCCCAAAACTAATTTGGTAATTTTAAAAATTGTATTTAAGTTATTATAATTATCTTAATGTCAAAAATGTCATTTTACTTAATTAGTTCATTTGAGTGGTCAAATTAACTCTAATTGACTTGAAAATTTTATGGAAAGCTCCTCTAATATTAAAGTATAGTGGAGAATAATTTTTATGTCATTTACATTTATAATTACTCCTAACTACTTTTATTTTATTTTTAGGGGTTAGTGACAATTAGGGTAATTTTTAATGAGTTAAACCAAGTATATATTTTTCTTAGGGTTCTCTGACAATAGTGAACCTACCAAAATAAGTTTTGAATTTTCTAATCAATATTTTAACTATTATAATTTTTATACCAAAATAGAGGCTATTAATTTGAAAATTAGATATCTCTAGTTAGAGATGCCCTCCGACCTTGAAAAAATCAAGGGAGATGTCCAACAACAGAGACATTAAAAGCCTCATGGTCCCATGCCATGGTAAAATGTTTATGCAAATGGAGAATCCAAATAAGAGAAACACCATTTAATTAATTAAAAATCATACATGCATTAAACAGACATGAAACTATTTCCACAGTATTCTTCTCTGTTCAGTGAGTAAGAGGGTATTTTTATTTTATTTTTATGATTTCTCTACACCAAGATATGAATTTTTGAAGTTCTGGTCATTTAAATAAATCAAAAAATCATGATTTATCTACTTATCCAGCTCAGCGTCATCACATCCTAGACAGCTCCGAACCACGCACGTGTCTGCTTCTGTTTGGGTGTCGCCAACTGAGTCAACCTGTTGTATATGCATCGAAACTTCATCCAACGCGATCTCAGCCTTCCATCTGATACACGCGTGATCGATCAGCTCTCCGTCATCGTCCCCAAGTCCCCTAACCCGTGAACCGTCCAACTTTTAGACTTAATATCTCGCTCGATACTTAACCAAATTAAGTGTAATTTGTTCCTCTAGACCCATCTTGACTAGGATAACATATCCATACAATTAATCAAAACATAAATCGATTCTATAAGCATGGAGAATTAAAATAGGCAAGGTTTAAGGGGAGAGTTCAATACCTTTTCCCAAAAGGTGTTGCCTCGATTGGGTGCTTCTAAAAGCTTGCCTTGAGTCCAATGAGCTCCTAGATGAAGCCTTGATCTGTGGTGAAATGCCTTGATATGATTTCAACCAAGGCCAATTGGGGTGTTGATCAAAGTTCACCTTAGGGTGGTCTGGTGATGGGGCTTCTATGGGGAATCTTCTTCTCTCACTCATGGAATAGTGTGGGTGCAATTAATTTTAATGTGGTGGAGTCTAGAGGGATGTCCTTTTTTGGGCTTGATCTTTAGCTCCAAAATTGAGCTCAGGCAATGGGTTTGAGGGCTTGAGGGTGGTTGGATTGAACTCAGGGGGTCTTGAAGAAGCTGTGGGAGCAATTTGGCAGAGTCTCCCCAAGGAATTTCAAGCTCTCCCCCCTTGATCGTGGAGGGTGAGTTTAAATAGAGGAGGTCATCGTGGCTCTCAGGTCAAGCTGAGGTGGTTGGAGTGTTGTCTAAGTGGAGGGCAGAAAGGATCCAATGTCCATTTGGGTTGATGTCACTTGAATGGGTTCAATTTTATGTTTTGACCATATGGGATCCCTTGGCCATGGTGTTTTCTAGCAGTCAAGGTGGTTGGCCAGCCATGGTCAGGTCACCATTTGATTAGGGGGATCAGAGCTCGGTTTTGGTGAAGTCAATTGGGGTTCCATGTGTAAGGGTTTTGTATTAAAGAGGAATGGGTTAAGGGTCATTTTGGGTCAATTTGGGCCAAAACATGAATTGGGATTGGGTTCACCCACCAAGGAAGGTTTGGGTGTTGAGGAGAATCAGGTGGTTCAGCTTAATTATTGAGGAGGAGTCACCATCCAAGGGATTTTGGCTAAGCATGGGTTTAACTGTGTCATTAAAAAGGTTAAAACCTTTTTAAGGAAGCTTGAAAGTAGCTTGTCATCTTGCCATTAATAGCTTGATGATGTGTCAAGGCTAACATGGCTCACTTATGGCTTGGGAATGGCTTCATGGCTTCCCTTTTGCTTGATGATCTTGCATGAGGAAGGATTTTATAATTATGGGGTATATTGTGGAATTTGTCATGAGGCTTGTTTTGGAATGATTTCGGCATGGATTTATAACTTAGGGAATAATTTTGATTAAGTGGATGATGAGGGGAAATTGTCATGTGGGCTTTTAATTGAATTGGAGCTTTTGGAATTAAACATGGTGGGATTGGGCTTTTAAAATTGGGAATGAATTTGGGCTTGAGTTTGGGTTGGATTTGGATCAAAATTTAGGTCAATTGAATATTTAACTTGATGTAGGGAGATGTCATGATGAGTTTTGAAAAGATTTCAAGTGATTTTGAATTGAATTGGAAGGTCAATTTAGTGGAATTTGAACATATGGCCAAAATTGGGCCTTTTTGATTTGGATGAAATTGAGCTTGCAATTGAGCCAAATTGAGTTTGGGTTTGGTTTCAATCAGTATTAAGGATGTTGAGTTTGAGTTTGGAATTAAAATTGGGTAAGATTGGGGTATTGGGCCAAGATTGAGGTTAATTTGGTCAAATTGGGTCAATGTGATGGTTAAAAATTGAAATTAGGAATATTTGGGATGATTTTGGGAATTTTTTTATTTCTGAAAATTTTGGGTAATGAGGGGCATTTTGGTACTTTTGGCAATTTTGGTGGTATTTTGGGAATTTGGTGATTTTGGTGAATTTTGGTCAATTTAGATAGTGGTGAGTGTTTTCAAATGACTTTTGGACAAATTTGAGTATTTTAGGTAATTTTGAGAATTTAGGCAAAAATTAAAACTGTAGGGGTATTTTGGTCATTTAGTGATTTTGGGCTAAGATGGGCAAGTAAGCCATGAAGCTATGTAAAACGAATAGGAGTCATATAAGGACTCATTTTGGATGCTCAATATGTTGGTCCTAACCTTCTTAGCCAAGGGCTAGGGGTTTGGGTCCATTTATATGAGCTTTCTAAGGGAGTCAGGAGACTAAATTAAGTGCAAGTGGTCTTAGGGTTTGGGGTGTGTGAGAATGTGTAGTGTGTGTAAGCTAGCCTAACTAAGACCAAACCACCCAGGGTTAGTCCTAAGGCTTAACCATGCTATGGGGACTCTCCTTGAGCTCCCTCATATTAACCCTACCTACTAAATGCTAGAGGTTAAGACCAATATATGGAACTTCAAGTTGAGCAAAGACGAGTGAAGAATTTCTAATGGTGATGGTTCCTTTTCTAGTCCTCTAGGAATAGTTAATAGAAAAGTCCTATGACTAGACCCTAGGCTACTAAAGACGAAAAACTAGACCTCAACCAAAAAAGAGGTCAACATGTCACTTTGCATGTTATGGGTCCACATTTAATGGCCCTTATTTTAAAAATAAAAAGTATGTGTGTATGTATGTATATAAATATATATCTATATATATATATATATATACTATATGTATGTATACATACATATATATATCTATATGTATGTATGTATATATATATATATGTATGTCTATATGTATATATAGATATGTATGTCTATATATACATATATAGATATGTATGTCTATATATATACATATATAGATATGTATGTCTATATATATACATATATAGATATGTATGTCTATATATATACATATATAGATATGTATGTCTATATATACATATATAGATATGTATGTCTATATATACATATATAGATATGTATGTCTATATATACATATATAGATATGTATGTCTATATATACATATATAGATATGTATGTCTATATATACATATATAGATATGTATGTCTATATATATACATATATAGATATGTATGTCTATATCTATACATATATAGATATGTATGTGTATATCTATACATATATAGATATGTATGTGTATATCTATACATATATAGATATGTATGTGTATATCTATACATATATAGATATGTATGTGTATATCTATACATATATAGATATGTATGTGTATACATATATACATATATATGTATATGTATACATATATGTATACATATATACATAGATATATGTATACATCTCTACATATATATATATATGTATACATCTCTACATATATATATATGTATACATCTCTATACATATATCTACATATACATATATACATACATATATCTACATATACATATATACATACATATATCTACATATACATATATACATACATATATCTACATATACATATATACATACATATCATATACATATATACATACATAATATACATATATACATACATATATCTACATATACATATATACATACATATATCTACATATACATATATACATACATATATCTATATATACATATATATATGTATTCTACTTATTATATTCGCCATTATTTTAAAATTATGCATGTAGCAAACTAGGTCATGTGTAAGACCAACTCTTTTCAAAATCCATCACAGTTGACACCCTTTAGATTTATTGGATTGTTAGGAGAGGTCGGTGTCACGACCTCGTAAATTTCATAAATACCCGGAGCACTTAGATACTAGTTAGAACACATTCTCGTTAGATTCTGTGTTAGGATAGGATTTAGGAAGCTAGGTAGTTTTATCAATGTCTCTGGCTATTTTCCCTTATTTATTTATTTGCATTAGCCAAGCATCATTTTGTGCTTGTTGGTGTGCTTGCATGCTTGATATACATGTTAGTATATGAAGGGGTTCTTCTATATGGAGACGTGCTTATATATGCACACACAGATACCATTAAGGGAGATCATGTAATGCTTTCTCTAAGAATTTACTTGCAATTGTCATTTAGGTCCCCTGATAAAAAGGGATGACTCATTATACATTGCATGTTTGCTGTCTCTCCTACCAATATGTTTGTTTTCTCTCCTGTCAATGTTATTTTCATGAAGGTCGAATCCTTTTTTTCTTTTTTCTATGTACTTTTAGAGTCCTATGAGAGTCTATATTAGAAATAAGGTACGGGCATAAGTTTCAAGATACTAAACACGCACAACAACATGACCGGGACTAAGATCTATTTTCTCATGTCTCATACCTTAATTTTAAATCTCATTTATGTATAGAATTAGGACCAGACATGTATTTATGCTGAGTTTGACCTTCTTTTTCTTTTCTGGGATATGTCGCAGACCAAGCAACACCGGCATTTTATTATTTCATATTTGGCTTATTTTTCTTGCTTTTCTAACATGTTTGCATGTTTGGATTTTTTCTCTCGTTCTTTCTAGTTTATCTTGGATGCTGCAAAAAATACAATTTAAGCTCTTTAGGGCCATAAAATTGTAAATTTTTCTAAGAAGAAAATCCTAAGCATAAAAGATTGAGATAATCTAAAATTTAGAATTCATATTGTCAAGATTTTGCAAAACATGCTTTTACTTTCTTACATTGCCTTCAAACCTATTTTAAAATGGATTGCATAGCATGACCTTCACCCAAAACATATAATAGGGCCTCCACAATATCTAAGGACCGCTCTAAATAACTGCATCATTTTGCATGTCCCGAGCAAAAGTTCTCTTACTTTTTCAACCCGATTGATCGACCGTAAATTTCTAATTAGGTGGTTATTTAGAAGGCTCCCTCAGGGTGTAAGCCCTTTTATTAGGAGTGTTTCCAGGTTTGTAGCTGAACCTCCCCTTTTCTTTCTTTCCAATAAAATCCTCGACACTTTGCCGAGTATAATTCCCACCTTTTAGAGCACCACCTGGTAGTCATAGTATAGAGTTTCCTTTCTTTGGCCCTAGAACTACTAAGGTCTCTGCGGATGATGCAATTCATAGATTGCTGACCAGTGATCTCTGGACATGTTGGGTCAACTACCTTCACTACCAAGTAAACTTAGAGTTCTAGTGGCTTGGGATGATAGGTCTATGGTACCCTGATCTAACCACCTCTACCTTATAAGGATAACTCCTTCATATTTTTGACTAACCTTATTGAGCTTTGTTGCTCCTTTTTTTCTTAGTTGGTATCATTTCGACGGCCTGATTACTGATGATTTGTCGTCTGTTTGGGATATGATGATTTGTTCTCTATCCTTAGTTCTTGGGTGTCCTTTGGCGTATTGGAATTCTTCTTCAGGATGACTTAGTCATTTCACATGCTCCATATGTCGATGAGTCTGTTAATCATGTGGGACCATGAGAGACTCGCTCTCTGCTCTATGGTTTAACGAGAATTTTGAGGCACCAGAGCATTCCCCTATGAAATAACTACCCTTTGATATCCCTGTGCTAGTTACCACTACTATTGTGAGTAAAACTCCTTTGTATCAAGAGTAATCTCAAGAAATGCCCCAGATGTAATTAAGCAGATGGGATACATTCCTATGGGATCACTCTAGACCCCAGAATAGGCAAACACATTTAAATCTCTTATTATTGGTAGTATATATAGGTATCATTCGCGGATATTGATCCAAGTTGCTTCTGCCCGATCTTGTTTGAATAGACATACTTGAGCTATCCTTGAGAGATTTTTTGCATGTAGACTCTCCATGTTCTTTCTCTTAATTGTCTTTATCGTATGTCATTCTTTTCCAGCTCCTCCCTTCACTCGATCATTCACATAATCTGGAAGAGAGACTTATTCAGAAAAGGAAAGTATATGATAATGGACATATTAATGACTCTTTTAAAAATAAAAAGAGAAAGGAATATAAAAATTAGCATTGTCAAAAAAGAGTAGTAATTCTATCTCGATATTAATGAAAAGAAACTTTTCACCTTTTTTGCAATAACCTTTGTCAATTCAGTTGTAAGAAAAATTATTTGCATGGGAGAGACTTACTCTCAGGCCGGCCAATAGATTCTGAGAAAGTGATTTAATTTTAGTGTCTTAGTCGGTTAACTCTTATTTCTTCTGGACGCCTACTAAGTATCATCCTTTTGACATCCTTTTGACCAGATATCAATCCCGATCGACTTTTTCCTCCCAATATGGATCTTGTCATCACCTGAGAGGGTGATGACCTGTCATCACCTGAGAGGGTGATGACCAGGGTTTTCAGGGTGACTTTCGCTTCTATTTTATGGATCTTATCGCTAGTAGGAAGAGAGCCACCTCTAGATAATCTACTATTTAGGCTCAACGTCGACCCGTGGCTAGAAGGCATCCAAGTTTTCCAGCCAACTATACAGAATTTGATCGTCCAATAATTAGGGTGTTCGATTTCATTGAAATTGATGGGTCTCTTGGTAATGTCATGCGGTCATTTCTTTGGACCTCCCAGAGGCTTGACCTGATTTTGCCCACTCATGTGGGTCTTCATCCCGTTTTCATCCATCATGCATGGATCTTTTCGTCGCCTTAGGTGGTGTCTACTTAGGATTTGCAAGTGATTCATGCATCTTTCTTACGGATCATGTCACTAGCGAGTAGGAAAAAAATGCCACAAGCACCCTAATTTCTTGGTCTTTGAAGGAGTCTGGACTGAGGGTTGGCTTGAATTTGTGATCATCTTATAATCTCCTATCAATGGAAGTTAGCGTTCAGTCACTGTAATTCCCTGTCGGGGCTATTTTTGGTTGGAGTGAGTTGCCCATAAGAAGCTGTCGGTCACCGAAATCGAAATCTCGTCGCCCGCTTCGGAAGGACGTTTTAATTTACATATATATTTAGTTTTAGAAAAATATGAAATCAAACTAAACTGACCCCATATTTTCATAGTTTAAATTAAAGAGTGTTGTACCTCAAATCCTGTATCTATCCCGAAGGATAAACACAAGACTTGAGGATGAGGCTCGATCAAATAAACTAAAGAATATATGACATCTGTTTGGTCTGCAAAACAGTTTTATTTGTCGATAAGTTCCCCTATTTAATATAAATAATTAAATAGGGTTTACATTAAGCTGGATTTTGACATGCTTCCTATAAGGGCAAGCCCATATAGTTAATCACATCTTAAATGACCAAAGTCACCTAAGAAGACTCTCGATAAAAATCAGAAAATATTATCTTCAAGGAATTTCAAAGGGTAGGACTCTTTAATGAAATTTGACGTAGAGGTGTGAAAGGGGATTGGTTCAAATTTGGAACATTTTATTGTAGAATCCAAATGAGGAAGAACTAGGGGATGTCATGGATCCGGAGGAGAACCCTGGTGACTTCCCAAGCTATCCTAATGTTTGGCTTCAGTTTTGAGGAGAAAAATTTAACTGTTTTTCATCCTGCCAATTTTATTAGTTAGGGCTTACATTCATGTGAAACGATCACACAAATAGACTAGAAGATGTAAGGATTTAGGTCTTGACAGACGACAACCTCGGAATCCTAAGACGAGTTAGGGCTTATATTGTATAGCAGAGTTATACAAAGGCCTAAAGATAAGGTGAGGATTTACGTTGCATAAGCAAGCAACCTCGAAGTCCTATGGCTTTGTTATTTAAGTCTAAGGAAGAAATATTGGTTTAGCTAGGGAAGACAGGTTTTGTTGTTGAAGATGGTTGTGCTGCCCACCATGCTAGCTCCAAGTTCCTTACCGCAACGAGTTTGAGTTTTCTTGTGTTTCAAGATATAATGTCAAATCAGGTGGCCCTATGGTTGAAGTTCTTTAAATTTTATAGGGGCATATTAAAGTTGATTAGAGCGACACCGGTTAGGATCCTACGGTTCCCTCGTTTTGGCACCACTATTTTCTATTGGATTCACTTAGTCCAAATGAACTTACTAAACTCAACTTAATGAGTTCCATAATTTCATTTAGACCGTGGGAAGCCTCGTTCGAAACCGTAGATTACCTTCTCCGAGAGATTCCCGATCATCCGATAGAGTCATCTTAATTTAGTTGAAGTTGTAGTTTTGTGTGATGTTTGTGATTAAATTTTGAGTTGTCTTATATTTTGAATGTTGTGGCGGTGAATTTTATCTTGGTTGATTTTAATTTTTATTTTGGTTTTGGTTTTGTGGCTATCTTGATAGTTTTAGTTTCATGCAATATGACATGCAAGTTTGCAGGTATAAAAGCACAGTA
>NW_018164594.1:672230-674738 GCF_001263595.1 Phalaenopsis equestris | reverse complement strand
TCTAGAGAAAGAAGCAGGTTCGTGCTACTTTCTCGTTGCCTGATGGAAAATCTCAAGTTCTTCTAAACTTATTATGTTGCTTAATAATTCATCCTGTAAAATTCATCCTGTAAAACACCTGTAAAACACCTTAATGCTCAATGAACATTGATGTTTCAATTATCCCTAAGAATAGGGTAATTATCACTTGTGATTCAATTTAAAAATTATGTGGGTGAAGAACTTTAAAGGGGAAAGTTAGTGTTGTTGGAACACTTATCCAAATTTTGATCCTAATTGGGCTTGTAATGTTTGAAAGATGTTTTAATTTTCAACGATATTTACTTTTCTAATCCTCATTTAAATGAAACTTGATTTAGCCTAAGTCACTACTAAGCCCTTAGGACCTAGGTGAGCATCTTAATTAGTTTTGAAAAGATCAAGCTTTAGGTGGTCATGACTCATGATCGAAATTTTATTTGAAAATCAAAATAGGGGTATTAAATTGATTAATTATTGACTTCAAAAGTCAAACCCCTAAGTCCTGGATTCATTTTATTTTAATAAACTTCCAAATTTTAATAATTTAGAAATTTATTAACTTAATTAAGAAAGTAAGGTTGGTTTCAACCAATTAACCCCTTGTATTTCAAACATCAAATAAATTGACTAAGATCAGAGGTTATCTATTTTCCTCCTTAAATTAAGCCTAAATGTTAATTAAGGCTAATTTTCCAAAATTATGCATTTGCCCCTAAGGCTCTATCACTTCATAATTTATCAAATTCAATTCAAGTGACCTTGAAATTTTTATCCTACCTCATTCATGGGTCAATTAAGACACCAGAGGAGAAAATGTGTTTTTTCAACATTTAATTTAATTTATATAATTATTTTCATGCAAAAATAGGATTTTTCAAAGCAAATTCCTAACTTGATCAAGGTAAATCCTGATCCCTTGAAATTTTTATTGGAGGTATACTTAGACTAGAGAAGCCTTTGGACCAAATTTCATTATTTTTTAAATTTTATTTGATTTTTAAGAATTATTTTAATTTCTGGGGTATTTATTAAATATAAATATTTTAAATGGAGAAAATTAAGTTTTGTATTTTTGAAAAGTCTCCCTGAGGTCATAGAACTCAGAGAAGAAGATTTTATATTTTTTTGAATTTTACTTAATTTATTGGAATTATTCTTAATGAAAAGCCATTTTAGCCTTTAAAAATCATTTTTTAGCTTTGAAATTCAGTATTTTTATTTAAAAAACCAGGAAAAATATTCTAATTGTTCCTAAGTTCTTAGGAAGAAATTTAGAATATTTCCATGAGTTTTATTATTCTTGTGATTTTTATAGATTTTTAATTATTTTAAATATTAAAAAATAGGCTAAAAATGAAGTTTTTATTTTAAATATCATTTTATTTTTATAAAATGCCCCTGATCATAGAAAACTCAAAACATAAGTTTTTTATAAATTTTTGAGTTATATTTTGATTTTTAAAAATCATTTAAATGCCAAAAATGATGTTTATCTTTAAAAATCAACTTAAGTTATCAAATGAACTCAAAATATTTTCAAATTTTTATGGTGAGTTTTCTAGATCATAAATAACAGTGGAGATTAAAAATCAAGTCATTTAAATGTTTATATCTTTCAACATTAATTATCTTAGTGATTTAGTGTTCATGAAAATTAAGTACATTTTAAATGGCTTGACCCATGAAATTATTTTCAAAAGCTACTCTGGTCATGGTGGACCTTCCAAAATTTTCTTAGAATTTTCTAATTAACATGTTAATTTCCATGATTATTTTAAGGAAATAATGAGCAAAAACTTGAAAAATATGGATCTCTGTCTAAGAACCTCTTGTGACTTTGGAAAAATCAGAGCATGTTCCCCTTGACAGAGGCTACAACATGCCAAAAATTCAAGCTATAGTGATAATTCTACATGCATGGAGAATCAAAATATTCAAATCAGTTTTTAATTAATTAAAAATAAAATACACATCACATGGACCTAAAATTATTTTCACATTATTCTCCTTTGTTCACTGAGCAAGAGTGTATTTTTATTTTATTTTTATGATTTTTTTATACAAATTTATGAATTTTTGAAGTTTGGGGTATTTAAATAAATAGGAAAAATCCCTATTTATCTATTTAAACAGCGCGTGCTAGTTAGATCCTAGGCAGCTCCGAAGGCATGCGTGTCCCTCTCTGGTTGGAAACCGCCATCCACGTAGTTGCTGACTCGGCCCGTAGTTTATTTTTTGAAGTGTTGTCCGGCTTGATCTCCTCCGTCCAGTCCATACACGCTTGATCAAACGGCTCTCCGTCATCGTCCCCGATAGAATGATCTCGTGACCGTTTCTAGATCTCGTGGCCGTCCACATTAAAACCCTAAAATCTCAGCCTAGACTCAACCAAATCACTTCGGGTTTGATCCTATGGACTAGTCTAAGTGACTAGTCTAAGTGAATATGGTAATCTTGCAATTAAATTAACACATCCATATGGTAATC
>NW_018164594.1:615142-672220 GCF_001263595.1 Phalaenopsis equestris | reverse complement strand
TGCAATTAAATTAAGCCTAATCAAATGTAGAATCAAAATACGCTTGGGAGGGAGAGAAGTTTTATTCCTTTGCTCTGAGAAGTGAAGCTTCAATCAGAGGGTCTTAGCATGTTCTTTAGGGTCCAAAGAGACTAGGGATTAAGCCTCTTGTTGTGGTGTAAGGCCTAAGTAGGAATTCGATCACGGCCAGATTTGGGTGTTGGTCTAGAGGTATGGTAGAGGCTCTGTGGAAGGGGGATTTTATCGAGCTTTGGCTTCTTTCACTGTTGTGAAGGTGTGGGTAAAGTTAATTTGAGTTTGGTGGAGTGTGGAGGTGTAATGAGCTCTGTCCTGGTTTCCGGCAAGGTTTCAAGCTCAAAATTGAACTCCGGCAGTGGAAATTGGTGAGGGAAAGTAGTTGGGATGCACTGAGGGGATCTTAGGGAAGCTCTGTGGTCAATTTGGGGAGGTCTCTCTAAGAAATTTCAGCACACCTTGCCATGGCCGTGGGAGGTTCTTTTTATAAAAATGGCAAAGGAGTGACTGTCATGGGCAATTAGAGGGTGTAATTTGGTCTGGAGGGCAGAGGAACTCCATAGTTTGATTTGGATGAGCTGGCCTCTAAGTTTGATTTGAGTGAGGTGTCATGGGGTGGCTTTCAGTTTTGGGAATTTTTGGCCACTAGGCTGGTCGGCCGGCCAGGGGGAGGTGGCTAGGTGCTCAGGGCATCCAGAGGAATCTATCACAACAATTTAATGCAAATGTGTTTTGATTTGGCAAGCATATCTTAAGCATGTATATTTTTGGGAATAAGATCCCTTAATTTGGGGGACCCTTGGTCCATGGCTTATTTTAAGTGGTTATATGGGTTTTGGCTCAGTCTTAAGGGTCAACTAATGGCTGAGGTGGAGTTAATTTGGTTGCTTTATGGTGGTTGGGTCACATTTAGTGCATGGGTTTAATGTGGGTTCATATGGTCAAATTTTAGGTTTTAAATGACCAAATCTTGGGTTTGGTATAGGCTATCCATGTCAATTGACCCAAATAAATATTTCATTTGGTGTGGATGATCATAATTAACAACTTTGGTGAAGGATGGAAGTGGTTTTGGGCTCAATTGAAGGGTCAATTTGAGGGAATTTTAAATTTTAATCAATTTGGTCATGTTGGGATAGGCTTGGGTCTATGTTGAGCTAGCCTTGGGTTAATTCCAAATTGATTATTTTAAATGGTCAATAGGGACCCCATAAAGAGTTTTCAACTTGAATTGGATGCCAATTTGGTGGTTAAGTCAATCAATTGGGTGAAATTTGGGGACTTAGCCAATTTGGGGCTAAATTTGGGAATTTTGGATTTAGGCCAAAATCTAATGGATTTGAGGCTTCACCAAGGCTAATTGATGGTTTATTTTGATGTGTAAGAATGTTATAAATATTTTTCAACATTAATTGGGGCCAATTAACTAGGCTATGGGTTCAATTTGGTGAGATTAGGTCATGTGACCAAAATTGGGGGTTTAACCCATACCAAAATTGGGCTCAAATCATGGGTCAATTAAGCTTGGATTTGGTCTAGTTTGGCCATATAAAGAGTAAATTTGATTTTAGGATTGAAATTGGAGTAAATTGAGATAATATTGATGGACATTTGAGTTGAATTTGGGGAAATTTGGGCCTTTAAAGGGTAATTTGGGGGTTTTGATCAAGGATAGTCAAATTGGCCAAATTGGGTCATGTGATAGTTGAGGAAAATGAAATTGGAAATATTTGGGAGGTTTTGGAAATTTTTTGGATTTTTTGGAATATTTGTAATTTTGGGCCCAAGAGGGGTATTTTGGTAATTTGGCCAATTTGGGGATTTTGGGTAATTTGGGTGTTTTCAAGGTGTTTGAAATGATTTTTTTGAACCAAGTTTGGGTATTTTTGCTAGATTTGGAGATTTTTTGCCAAATTTGGGGTCTCAAGGGTATCTGGGTAGTTTGGGGAATTTGGGGGCAATAGGGTAGGTTGGGCATCTTAGTAGAGTTAGAGTATCAACCACCATTAATAAGTCATGGACCAATAGAAACCCCATTTTGGGTCCTTTATGTAGTGGTCTTAGCTAAACCCTAGCCTAGGGCTAATGGGTTTAGGGAACCACCTACAGGAGTCTCCCAAAAGTATCAAGGGACCAAAGCCTAGAAGTTTTGGGTTTAGGGTAGTGAGTGATTGTGAGTGCAAACAGATGTATTAACCCTAGACCAACACCAAGGGTCAACCCTAAGGTCCAGCAGTCCTAAGGGTGACTCATCTTGAGTTTTCCCCATAGTGACCCCACCTACTAAGTGCTAGAGGTTAGGACCAATATGTGGAACTTCAGGTTGAGTAGAGAAGAGTTTGAAATTTCTAATGATGAGGGCTCCTTGTCTAGTTTTCTAAGAATAGTCAATAGAAAATTCTTATGGCTAGACCTTAGGCTACTAAAGAGGAAAAACTGAACCTCAACCAAAAGTGAGGTCAACAATCCCCCAATTTATCGAGCAAGGTTTGGGACATACCTGGTCAGGCTCAGCTCCCCAAGTATCGAGAAGAAGCCCATATAATTAATGTCTTTTTGGGGGAAGCCTCTACAGTTAATTACAAATTTTATTTTTTTGCAAGATATTAAATATCAATTGAGGAAGATTTGAGAGGTTCTTTTAAGTTTTAAAATTTGAAAAATAACTATTTTTATATTATGCTCATCTCCAAACTAACCTCACATTTTGATATTAAATATTTAATATTTCTTTATATAAATAAATATAAAAAAAGTAAGAAGGAGCACAGTTCACAGATCATCTATCAACTAACCTCTCGTTGCGATATGTGGAAAGAGAAGTTGGAGAGAGAAAGTTGTCGGCTTTCAGATAAAATAAAATAAAATTATTTTATTTTTTTTTTTTGGCATATAAGGCCTCATCTTCATGATTTACTTCTTTGTAAGAGAACCATTGAAGTATTAAAGGAATATCATAAATACCTTGTATTGTACTATATATAATTCCATTTATATCTCTTTCTATTAATTTGTTGCTTATTTGAAGCATTAATATGGGTTTAATACACATTCCTTTGTGTATGATATTATGTATATATAAATATTGTACAATGCTCATTAATGTAAATCAACTATGTCGCTCCTAGGGGTTTAAACAAGTCGAACAAGAGCTAGTCAGGTTCAGCTTGTGTTTGACTCGTTAAAACATGTTATTGTTTGTATTCAGCTCATTTATATTTCAAACAAAAAAATTGGCTCGTGTTCAACTCGTTTGTCTAATGAGTCAAACACGAGCTATTTGTGAACAATCATGTAGGAGACTTTATAAATGATAGGCGAACACCAAAATAATGTATTGTTTTAAGTACATATTTCATACTTATTTTTGTTGATATTGCACTTTAAAGAAGGGTATTTTCATATTTTTGTTGCAGGTATATCATTTTTAGATATTTGGAACAAAAATGGCAAAAAGGATGAAATTTGGATCCAAAACAGCGAATTTTGGAATTCTAGTGCATGAAGCGTCAGATCGGCGCATGATGCACTGTTTGACAGAGGTTTGGCACATGATGCGCCAGAGACGACTTTTTTGTGGATTAAGGTAGTTCGAGACAAATTTTGCGTGATTTTTTAAAGGGACACTTGTTCTACACACCTATTAGAGTAATTCATTGCATCTAGACACTTTGGAAGGTTCTTTTATGAAGGGATATGTCTTTTGGATCAAATGACACATCTTTTAAATTTAAAAGAGTTGACTTTTGGAGGGAATTTTGGAGGGACTTTTGAATTCTTTTTAAAAAGAGGCAGCCCAAAATAAAAGAGGAAGATTTCAAGGAGTTTGAGGGGGGATGAAAAGGACAAGAAAGTGGGGGTGGTGTGGAAGGCAACGAGAAAAGAAGAGATTTTCTTCTATGGATGTAAGAGGAGAGGGAAGGGGATCTTCTTCATTACACTTCAAAGAGAGAATTGAGTGTGCTTGTAAAGAGAGAAAGGCTTAGAGATAACTTCTAGGAATTTTCTTAGGAGGGATTGTGAGATAAGTTGTGTCTTTTATTTCTTTTATTTTGTAAACTTGTTTTTATATATGAAATTCGTGTTTTGTCGTATCCTTCTCATGAATTCTGAGTAGTCTTCTGTATCCTTCTCCCTACTTTGAGATATGGTTTTGTGAAGAATTGATTTTGTTTTCTATGGTTTTAAATATTAATATATTGTGATGATTTGAACTCTAATTTTCATTTACGTTTTGATCTGACCAATTGAAATGTTAAAACATGTTGAGAAACATATGTTCTAAAAAGGACTATGATTTCTACAATAGGGGGAGAATCACATTTGATTTCATGGGAGAGTATGTCATCTATGACATTAAGTGCAAATACATAGGTAAATATATTTTGTTAGATGCACAATTGGAGATTTTAAGGTGACAGATTAAAATCCTCAATTTGGTCCAGTTGATTGGAAACTAATGCGAGATTGTTAGCCCTCAAGGGAGGGAGTAGTGAGAGCTCTGGAGTGGCAGTTGGTATCCTCCAAGCCTAACCACGGAATTAGGGACCAAACTCTGGATTATTCAATGTTCTTTATAACACTCGGAATAGGGTAAAGAATAAGATTGCTCCTATTTGACACAAAATAGATTTTATATATATATTCAAATGATTTTAATTTCTTCGTAATTCATATACTAGGGGAATGACTCTTTCTTAAATTTGAATTTACCGTCAACAAAAACTTTATTTAGTTTTCATAATTTTACTTTTAAAAGTTTAGGTTTTAGTTAGTTAACTCTATCTTTCAACTGCATTTTATATAGCATTCACTTTAGTAGTTAATATTAAAACTTTTCACTTTACTTTTATTTTTCTATTTTTAAATTATAAAAAAATTTTAGGAATTTACTTATAGGTTTTTCCAACTTCCCTGTGGGATCAATATCTAGGACTCCATTAGAGCTCTTTATTACTTAAGCGATAAGTATATTTGCGTTGATTTTAAAGGGGATTCGGATGTTTAAAAAGAGTTTTAAATATAAACTATTTTCATAAAAGGTATTTTTGTTGAGATTATATTGCATATTTGTTGTTATATCTATCATGTGTATTTTGTAATATAGAAAAACATTTACAAAATTTACACACTAAATTTACCCGCATTAATAAGTTAGTTGATATGTCTTCTCTTTTTTATAAAGGCAAGCATCTGTAGTTAATTATATCTTAAGTAGCTAAAGCTACTTATGAAAACTCTTGATTAATGTTGTAGATTTATCCTCAAGAAAATGAATCTCGAAGTTTTCAAATAAATATTTTTAATGTTTATTTTGATATATTATTAGAATGTTAGGACAACTTGGCATACAATTATGTTGGAGTTTAAAGATGAGGATTTATGTTATAGTTGGACAAACAACCTTAGAGTCGTAGGGTGAAGTTTGCCAAGAAAATTCAAACTTCAAAACCCTATAAAAAGGAAAACATGCAATGCAATGGACTTACAACCCTTCCTAGAAAGGGTTGCCATCTAAACCACCTAATCGTATTCAAAATCATGTATGACTTGTCCTGATGATGCAAGATATGGTAGGTTGTTGTTTATCAGGAGTTGTAGACCTTACAACTCGATCATAAATCAAGTTGTCTAGGTATGTATGATATGTATAATGTCTTATGACTAATGCAAACATATTTTAGAATTTTAAATTTAAATGTTTTATACCTCACTACACTCAAATGTTTAGTTTTAATTGATGTTTAGTCAATCAATGAAGTTTGTCTACTGGGTTATGTAAATCATTGATGATGAATGCATAGAAGGTTTATTTTAAAAGGCCAATCGAAATATATAGACGGAACTCACTCCATAAGGTAGTGGTTCTCATGGCTCAAATCACCCCTTTAAATGAAATGAGTAGGGGTTTGAAGACAAGGAATAGGAGCAATATGTTATGCATATGCTTATAGATCGTGTTATTATTCATATTCCTAAGTTGAAAAGGAGTACCTACTTAGTTTTATTTGATTTCAATCAAGGTTGTTTAAGTTATATTTCTATGGTTGTGAATGCAGTGATTCATGTGGTTTTGGTTATGAGTTCAATGTTGAAAAGTTTCGTTGAAGTTTTTAAGGTTGGGATAAAAGATCTAGTCCTTAAGTGAGCCTTTCGATAATCCAGGCAGAAGGCAGAAATATAAATGTAAGCCTATAATTTGGGCAAACCTATCAAATGAATACATACAAACTAACGGTAAGGGTATCAACGCTAACTTATGTCAAACTGGTAAAATAACACCATCTACACTACCATTTATTGTTTAGTTAAGTTTCATCCTTCGCTTCATGTTTCATCTTCTTTTGGATAGTTTGGATGTCTAGTTAGTTGACCATAACACTACCTAACTCTACAAAAGAAAAGAATACTCAAAGTATAATTCTTAGGTTACTACATCAACTTATTTATTTAAAGTAACCCTGTAAAATAAAGTTAGCACACCCTAATAACATGTAAAATAAATCAAAGGCGGCATTTTGTAGGTTGTCTCGAACAGTATTGCAAAACAGAGTCAGTAAGCTTCAATTTAATGCAAGAGAAATAATAGTTTTTTTGTTTGTATTATTATCACTTTTTATTTAGGACAACCCAATCAAGATGTTCATAGCATTCTGTCGTCCCAAGTTTGTCGGATTCTCTAATCTACTTAATCTGGAGAGGTAGTAAAGACAACTCCGACCATAAGATTCTTGTCAACAACCATGGATTGCATCCTTCAAGAGATCTTCGTACCCAAATGGCAGGGTTAAATTTGCATTCGGTAATCTTTGTTCATTATGGTTTCTGTTAAGTTTTAGTGTCTTTTTCAAAATTTAGGTTGAAAATTTTAGGTTGTTTAAGTCTTCTTACCTGAGTAAATTTTATGATTTTGTTGTTATTTTTATTTTTGAAATGATCCATTTAAGATCCAATGATTTTGTCCTCCCGGGGTCATGAGGTTTGTGGTTTGATTAGTTACGAGTGACCAGAAGGTACTTTGTTTGCAGCCATGGATTGCCTCCTTCGAAGTTCCTTCTCAAAGCATGTTGCAATTTAGGGTTGAAGGGTAATACTTTTTAGGGTATATTTTATGTTATGCTTATTTTGCACTTCAACCTGTGTCGTCTCTTGTGTGTGTTAAGTGCACTTTTATTCTCTTGTGAGTTGTCAAACACTCCTTAGCTTAGGTTGTTACTTGAGTTTGAGTTGAGACAGGTCGGGTTAACCTAGAATTGGTTTATGCTAGTTTGGGTTAAACCAAGTTAGATCGGGTTGGCCCTGGTTGAATTTTAGTTGATTTGGGTTAGCCCAAGTTAGGTTGGGTTAACCTGGGCTAGCTCAGATTTGAATTTAAGTTAATTTGGGTTAACCTGAGTTAGGTCAGGTTGACACAGGTTTGTTTTTGTTGTTTAGGGATAACCCAAGTTAAGTCAGGTTGACCCAAGAATGGTTTAAGTTGGTTTAGGTTAACTTAAGTTAAGTCGGGTTAACTCGGTTCAGTTTAAGTTGGTTTGGGTTAACCCAAGTTAGATTGGTTGATCCATGATTTGTTTAGGTTGGTTTGGGTTAACCTGAGTTAGGTCATATTGATCAAAGATTGGTTTAAGTTGATTTGGGTTAACCCGAGTTAGGTCAGTTTAACCCAAGTTTGGTTTAATTTTTTTGAGTTAACTCGAGTAAGGTCAGGTTGACCAAAGTTTGCTTTTGGTAGAGTCAATTCTAGGTTGGAATAGAATTGAGTTAGGTTTTAGGATTCATTTAAGTCAAGTGTAAGTTGGATTAGACTTGAATCAAATTCAGAGTTTAAGATTTAAATTAGCTTGGTTTAGGCCTAACAAAGGTTAGACCTAAGTTAAATGTAAGGTTTGGTTAAGTTAGATCTAATTAAGTCTTAATCGAGCTGGGTCTAAGTTAGGATAGACCTAGTATAAGTTTTATGTTTTGGGCTAAGATGAGTTAGGTCTAGGGTTTAATTAGACCTGTGTTGAATGCTAAGTTTAAGATTTGAAAGTTGAGTTAAGTTGATTTAGGTTTAAGTTATGTTAGACCTATGTCAGACTAAGTTTAGAATTTGGTTCAATCAGGTCTAAGTTGATTAGACTTGAATGGGGTTAAGCTTAGTTGAGTTAGGTCTAAATTGAGATAAACCTATGTTATGTTTAGAGTTCGAGTTGTGTTGGGCTGGGTCTAAGTTAGGTTAGAACTAGGTTGAATTTAAATTTAAGTTAAGTTTAAATTTGGTCTAGGTTTAGTTTAAATTGAGTTTATATTGAGTTAGGTCTAGGTTAAGCTAGACCTGAGTTGAATTTATAATTTTGTTTAGTTTAAATTAGGTTTAGATTAGGGCTAGACCTAAGTTAAGCTTAAAGTCACTTAGGTTGAGTTAGGTCTAAGTTGGGTTAGACCTAAATTGAATTTGAATTAAGTTAGGTCTAAATCAGATTATTAGGTTTAGAGTTTTAGTTGAGTGAGGTAATCTCACAACTAAACGGGTAATTTTGAGATTGACCCTCCTGAATTAACTTAATGTTTTCATTAGGATGTAATCCTAAGATTTTCTAAGTTAATTTTTATGTTCAATTTATGTTTAGGAGATAATTTGGGCTAAAATGCGAAAATTGTAATTTTACATTTTTGCTTTTAACACACTAATTTTATTTTATTTTTTTTAAAGGTGGAAATTATTGTTTTAGTGTTTAGGACTGCTTCCTTATTTTTTTTTAAATTTAGATTTTAATTTATATTTTTTTTATTTTTATTTTAGCTTTTATAATTATTTTCAAAATAGCTATAATTTTGATGAAAAATTAAACATTTTGGTGTTAGGGAGATCCCATATCTTTGAAAAAATCCAAGAATATCCCTGATGACAAAGAGAATAATTCATTAAAATTTCATATTTTTATGTTTTATATTTAATTTCTTATAATTAAAATATCCTCTCAAATAATTAATTAATTAAAAATTAAATATAAGTTAATTATTTCTTTTCATTTTTTTTCTCTTCTATTTAGTGAGTTCATGGGTATTTTCATTTTATTTCTTGGATTTTTTATTTAGTTATGAATTGTTTAAGTTTATAAGCATTTTTGGATTTAAGTAATTCAAAAAATTTGAATTTTTCACTTAACCCATGTGCATTGACTCAATCCTCGGATGCTCCAAAACACCACATGGCACTCTGTGATTCGTCAAGCTTTCCACGTGTTATGATTCGGTCCCTCAGTCTGCCCCATCCAATCTCTGCC
Source organism: Phalaenopsis equestris (assembly GCF_001263595.1). Taxonomy (NCBI): domain Eukaryota; kingdom Viridiplantae; phylum Streptophyta; class Magnoliopsida; order Asparagales; family Orchidaceae; genus Phalaenopsis; species Phalaenopsis equestris. Next base: position 662,936 of record NW_018164594.1, on the reverse strand, counting down.
GTCCATTCCAAAAAACACGGAAATAGACATCATACGTTTATCTTCCCATGGGATCGAAAACTAAGAGCCATCCACAATCGAAACCTAAGATTTCTCCTTACACTCAATCAAATAACATGGGGGTTGATCCTATAGTTTTGTCTAGGTGAGACAAACCAATATATGTGGTTAAGTGGGCATACATTGTAGTTTAGCTTCACAAATAAACACATGAGGTTCACCCTTCAATATTGATGACCTTAAACTAAGAGCCATCCACAATCGAAACCTAAGATTTCGCCTTACACTCAATCAAATAACATGGGGGTTGATCCTATAGTTTTGTCTAGGTGAGACAAACCAATATATGTGGTTAAGTGGGCATACATTGTAGTTTAGCTTCACAAATAAACACATGAGGTTCACCCTTCAATATTGATGACCTTAAACTAAAATCATATACATCAAAATTCAAATTAATGTGGAAGGGATGAGTCACCAAAGTCAAACTTTGGTCTCACCTAAGGTTTTCCTAACACTAATTAACCCCAAATTTGACATGAACCCTAAACACATCAGCTTAACCCTAAAAATTAAAAAAATAAACTAATATTCACCAATGATCAAATTATTTAGTATACAACTAAACTCCTTAAAACAAAATCAAAATCAATTCAAAATATTAAGACTAAAGACAATTAAATATCAACATTAAATTACGAAGGCCCACTAAGTAAGTCCTGTTGACCCAACCCTAATCACCTAGTGTTATGCTCAACTAAAAAAGCACAGCCTTAACCTTAAGCCCAAACCATCATGGGAGAGCCCATGGTCCATCCCTCACGGCGCATTCCCCATGGGTCAATCATGACACACATTACTCACATAACCCAAATAACTTACCATGACACTAAAACTAAATATTAAATAATTAAAAGAAAATTAAACATCAAACAAGCACAAAAAGTCAAACCATGCACACTTAGCCAAGGAGGCTAACACTTGGCACCCAAGTCCAACTCAGTCATGTTTAAACCTTGGGGAGTTAAACTCAGGTCAAGAGTGAGTCAAATTAGACCAATTCTGGTCTTAGCCACCAATCACTCCAAGCTCCTCCCCATGCCATTTTCACCTCCATTGGAGCCACCATGCTCATGGAATCAAAAATGGAGAAAGCACTTTATCTCTACCAAAAAGCTATTGGCAATCCTCTACTTATCTTTTGAGAATCCACCAGAGTCTCCCAAGTAAGTTAAAGCTCCTCTCATGTCCTCTCATGGTTATAAAAGGAGTTAACTGAAGAGCTCTGGAGACACCTCAAGCTCCTTAATCAGCAACCTAAACCATTAGCACTCAACACCAAAAACACTCCAACATACCCTAGCAGTCATCTCCCACCATTTCCAAGTTATCTCCACAACCACACAGCCCCAGTTTCACCACTGAAATATAGGGTTTCTTACAGCTTTGACATCAACCTTACCAAAAATAAGAATTAACCCTCTCATTAGTTTCACAGGGTCCTATCCCAATCAAAATCCACTCTTCTCGCACCCTCTAACATAGCTAAACACTAACCCAAGTCATCCTTGGTCTAGCACATACTTAGACCCAACCACATGACAATTGAAGTAAGGAGGAGCTTCATAGAATCAAGGCGATCGTCTCTGTCAAGCTCAATCGAAGCCTCACCTCTTGGGATAAGATAATGGCTTGAATTCACCATTTTTTCTCTCGTTTTGCTTTTTTGCGAAGCAAAACTACAGTGCATGCCCACTTAACTATATAGATGTGTTCGTCTCACCTATATGAAGCCATAGAATCAAACCCCATGTGATTTGGTTTAGTGTAGGGTGAGATCTTTGGGTTCGATTGCGAACGACTCTCGCTTCTCCAGCTCGTAGGGACGATGAACGGATGATGTTCATTTCCATGAATTTGAAACAGACGATAGAGATTGGATCGGGCAGACCATGGGATCGAATCATCACACCGAATCAAGGCCAACGAGGCGACACGTGGAAAACACGACGAATCACGGAGTGTCGCGTAGAGTTTCAAAGCGTCTAAGAATCGAGTAAGCACCACGTGCGTTAAGTAAAAATTCAAATTTCTGAATTATTTATATACGGAATATACTTTTAAACTTTTAAAATTCATAACTTAATAAGGAAAAAATCATAGAAATAAAATTAAAATACACTTATACTAAGAAAAGAATAAAAATAGAAATAAAAATAATTAACTTATATTTAATATTTGATAAAATAAATATCCCAGAGGATCTTTTAATTATAAGAAAATAATTATAAAATCTAAAAAAAATAAATTTTCAAGGATTATTCTCTCTATCAACAAGGATATTCTCTAATTTTTTTTAAAGTTAGGGGATCTTCCTAACACCAAAATGTCTAATTTTTCATCAAAATTATAATTATTTTGAAAAATAATTATAAAAAAGTAAAATAAAAATAAAAAAACATAAATTAAAATGAAAATGAAAAATAAATTAAGGAATTAATCCTAAACACTAAAATAATAGTTTCCGCCTCTGAAAACTTTAAAAACAAAATTAAATTAAAGCATTAGGGGCAAATATGTAAAATTGCAAATTTTCCATTTTAGCCTAAATTGTCTCCTAAACTTTAATTAAACATGAAAATTAACTTAGAATATCCTAGGATTACATCTTAATAAAAACATTAAGTTAATTCGGGAGGGTTAATATCATAATTACCCTTTTAGTTGTGAGATTATCTCACTCAACTAAAACTCTAAACCTAATTTGGGTCTAATCCGATTTAGACCTAACTTAATTCAATTTCAATTTAGGTCAAACCCAACTTAGACCTAACTCAACGTAAAGTGACTTTAAGCTTAAATTAGGTCTAGCCCCAATCTAGACCTAATTTAAACTGAAAACATCTATAAATTCAACTCAGGTCTAGCCTAACATAGACCTAACTCAGTATAAACTCAATTTGAACTCAACGTAGAACTAATTTAAACTAAACTCTAATTTAAATTCAACCTAGTTCTAACTGAACTTAGACCTATCCCAACTCAACTCGAACTTTAAACATAATTTAGGTTTATCCCAACTTTGACCTAACTCAACTGAACTTAACCCCAATCAAGTCTACCCAACCTAGAACTGATTGGACCAAGTTCTAAACTTAGTCTGACCTAGGTCTAACTTAACTTAGACCAAAATCAACTTAACTCAAGTTTCAAATATTAAACTTAACATTCAACACAGGTCTAATTCAACCCTTGAACTAACTCAACTTAGCTCAAACTTTAAACTTATCTTATGTCTAACCTAACTTAGACCCAACTTGATTAAGACTTAATTGGATCTAACTACAAACTCTAAATTCAACTTAAGCCTAAAACAACCTAATTCAAATCTTAAACCCATAATTTAACTCAAGTCTAATCCAATCTAGACTTGACTTAATTGAATCCCAAACCCTAGCTCAAGTCAATCCAACCTAGACTTGACTAAACTAAAATCAAACTTGGGTCAACCCGACCTAACTCGGGTTAGTCCAAATCAACTTAAACCAATCATGGGACAACCTGACCTAACTCGGGTTAACCCAAACCACCTTAAGCTAAACTTGGGCCAACCCGACTTAACTTGGTTTAACCCAAACAAACTTAATCCAATCCTGGGTCAACCTTACCTTACACGGGCTAACCTGATACAACTAAAACAAACCTGAGTCAACCCAACCTAACTCAGGTTAACCTAAATAAACTTAAATTCAAACCTAGGTTACCCAGCCTAACTTAGGCTAACAAAATTAATTCAACTTGGGTTAACCCGACCTAACTCGAGTTAAACTAAACTAACTTAAACTAATTATGGGTTAACCCAACTTAACTCAACACAAACTCAATTAATTTAAGTTAAGGAGTATTTGACCTCTCATAAGAGAATAAAAGCACACTTAACACACACCGGAGATGACACAGGCTGAAATGCAAAGTAAGCATAACATGAAATATAAACTATAAATCATTAAAACATAAACATCAATCATAAAATGCAACCTAGATTGAGAAGGAACTTTGGAGGAGGAAACCCATGAATTTTAAAGAAGTACCTTTCAGTCACTCTTGACTAATCAAACCACAATCCCATGAACCCCAGGAGGATAAAACCATGGGATCTTGACCGAGCCATTTCAAAAATAAAAATAAGAACAAGATCAGAAAATTTAATATGCTAAGAAGACTCGAGCAACATAAAATTTTCAACTCTATAAAATTCTAAAGAGATATTAAAGATTAAAAGAAACTTTAACGAACAAAGATCACCGAACACAACTTTAACCCTGCTACCTAGGTCTACGAAGATCTCTTGGAGGACGCAACCTATGGTTGTGATAATAATCTTCTGGTCGGAGTAGACTTGACCAACTTTCTCGACTAAATAGATTAGGGAATTCGACAAATTTGGGATGATGAAATTCCATGCGCATCTTGAATTGGTTGTTCTAAATAAAAAATTACAATAATCCAAAAAAAATACATTTATTTCACTTACATTAAAATGAAGAGTACTAACTCTATTTTGCAGGATTGTTTGAGACAACCTATAAAATGTCACCTTAGATTTATTTTACATGTTATTAGGGTGTGCTAACTCTGTTTTGCATGGCTTCTTTTAATAAATAAGCTATTGTAGTGACATAGGATGTTTTTCTTTGAGTCTTCTTTTCATTGTAGAGTTAAGCAATGTTAAACTAATTATAGACATCTGAACTATCCCAAAGAAGATGAAACATGAAGCGAAGGATGAATCTCAACTAAAACATCAACGATAGTGTGGATTATGTTAGTTGACGAGTGTGACATAAGTTAGGGTTGGTACCCATGCCCTCGATTTGTTTGTATTCATTTGATAGATCTGCCCAAATTATAGGCCAACATTTACATTTATTCCTTTTGCCTGGATTACCCATAGGCTCACTTATGGACTAGATCTTCTAACTCAACCTAAATAATTTCAAATTAACTTTTCAAAATAGAACTCATAACCAAAACCACATGAATCGCTGCATATACAGCCATAGAACTTCATACACTTAAACAACCTCAATTGACATCAAATAAAACTGAGTACGGACTCACTTTTGACTTAAGAATATGAACGATAACACAATCTATAGGTATATGCATAACATATTACTTCTATACCTTGTCTTCAGGCCCTCACTCATTGCATGAAAAGGGGTGGTTTGATCCATGAGAACAACTACCTTATAGAGTGAGTTCCTCGCATATATACAGATTGGCCCGAAACAAACATTCTATGCATTCGTCGGCAAGAATTTGCATAACTCAGTGCACAACCTGCTTCGATGTACTCAGCATCAATTGAAACTAAACATTTGAGTGTAGTGAGGTATAAAAAATTTAAATTTGAAATTCCAAAATATGTTTGCATTAGTCTTAGGACATTATGCTTAACATACATACCTTGGCAGCTTGATTTATGATCAACTCGTAAGACCTACAACTCCTGATAAACAGCAACATACCCTATCTTGCATCATCGAGCCTGGTCATGCATGGTTTTGCATGCGGTTAGATAGTTTGGATGGCGGCTTTTCTATCGGACTAATGCTAATATCCAACAATTTCCTTGGTCAAATAATCAAACTCTTTGTAAAGTTGTATGTCTACGCTTAGAGGTGGTTTACTACTTTCGATGAAGCTCTTGATTATTCAAACACTCAAAATCTTCAAATTTGCACGGTGTTCAAAACCCCCGTGTTGAGGAGAACATCAAGGAGTCGTCTATTTTGTCGAGAGGTTTGGTTGATAGGCTCTATGAGATATGTTGCTTCGGTTGATCGATCAACAGATGAGTCGATTTATTTTGTCGCATGAGTCATGACTCACATGTTATTTGTCTCAAGTCTTACATGACCCGTGTCTCACCTACCTGGTCAATTCATTGACTCGATCTCTCACAAGATTTGTGGCGGATCTCGTCGCTACTTATGCGGGGTATCCGACGAGACTCATCACCGAGATGATTTGTGCTTCACTCTCAATGAATCTTGTCGCTACTGAGTGAGGAACCATCTTCGAACCTTTGACCTACCCAGGGTTTAGAGACGTAGTTTCTCATGCTTGCCTTTGAATTGTCGGTCAATCGCTTGCCTTGGAGGGAAGCTTTGCATTCTTGGACATTTGTTCTCTTTGAGATTCATGTTGTCAGTTATAGTGCATACAATAACATTAAAATCTTAGTTATTTATAAAATTAACACACTCGTGACACAATTTTTTAAATACTAGCCTAAATATCAAAACACATAGTAAAATATTCCAATGTATATTTAGCTACCGTCAAACTCTCAAATGGTTTATTATTATTATTATTTTATTTTTTACTTTTATTATTTTGGTTTTTTTTATTAAAATGAAATTTTGCTTTTTTTATTTTGTAAATACACAAATTTTGGGTGAGTTATTTGACAATTGAATTTATAAATGATTTAAATTCCAATAGCATATATGTATGTAATTCATCTTCCTACTTATATATATACTTGTTGTGAGATATTCTAATTTAAAATCGGGAGCGCATATTCTGTATAGACTCCTGACGTAGCTCTACACGCGGCAGAAGTTATTCTTGAGTTATTTTTAGGTTATTTCTGGGTTATTTTTAATAATCCTGAAATAACCCAAAAAAAATTCGCAATCTTTATTTTTGGATTATTTCGATATTATTGAAAATAACACAGAAATAATCTGAAAATAACTCAAGAATAACCTCCGTAGCACGTAGAGCTATGTCAAGAGTTCGCACAGAAAAATTCAGACAACCTGAAGCTTCTTTAGAATGATAAGGTATTTTTTAGCGAAGTTATTGTTGTATGCGTTGTATTTAGTTCAATGCTATTTTGCTAAGCTGTGTAGTATTATTTATAATAATTAATGATGGTTCTCGTCAAGAATAAATTTTGACATAACTTTCAAATATCAAAACATCATATATTTGGCCAAAAAACATTAGGAATTAATTTCAAGAGCATCCAAATTATATTTATAGAAAACTTATACATAGAATAATGACACCAAAAAAAAACTTCAATTAGGGTATATGATTTCATTGACTCTCTATGTAAAATTTAAAATTCATTTGGGTCATTTAAGACTAGGGCTGTCAAAACGGTTCGTTGTTCGCGAGCTGCTCTTGTTCGGCTTGTTAAGAAACTCATGTTCAGCTCGTTCGCTAAGTTAACAAGTCAAACAAGTCGTTTTGGCTCGAAATACTACTCATCAATTATATATCTATATATTGATGAGTAGTATTTTTTAAAGATTTAATTAACAAAAAGGCTATAAAAAATTATAATCAATTAAAAGTATTAATTAAGAAAATAGAAAAAAAATTATTAAATTAGATCCAAATAATATTTTAATATAAACAATAATTTTTAAGTCTTGCCCCAATCATTAACATATTATGGCTACGTTATTAGGGTTGTCGGTTGTCAAAACGACTCTTTGTACTCTTTGTACGTGAACGGCTCATGTTCGGCTCGCTAAGCAAACGAGTCCAACACGAACACACTTTTTGAGCTCGAAATATAAACCAGCAAAAAACGAGCTGAGCTTGGCCTCGCTCGTGTTCGACTCATTTACACCCCTATTTAAGACCCTACATTATTTAAATTTACAACTAATACCCAAAATTTAATACTTCACCTAAATACTACTAAGATCCAACCATCATTTGAAACCCCAAACAAACATCTTTATTACTTCACCTAAAATTTTATTTATACATCTCAACCGACCCCAAAAAAACTAACATCAACTTATAAAATATTATTTATTGATTGCAATAAGAGTATTGTTTATTATTAAAAAAAAATGAAAATGAATGATTGGTGAATGGTAAAAGAAATCTAAAAAAATTGACCTTATAATAATTTGAAAAAGATTAATGATAAATGATTGCTCAACTAAGCCAAAAAAAAAAAAATTCATGGGCATTTATGGGCTAATAACGAACATATATTATAGTGCAAGACTGCTCACCTAATCAAAATCAATATATTTTCTTATGTAACATGTAAGTATAATTTTATAGCATGCATAATTAGTAGGTATTTTAAAATAAAATTTTAAATAAGTGTGTGTGTGTGTGCGCGCGCGCGCGTGTGTGTGCGTGTGTGCGTGCCGCATTCCTTGTCCAGTTGGTAGGCAGGGTCACTGTAAGTCCCCTCTGGCAAGGGTTCGATCCCTACTGTGGTGCGTAGGGGGTCGAATTATAGGCACATGGCGCGGGCTCTCATCACGAGGTTGGATTGAGCATGAGAAATTTATATATATATATATATATAACAAAAACAAAAGAACCAACAAGAACAACAATAAAAGCATTAACCAAAACAACAAAACCAATATCATTTGCAACAAAAAAATAATATCCTTATATTAATTTTTATAAGCAGAGCTCCATCAAGTCAAGACAAGCTGAGAAATGAATCCAAAATCTCCATTTAGTTACAATCCTCCAAAGCCATTTTCTAGTTTTGGCAGCTATAATCCCAAAATAGAGTTGTCAAAAGAGTTCATTGTTTAGAAACAAGCTATTATTCAGCTCGCTATGCAACTTGTACTAGATTTATATGTTTAACAAGCGAGCCGATCATGAACAATTTTCTTAGCTCAATTTATAAACGATCTAAACACTTATTCGGTCATGTTCGGTTTTTTCTCGCTCAATTTAATTAAATAAATGAATAATTATTATTATAATAAAATTTTAACATTAATTTTTTTATGTTGTATTTAAACATAATAAATTATATTATTTTTAAAATCTTATAAGCTAATTTTGAATCAAACTAATTAAAACGAACAAACAAATTTGAATCAAGTCGAATGTGAAATATATCGTTCATTAGCTATTTCAAATACGAGTCTACTTCAAACATTAAAAAAGAAAGTAGCGTTGAACTCCATGAGTGCCAGGCTCACTCAAACTCGGCTCATATACGCCTCTATCGCCAAAGCTGAGGTATCCGACTTCAACGACACTAAGCCACTTCTATAGTACTCAGTCTATGTAGAAGAATGTCACAACAAGGACCTATCTCAGCACAATTTACCCATTGGGAAGTCCATTGAAGGAAATAGACTAGATAGCTCTACACCACCAACCTTGCTCAATACATGCTACAAAAATAGAATTGTGTTTGTGAACAAACACGTCCTAATAATCGAGTCGAGCTAACTTACTAATATATTACATAAAACTCTACATGAAACTTTAAATAAACTTATAGATAACCATTTCTCTAATGTACATATATTATTGAATTTCAAATAAGCTTCTCCATTAGCTTATTCATTTTATTCATATCTAGTAACTCTTTTTTAGTTTATGGGGGCATGCTCACACATACCATATTCCTATATATTTTCATATTTGACACCAAAATTTTTATTTTTTTTATATTTAAACAGTTTAAATCTTTCATATCACATCAAAAATATAATCATTTTAACTTTTAAAAAGTAAAGTACGTGTTCTTACATATAGGTAAAGTGATATGAATGTAAAAATTAAAGTTCAGATTTTAAATATGTAAATATATAAGAATTGAATGGGATTTATGTAAGACTACCCCCCTATATTTAATAAAAAAGGAATATTTACATACATTTCACACAATTCTTATGTATTTACACATTTGACACCTAAATTTTGATATTTACATTTGTAACATGTTAGTTTCACAAACATATGCACGAAAATATATAATTCACTTTAAGAAAAAATAGGTATGACACTATTTTTGTCTGATGCGATGTTAAAAATTTGAGTGGTACGCATGAAGATACGAGAGTTTTAGGTGTTAGATGCAAGTAAATACATAAGAATTGTGTGGTATGTATGTGTAAATGCCTCTTAAAAAAAATACAATTGAACATGAATGGTGTATCAAAACAAAAAGACTGACAAAAGGATCCATATGAATTCAAGAAAGTTGTCTCTATCATACATTTTTAACATTCATTTATCACTTCATTATAAAAAAAAAAGATTAGAAGGGATATAAATCATAAAAAATTCTTGATTACAAGACAAATTTAGCCCCCACACCGTCTAAAAATAGCCTGTAAAGCAATGCATTTAAGTAACCTTATCCCCAGGAAAACAAAGGGAAAGCTACCTATTTTGTTATTTAGCTGCAAATAACAAATTTGCATGCAAAACCTTTTGGGAATCTCCGCATCAAAGAAGCCATTTGCGAAATATTAAACTTCAGGACCTGGAGCAAATAAATTTATTAGGCCATGACAGGCTCTTACTGTAACCTGGCAAGCTTGGAAGAGTTCTCCATCCAAGTTCCAAACACTGGAGTCATGATTTGCAACGAAGGTGAATGCAGGCGTCTACAATGAGCAAAAGACAATTAACAAAAGCCTCTCTCTTGACAATTAACTGATTAAAAAATTTAAAAAATAGGCTTACTTTATGATGTTCCACAAAACTGAAATCCAGTGGACTAGAATTCCTCCTTGTTAGCTTAGTTAGGTGCCTGGAACAATGTATTAACAGCTTAATTTTCTAAATAAGTCAAAAAAAAATTACATAATCAAGTTCATAAATAAAAAGGAAGCAAAATGAGAAAAAAAAAAGATTTTCAATGGACTCAAGAGAGAAATGGCTAATTTAAAAATGAATTTACTATCTTTGAGGAGTTTCCTGTAGCATCTATAGAATAGTGTTCAAATTTCCATGTTCTGAATCTTCATATTTTGGCTTGTAAATTGCCAAAAACGTTAAAAAAGGACTAAATACCAATTCTTGGTTTTATTATAAAATGCTAAACATATATTAAAAAAAGGGAAATTTATATATACACCACATAATTCTTATGTATTTACATAGCTAACACCCAAAATTTGATATTTACACTTACAACACCTTGTTGTCATAAACACATGCATGAAAGATGTATTTCACCTTTTAAAAAAAAATGATGGAAATGTTTTTGATGTGATTTTAAAGATTTGAGTGGTGTGCATGTAAATATAAATGTTTGAATGTTAGGTAAATACATAAGAATTGTGTGTTGAGTATGTAAATGCCCCAATAAAAAAAGGAATTGGAAGTTTCACGCAATGTAAAACACTTGTGAAACCAAGAAGCTTGCTTTCATCCATACAAGGTTATAATAAGTGCACCCAAGATGGAATAGAGACAGAAAATGGAGGTTCATGATAGGCTTGATACAGCACTCAGTATTGGCTAACAATTCTATTAAATCAATCTACAAAGATCCAAGATCTTTTAGGCTGACTATAAAGAATCAAATCAGACAGCAAAAGAGTTGAGCAAGATTAATTTTCAAGCTTTTCTAGACCTCTCGTCAATTTAAGTCAATTTTGCATTAATTCTATTTACTTTCTTTTTTTCATTTGATTAACTTTGACGAAGATAAAGAATAACGTCATCCTTAATTTTAAACCAAGTCCTCATGTATGAACTACTAGATGAATAATGATGAATGATTTGTTTTATGACGTCATTGATAGTTGATTGTTTCTTCCTCCATTGATTTATGCTGTGTGCAAATGGTTCTAGACTTTATACGTGCTTTATTCCACCACCCACCTCATGCAATGAATTTTATGGTATTTTAATTATATGCTTGTTCTTCTCTCTTAAAGCACTCTGGAGTACCATCTATCTTCCAAAAGCTCAAAACAGCTTTAAACCCTAGCCTTTTCCTTTTCTAACTAAACAACGAAGATAAGTTCAAAAAACCCTCAATTCATTTGGTATTAGAATACTAATCTTTTATATCAAAGTTGAGCACTTCAACTTTAGAAACAAAAAAATCATGCATTAAAAGAAGGGTTTCATGATATGGTTTTTCAAGCAAATAAAAATTTAGTATGATGTGATTGTTTTCTTCTTCCCCACCTCTTCATAATCTTATTCTTCCACTTGCAATCAAAAAACCTTAATCCTTCTTAAAACTAGATCAAACCTAATCTTTAAACCTTAATGATCCTTAATGAGTACTGTGGAATTCTGAATTTTCTATTTTAGTATTGATCTTCTTTATTCTCTTTTTATTATGACATATTTCTTTCCTTATTGAGTTATTTTTATTTTTGAGAAGTAATAACGGCTGTAATTAAATTTGCACTATTCATTCCTTATTATATAAGGAGAAGAGTTGTAATTTGATGATTGAGAAAAAAGAAAATACAAATTTCTCCACCTTTCTTCATGGTATCAGAGATCCATGCTATTATTCAATAACATTAGAGCATCTTTCAATGGCCAACTTTGGCTGGATTGCTCGACTATATCCTTCCTTTGTCCGCGTAGATTGGTACTGTCGAACGCTTCAACTAGATCGGCATTCTTTCCTAAACGATCATTTAAATCATTTGTTCGTCACGTCAATTGAATCACTAACCGAGAACACTCATTTGCTTCATTTGAATCGCATGTCGACTTTATCTCACTGTGCCCACAACACTAGTTGAAGCTTCATCTTGTTCCATCGCATCATCTTTCGATGTTAGGCTCTGAGTCATGCGGTTTCATTTGACAGCACTGCTTCTCTGCCTTGTCTAAATCGACATTGTATGCATCGTCTGTGTCACATCATCTGCGAGGTTCGTCTCTGGCTGAATCATGCGGCTAATTTCTGAAGCATTGAATCAAAACCTAGCTTCCTCTTGCCGCCGGAACCCTTCCAACATCTTCTGGAATCTCCTCTGGCAGCTTGTAGGCCCTCATATATTCTTCCCTATAGCCGAAACTCTTCCCACGGACCCCCCTCTGTTCATCATTACTACTGGAATTCCCCCCCTCCCGATAGTCAGAATCCTCCCTGTTGAAGGCCCTCCTCCATTGGAATCCTCCTAAATTCTCTGCAGCAATCAACTTCTCGCCTCTTATAGCAAGCAGCAACCGCAGAAACTCATTCCAGCCGTTGTTCTCTTGACAGCTGTCGGAATCCCTGCAACAGGCCTGCAGATCCTTCCTGGTTGTTCCCTATAGCCAAAAATCCCTACTGCAAACGATCTTTCACCGGATTCTCCTTGCAAGCCCTCCATTGTTCAGCTTGTTTCCACTGGACCTCTCTCCTGCCACAACAGCAACAGCCAACCACATCTCTCAACAGCTGTCGGACCTCTCTTTTGACATAGTAGCAACAACTAAATCCACTTCTATAATAGCCACTCTCTAGTGGAAATTATGTGTTGGCAGCAGATAGTTTTTCTGTCCAATGAAACTCCTGTGTTAGCTACAACAAACAATTTCCCTTTCTAGTAAAAATCTTGTGTCGACGCCAGACAATTTCCCTCTCTAGTGAAATCCTCTTCTATAACAACCACTCATCGGACCTTTCTTCCTATAACAGTAGTGACCAACTTCCTCCTTGCAAGAAGCTACAACCCTAAATACACATGATTTATAACACAATACAGTACAAAGATGTCGAGTTCCACTCTGAAGATTAATAGTCGTCCAACATTGCAAGAAACTTGGTCACACAAAGTACAAGTGCTACTACACAGACATGTACCAGAAAATTATATCATGCATTATTGATCAAAGCCAACTTTCTACAACTTGAGCACCTCCTCCACAGCCTCCACCTCATGCATTTATGCATTAGATGGTTTAAGGTATGACCTCAAAAATAAAAATAAACAAAATTAACCTCATATAACTATAACAACATGGCCACATCTTTGTAGCTTCTCGAGAGAAAAGTTCTTCGTTAACAAGATAAGTTGATGCCATTGTCGATGTGATATCGAGCCAATTTTGAGAAATTTAGGCTCAATTCAGACTTAAATTAAAAATAGATGTGTAACTCAAATATGACTCAATTGAAGTCATTTTTAGACGAGACGAGCCAACCAGACTTGAATGATGCAATTTTAAGTTGAGTAAAATTAATTTTGTTGAATCAAATTTAGGTTTTAATAAAATAATTATAAATATAACATAAAAAATATTAAACTATGTAGAATACATATACTATATTATATACATTGTATATATAAATACTTATTATGGGTACTATTTTAAGTTGACTCAAAATTGTATTCAAGCAAGTCAAAGCAAACATGAAATTCATTTCACCTTTGTAGTGGAGCTTGAAATAAAAGTCAAATTTCAAGTGTGCTTTGGAATATTTTTGCAATCCCATGTAGTTCTATTAGTATTAGCCGGCCATTCAACTAAATCAACTAATATAGATATTTTTTTGTCATAGAAAAGCACAATAAGTCAAACAAAGCTGCAAAATAACTGATTTAGGCCAATTTTCAAGCTTTTATAGAACACTCATCAATTTTGACTGAGTTTAATAACATAAATTTTCTTCTTTATTATACTAAATGTAATAATATAAGGATGGCATCGTTCTTAATTTAGAGTTTCATTTCCCTTTATAAATAGACCTTATGTATGGATTTTCAATTGATTAATGGATAAATTATTTAATGAAGCCATTGATGCTTGATTGCTTCTTTATCCATTGATTCCAAGTTGTGTACAAGACCCTCTTCCTCTATCACCTCCACATTGAAGGTGTTTTATGAGATTTCCCAGTTCTGCGTTTGTTCTTTCCTCTTTAAGAACTCTATGTATCATCCTTCTCCCGTAAACTCTCTACAAAGGACCTTAAACCCTAGCCTCTTCCTTACCCATTGGCCTATTAAAAGTAAATTCTACAAGCTCCTCCATCTATTTGGTATTTGAGAATTCATCAACATCAAAACTAGGGTTCAACCACAATGATGTTATAATCTTCAGCGGTAATTAAAAATCACTTGAAAGATAAAAAAAATGAAATAATACTAATAAAAATAGTGAAAATAATGCGTTCAAGTAATCATAAACTAAAAGCTATAATACCTCACTATTTCATTAAATTATCATTAAATTGAAAAAATAACCTTGCTAAACATTTATAACATATTAATGCAAATTTTCGAAGGAACCTGAGATAAAATAACCTTTAGTGTAAAAACTCAATTAAATTTAAAAAAGAAATAATCTTGCTCAACAGTTATAACACACTAATGCAAATTTGCAAAGGAACTTGAAATAAAATAACATGAAGTGAAAAAACTCAATAATAAATAGGCTTTGACTATTTATTGAATATATGAATATTGTTGGTAGTATTAAAAAACTAGTGTGTATGTCACAACATGACACGGGACGGTGATAATCAAAATTTTTTATTTTCATTCTATAATTAACATTATTTATCCAAAATAACTGAAAGAGCCGATACATAAATGAAATTAAATTAAAACAATTAAGTTTAACTTAGTTCGGGCTACCCACAAGTCTGAAATAAGTGATGCACTCCATATCATGCAAGTATCCATATCATGCAAGTATCCATATCATGCAAGTATAAGTGTCGATCAGGTAATATACAGATTATGAGTCCATGTTATCTATCTCAAGAGGAATGGGTTATCTTTCAAAGAAGTTTAATTACTAGTTTACTGATCCTAAGTTTTAGTCCAATATTTTGCTAGTTATTGAGGTTTAAATGTTTAAAATCCTAATTTCAAAATGAAAAAAGAAGCGAGAAAGGTTTTTAAAATGGTTTGAAAGTCTCCTTTGAATTAGTTCAGTAAAATCAAAGTTCATCCAAGTGGTTTCTTACTGTAGTTGTCAACTAGGGCCTATTACATCTTACTCTCTTCCGAGATATATTAAAGATTGAAATCTCATATTATAGTTAGGTTCTTTTAACTCTGTAAGAGTTCCCGAGCATCCACATTCCCTAAAAAGATTGCAAGAGAATCCTAACAATATTTTTATTCCACTAAAATCCAATGTTTGTGTTTCTATTCCTCTTCCTACTGTCTTAGATTACAACTAATTTTAACTATCCAAATTGTCATTTTGAATATAAATTAATTTTGAAAGGTTAAAACAACTTAAACATTCAAAACTTCAAGAATCTAACCTGGAATCTCCTGGATTTTAAGGAAAACCAAGCCAAAGCACGAGAATAAATGCTCATCATGATTTTAAACAAAAACATGAATTGCATTAATAAATTCAAACCAAGTCTACGAAGTCAAACTAATTGAAAAACTAAATGAATGAAATCTTGCTCCTAAGATTTGATCACCCTCTGAAATCTCCTCCTTGATACAATCACAAACTCACTCTCACATAAAACAAGTATATCTCACTCTCTCACACGCACTCACACACACATACACACACTGTCGTCTCCAAAATTGCCTTCTCAAGATTCAATTCACGTGCTTTTTATCCCCAAAATCGACCAAATCATCAAAACATGTCGAAAACTAAATTATGTCAGTTCTTGTTGATGTTATGTGGCATTGCAGTGCTCCATTCCAAGCTTTGTAGTATCGAGTTCTCTGCTTTTTGCGCTCCTACTAGCGCCTCAGCGCTGTTACAATACTTTTGCCATTTTTTCTAGCTTGCATAACACAAACAAAAGTACCATAAGCAAACAATAGTGCAATATTTATGCACAAATACACAACTATTTTTAAATACATTTTATCACCCACATCTTTATAGAAATTTCTTCTCTATTACTCATCATTACACAAAAGCATAAACCTAAAATATTAATTTAAAATAATAGTGAGTTACAAAAACTAGTGAGTACACCTACTTCTATACTAAAATAATATAACAAAAATAAAATAATATACTTGTTAGTTAGAAGTATTAAAAGCTTTATACAATTTACTTTGATATGATCATTCATGATAGTGCAAAACATTTAATGTATTTCACTATATTAACAACATATTTATATCTATACAACTGTAAGCAACATCTAAAATTGTACCAATTAAGATATATCAATATCAAAATTCTTTTTCAATTACGTGCACAAGTATCTTAGCATCTCGCTAGTATCATTAGAGAATAAACTCCATCATTCAACATATACATGCAAGCATATTATAGTTCATCTCATTACATACAAGATAATATACACATATCTATGTATGTAGATACACACACACACACACACACACACACACATATATATATCTTTAAATAACGAGTAATAGTCATTACTATAGAAAGATATAACATTCAGAATGATATGACCAATAAATAGAAGAGTATATAAATCAAAACAAAACTTGGGCAATTTAATTTAACAAGTGTCAATAAATGGTTGAGAAGAAACAAAACACAACTATAGATTAAAAATAAGAGTATTCACCACAATATTCTCCATATTTTTACTCATTAAGCTGTGAACGCCTATAATATAGAAAAAACTCATATTAATACATTGCCATCATATTAGTTATTTATGCTTTAGTTATTTATTAACTATTACTCTTTTTTCTCAATTACATCATTTAGTTAAGATTAATGCATTTAAGTTTAATTATGTTGCTTTGCTTTAGTTATTTATTAGTTATACATTTATTGAGAGGTTTGATGGAGAAGTTCAGAGATGATAAGAAGGATCTACATTTGATTTTTATTGATTTAGAAAAAGCTTACGATAAGGTTCCAAGAGATGTCTTGTGGAGCGTTCTTGAGAAGAAAGCTGTTGATAGGACTTATATTCAAGTCATTAAAGATATGTATACTAGAGTTGTTGTGTTTGAACTGAAGGAGGATTGACCAAATATTTTCCTATTTCTGTTGGATTACATCAGAGCTCGACTTTAAGCCCATATCTTTTTGCTTTAGTTATGGATGGTCTTACTGGACATTTACAGGAGGATGTACCTTGGTATATGCTTTTTGCTGATGAAATCCTTCTCGTGGATAAGACGAGAGAAAAAGCCCAAGAAAAACTTGAATTATGGAGATCTACATTGGAGTCGAAATGCCTTCATTTGAGTAGAACTAAAACTGAATACATAGAATGTAATTTTATTGGTCGTAGCTCTAGTGATAGAAGTGTAATTTTGGGTGATCAAATTATCAAAAGGTGTGAACGATTTAGATATCTCGGGCCTGTTGTTCAAAGCGGTGGTGACGATGGTGATATAAATGGTGATGTTAACAGTAGAAATCAAGTTGGTTGGTTGAAATGGAGGAATGTTTCTGGCCTTTTGTGTGATAATAAAGTATCGCTTATACTAAAAGGAAAATTTTATAAGAGGGTGGTGAGACTTGCAATGCTTTATGGAGCTGAATGTTGGCCTTTAACTTTAAAAGAGAAGCATAATATAGCATAATATTAAGTTAAATGTTGTCGAGATGAGAATGATTAGGTGGATGAGTGGCTTTACACTTAGAGACAAAATGTGAAATGAATATATCCGTGATAGGGTTGGTGTAGCTCCGGTGATGGAGAAAATTAGAGAGAGTCGTCTTAGATGGTTTGGTCACATTAAACGTCAACATTTTGATGATCCAATTAGGAGAGTAGATGTTTTAGATTCGACTTACGTTAAGAAAGGCAGAAGCAGACCTAGGAAAACTTGGGCTTATTGTATAAAAAATGATTTTAATTTATTAGAACTAAATGAAAATATGACACTAAATAGGACACAATGGAGAAAAAGGATTCATGTAGCCGACCCCACGTAGTGGGATTAAGGCTTTGTTGTTGTTGTTGTAATTAAAAAGTCTTACAAGTTAACTTATTTTGTTTTATTATTATTATTTTTATCATTATTATTATTATTAAATTACAGCACTATGTATTGAATCATCATTTTTTAAAGTAATACCAAATATATTGTGTACATTTAGCAATTATTTAATTATATAATCATATTATTATTACTAATTTCATAATTATTACAACTAAACATTAATTCTCTCTTTTTTAATATACCTATAAATTATTTATTTATTTTTACATTTAAATAATAAAATATTTGTCAATAAAATATTATAACATAAAATTGAACTTAAGATAAAATGATGATTTAAATAAATTAGAAATGCATAATACCTAACCTGCGAGCTTCACCTCTCCTACTCGAGTTCGCTACAATGGCACTCAAAATTTGCTTCAAAACCCACAAAAAACCCGTAATGTTTACTAACAGTTCCTTTGTGTGTGTGCTCGAGGAGAAACTATTCCATACGGAGCACGTACGCAGTTTTGCGTGCGGACTTCCAGTAATATGCTGCTACGTTGAGGTTATTGAGAGATTATTGAAGTGAAATCACGGAGATGATTGAGGGATATTGAGGTGTTATTAAGAGGTGGGGTGTTATTATGAGATTATTGCGGAGTGTAACCACGGAGGTTATTGGAAAGTTATTGAGCGGAGGTTATTTAGACGTTATTGAAAGGTTATTGCGGAGTTATTAGAATTAATGCTCCAATAACCCCCAATTACCCTCTCAATAACCTCTGCAGTTTCACTTCAATAATCTCCGCGAGAGGTGGGCCCGATATAACACACATGGAGGCATATTACTGGAGTCCGCACATAGTGTTGCGTATGTGTTCCATATGTAATAATTTCTCGTGCTCGCGAGAACCACACTTGATGCCACTCATCTTCCTCTCTTTCGACGGATGGCTCTGAGTCACCCTAAACATCAAGCTCCTTCGATAATCTTCGTTGAGTTCGCAACTCGTCTGTTATTTCCTCCTTCATTTGCTCATGAATTCTCCTTGCTTGGAAATTGCAAAAACTGCTTCGTCTCCTTCGCCTACACAAGATATGCTACTGGAATCTTCTCGCAAGCAGCGTCCCCGTTCCTCTCTGCAATTTGGCCAGCGTTTGTGCTGCCTCCTTCCTCCTAGTACTCGCACTCGGCGTCGACGTATTCACCACTTCGAGTGCACGAACACTTGCCCTTGAAGCACGTTAAGCCTCTTCTTCCTTCCTTCCGTCTTCTCTTCTTCTGTCTCCCCACTCGTTCAAGTACGACTCATCTCTCTTCTCCTGTACTTAACTTGCTTCCCTTCGTTCGTCTCCCCCGCAACTATAACGCTAACATTATTGAAGACTGGCATTACAGTACATTACACACCAATCAAAGTTTGAGGGCTTGTTTCACATCTATTCATGCTCCTAAAAACCCTCCACTAAAATCCCTAGAAGTTCTTTAATTTACAAGTACATTACACACCTTCAGAGGTGTTTGGCAGCACGATCAGATTGTTAAGTAGGATTTATCAAATTCAAATTTTCAGCGAGCTCGTGATGAGAGCAAAGGTCGCAAGCAACGGTAACGTAAAGCTGGCAAATCCGCCTCTCTATGGGATTTAGTAAATCCGGATTTGCAGAACAACTGTAGAGAAGATGAAATGGGAATAAATTCGGATTTACAAAGAGTTGGATTTTGTTTTCGTTTTTTTTTTTGTGCATTTGGGTGGATTTAAGTTAAATCTATGGCTAAATCCCGTTAAAAATGTTCTACCAAACACCTCCTCAGCCTTCATAAAATTTCTTTGAATAATTGTTCCATAAAATTCAAATAAACTGCATTTTTTATTTGAATTTCAAAAAATTTCAGCAAAGGGGTGTCATTAATCATAAAACTCTTATATCTTCTATCCTAGTGTCGGTGCCTAACCTTTTTTTAAGCCCTTGTGGTTGGCCGACAATTTCTAAGCTCTCCAATACTACTAGAAGGCACTATCACGAGAAATCATAGTAATCGAGACCATATTGATATCATTGATCGACCTCATGAATGGTGAAAATCTTTGGACACAAGTATGGAACAACCATGTAGGAAAGCGGTATCCAAAAATAAATTTCGACAACTTTCTAGATGCTGTAGTAGTTTAAGTTATTGGCACAAACACTCGCAATCTTGCAGCTCCTCTTACGCATCAAGCATCATTATTCATGCTCTCATATATTGGGTGGCTTTCTTAATTGAATATCGATGTTGATTTTCTGAAATGGGTAATCCATTCAATGGTCCAAAACATGTACAACTGACTTTTCATTTTGTTTGTTTAACAAGCAGGATCATTGGCTGTCTTGGGCCAGAAAGAAAATCAATTCATTGTTCAAGTAGCATTATTGGTTAGTGAATTCAAATTTATAAAGACATTATTTTTTAACAATATAGTTGAACAAAATCAAGCAAAAGTGATAGAAAACACATTCATTTTGCAAAGGCAAGTAACCTTTCTATGCAATTTAAAGTTGAAATGCAAAAAAAAATTTATAATTAAAACCTTGTTTTTTTTCCAACCATCAATTGCAGTATAATTGAGAGCATGCAGTGTCTATGTTCCATTTTAGTGTGTCCGCACGTGTGTACGTGTGCACACACATGCATGTGTGAGTACGCATATTGAGTTTGTATGCGCATGCATGTGTAAGTATGCATATTGAGTTTGTATGCGCATGCACAAGCATGTATGTGTGTGCACAAGCCTAGTTGAACATTCATGTGTGCATGTATTGAGAGGTTGAGATAAGTAAAATAAGCAAGTGGAAAAATGCAAAGTGGATCACAGAATTGTTAAAATTACCACAAATAAAAAGGTCGAGGACAGTCTTTAACTAGTATAAGATGGAGAAAACCATCAGAAAGATGTGCATCTGCAACCAAACCATCGGGCGCCCGTTCATTACGACATGAAATAACAGCTGCACCAACACTAAGGAAACGCCCCTTGCTTTGTGACCATCTCAAATCCTCAACTTGACCATTAGAGCTATTGTTGCCTCCATTTGAAAGCATTTTAGAAGATTCTGTTGCTTCAATACAGACACTGCAGTTAGTACGGCACATTCTTTTATTAGGGCTGCTTCTAGGAAGTAGTACTTGGTGTGTCCCAGCCAATTGTGCTTCACTGACTGCTTCAACCGATTTTGCTTCTAGGAAACTAATCTCTGCTTCATAGGCTCTAAAAAATTTCCAAAAAAAAGGTAAGAAAAGATGTAATATTGTTCAAATGTATCATGTATGTGCATCAATTCATTATATGGCAGAAAAGAAATAACCTATGCTCCAAGAACACTTTTGTTCCTATAAAGTCATAGCGTGAAGGACCCATCCACCGGTACTTTTCACTTCCTTTGATGACATCTCCATAAAATCCATATCTACCATACAACAGCAATATAAATAAGGTCATATATACACTGTTATAATAATTAAGGGTGTGAAAGAGGTGAAGTCGAATGCTAACTCTTAAATGCCCTTATTCCTACTACAAATAAGAATTCTAGCATGAAAAACATAACTTTATCCAAATAGTATAGTCTTCAACTCAACACTAAACTGTGCAACTGATATGGTGCTTACCCAGCAAAAGAAGCAGCATAACGTACTGAAGGCGTATCTGTCGAAGATGGAGTGGTTTTCCATCTAACCACCTGAGCTACATCCAAAGAGATATTTTTTCCAAAGATAATGTGCAATGCAGATGTAACAGGGTCCCGTATTCCAGTTGTGCTGCATTAAACAAAAAACTTTCTTAGTACTTAATGTATTTTAAAAAGTTTTATTGAATTACATAATCAACTGGTGAAAACATATGATACTGATTCCGTGCAAAACAAGTATGACTGACTAGCATTATATAAGGAGGAATAAAACCCAAAAACTTATCAAAATCATGGCCCTCTTTATATGAAATGCCAATGGGGATATCCCTTAGAAAATAAAATATTTTGTTGATGCTTGTGCAATAATGGAATAGCTTTTCCTTTTGGTTGCTCAATTTACCGCAGCTATTAAATAGCTAAAAGCTACCCTCGACACGCACACCTCACTTACCAATCCCACCCGGCTCAAATATTTTTTTTACTAATATTGTCATTGTCGGTCCCAAACCCGGATATAGAAAATAGAGAGTTGTGTTAGGTAGTCGACAGTCAGCGTAAAACTTGTCGAGAAAATCATGACATGAATCTTTTTAATCATTGTGTAAGTGTTAGGACGTCCCCTGGAAGCGGTGCGGTGTATGGTCTGAATATAGTGAAAAGTGTGCAAGGGCCGCTACAAGAGCGCCCAGGAGTAATATCAAATAAGCAAGTGTTCTCACATTACGGACGGATGCGGGTAAAGAAATTAGCTCATGAAACTAATATTAGAATAGAATCTTGGAATATAGATACTCTCACATGTGAATTAATGGAATTAACTGATATTATGATTCTAGAAAGATAAATATTTTATGTGTTCAAGAAACTAAATGAGTTGGAGAAAAGGCTAAGGAGATTGATAACTTAGGTTTAAAACTTTGGTATTCAGGTAAGAGTCGCACTAGAAAAGGTGTAGGTGTAATTATAGATAAAGAGTTTTAAAAATAATGTAGTAAAAATTAATAGAGTTGGAGATAGAATTATAGCCCTTAAAATTATTGTTGAAACTAAGATTTTTAATTTTATAAGTGTTTATGCTCCTCAAGTAGGTTTAGATATAGGTTTAAAGATAAATTATGAAATGACTTAGAATACCTAATTCAAATGATACCTCTTGAAGAAAGAGTTTTTATTGGAGAAGATTTAAATGGACATGTCAGTGGAGTAGTAGAATATTTTAAAAATATTCATGGTGGTTATGGTTTTTGAGTGATTAATGAAGAAGGTAGAGCTATATTAGATTTTGCTTTAACCTATGACTTTGTTATTGCTAATATTTTATTCAAGAAAAGAGATAAGCATATTATTACTTATAAGAATGGATCCAATAAAACACAAATTGATTATTTTTTTATGAGAAGAAGAGATCGTCGATAATGTAAAGATTTTAAGATCATTCCAAGTGAAGATTTAGTACTCAATGTCGATTATTAGTTATAGATTTTAAGATAAAGAGTTGTAAAACAAAGAATAATAGAAATCATTATCATAGAATTAGATAGAGGTGCCTAAAAGACAAATAAATTTATTTTTATGAATAAATATCAAGATTTCAAAATTTGAAATATTCACGAAGGAGCAAATTCTATGTGGGAAAAAAGAACAAACATTATTAAACAAGTGGTAAAAGTTGTACTTGGAGAATCAAAAGAAAAGTTTTTTATAAATAAAAATATTTGGTAGTGCAATAATAATGTGGAAAAAAAGAAAAAATATAATAAAAGTTATATTATAAAAATTGGTTTAAATGTAAAAGCTTAGAGAACGGGAAAAATATCAAACGGTCCGTAGGGAGGCTAAAAGAACAATCTATGACGCTTAAAATTCTGCTTTCAGTGATCTTTATAAGAGATTATATACTAAGAAGGGTGAAAAATATATGTATAAACTAGCCAAGCAAAGAGAAGAGAAAAGTAAAGATTTAACTCAAATAAAGTGTACTAAAGATAAAAACCAAAAAGTGTTTTTCTTAGAAATTGATATTCAAAATAGGTGGGTGTGTTATTCTGATAAATTCTTTAATGAAGTTTCAGGAGATACGATCTACCTTAGTGATCTTAAAATCGTTAATATTAATAAAATGTTTTATTTTTACCATCGCATTAGTAAAAAAGAAGTTGAGGGGGCTTTAGAAAAAACAAGAATGGATAGTCTGTAAGACCTGATGATATCCCAATTTAAGTGTGGAAATATTTAAGGGGTTTGGAAGTTTCTTGGCTTACTAAACTCTTTAATATGATTTTAAAAACTAAAAAGATGTCTGAGGAATGTAGAAAGAGAATTTTGGTCCCCATTTCGGAGAATAAAGGGGATGCACAAGAGTGTGCAAATTATAGAGGAATTAAGTTGATGTGTCATGAGGTTACTTGAACATAGATTAAAACGTATTACAAAGATTTCTCATAATCAATTGGATTTATGTCGGGCAGGTCTAATATGGAAGTTATACATTTATTGAGAGGTTTAATGGAGAAGTTCAGAGATAATAAGGAGGATTTACATATGATTTTTATTAATTTGAAAAAACTTATGATAAGGTTCCAAGAGATATCCTTTGAAGAGTTCTTTAGAAGAACGGCGTTGATATGACTTATATTCAAGTCATTAAAGATATGTATACAAGAGTTGTTACTTGTGTCCGAACAAAAGGAGGATTGACCAAATATTTTCCTATTTCTGTTGGTTTACATCAGGTATGGGCTTTAAGCCCAAATCTTTTTGCTTTAGCTATGAATGGTCTTACTGGACACTTACAGGAGGATGTACCTTGGTATATGCTTTTTGTTGATGATATCCTTCTCATGGATAAGACGAGAGAAAAATCTCAAGAAAAACTTGAATTATGGAGGTCTACCCTGGAGTCTAAAGGCCTTCATTTGAGTAGAACTAAAACTGAATACTTGGAATGTAACTTTAGCAGTAGTAGCTCTAGTGATAGAAATGTAACTATGGGTGATTAAATTATTAAAAGGTGAGAACGATTTAGATATCTCGGGTCTATTGTTCAAAGTGATGGTGATATTGATAGGGATGTTATTAGTAGAATTTAAGTTGGTTGGTTGAAGTGGAGGAATGCTTTGGGCCTATTGTGTGATAGACAAATATTGTTTATACTGAAAGGAAAATTTTATAACATAGTGGTGAGGCATGCAATGCACTATGGCGTTGAATGTTGGTCATGAAAAGAGAAGTATAATACTAAGTTAAGTGTTGCCGAGAAGAAAATGATTAGGTGAATGAGTGGCTTTACACTTTATAGACAATGTGAAATCAAGGCCCTTAAACCAAATGTAAAAGGGTTGGTGTAGCTCCAGTGACGGACAAAATTAAAATTAGAGAGTCGTCTTAGATGGCTTGGTCACATTAAACGTCGACCATCTGATGATCCGATTAGAAGAGTAGATGTTTTAGATTTGACTTATGTTAAGAAAGGCAGAGGTAGAACTAGGAAGACTTGCTAATCCATAAATATAAGTTCAGGATTGTATTTAGATTTTCCCTCTAGGTAGTTTCAAGTGAAGCCAATTTTTTATTAGACATCTCCTCAAGCTTCTCCTCACTTTTTTTTTTTTTTTCTTTTTTTTTTCTTTTTTTTCACTAGACTGTGGACGGGGGAGAAGAAACCTTACTACACCACTTCTTGCTAGGCGCAAATCTCATATATAATGAATGGGAGGGAGGGAGGGGTTGGGATGCTCTTTCATAGGATGGCTTTGGATGTGCTTTTGTGGATGGAAACAATAGATGATGGATGAGGTAGGGAAGAGGATTCATGTGCCTCAAGCTGATCTTTAAATCTCTCGCAAGAGGAGTAAGGCATTAAAAATTGCCAAAAAAGAAGGTTCTCAAATTATATAGGAAGCAGGAAAATGCAGAGTTCATTCATGTACTGGGGAAAAATAACCTAAAAGATTTCTTAGACTGGAAGGACTCTTCAAATACAAGTACAAAATATAGCTCATAACACATAAATGACAACAACAGACCCATTTTTTTATTAGCTCTGAGATAACAACGAAAATGATAGGCAACTTCTGGTGAATTTAAACTCAGAAAATAACTAGTGAAGGAAAACATAAAACCATTAAACTTTGACCATATAGGCAAAGGAGAAAAATTTCCAAAGATGCAAAATCATGGCCTTACTTACATTGTTATTTTCAAAAATCATTAGTAATTAATAATATAATTACCATTTAGGATTAATGACAATAGATTACATAAAACTTTTGTTATAACATACTTTATACAAACATTCTTTTTATTTCGATATATGCAAATTATTTTATACTTTAAAATACTACTAATGATAAGGAAATAAATCACTATCCCGACATTAAAATCTACAATTAAATAAAAAATTATTTAATGGCAATAATTGGATGAGCAGATAAAATTACATTTTGAAGGGAAATGAAAATATCTTGGGCGTTTCCACTTTTCTACAAAGCCATGTTCGTATGTATTTAAAACTTAAAACAACTACATACAAAATATGGTTTGCCTACTTGTTTTCCATTTTCCAAAGAGTAAAGAAAAAAAAAAGTTCAACAGTCTTTAATATTATAAAGTGTCAACTTGATCCTCCTTGTATGTATTTGCATTGCAATCCAAAAGAATCCAAGGAAGACTTATTCTACAAGAAACCCATACACGTTTGTATTGCTAGATTATGCAATCTTTAGCAAGGCTCTTCTCCCAACACATCAATCAAGGCAATGCAAAAGTAAGCAATCTTCAAAACTCTATAAACTGAGAAAGTTCATATTGGTCTTTGATAAGCTCCAGTCCATCCGCCCTAAAACAAAATTTGATCATCAAAGACAAATATGGTCGTCAACAAGAATAGAAGGACCTAGACATAATTAAAAAAAATATGGTACTTACCATGCTCTGCCATTCTCATCAAACAATGTGAATGGAAGAGCCCTAATGGGCCACAAATGAACATCACTTTGAAAATTGGGCAAAGGCCCCAAGGTATCCACTCAGCCTAATTAATCACCTTCATTTACAAAAGCATTTTTCATGAAAAATGATCAAGGACCTGTGCCTTAAGAACCAGAGAAGAATTGTCCTGCACGATCCTAGAGTTGAAAAGTCGTATGATTACATAACCAATGATCAATCCTTCTTTGCCTCTAGATGACAAGCAATGATTTTTTCCATGTCAAGAGAAGGGTTGGCTTCAATATTGCTTTCCAATAACAAAGCAAGAAAATTTTCCCAAAGTCACCGTCATTTTGTTGTATCTAAATGCCAAAGAATTTGAAGTTAAAACCACTAGGTCATAACTTCTTCGGTTGCAAAACTTCTCACCTCTTGAGCAAAGTTGTTGTATTGTTGAGAGCATTGCGGGTCAAACTTTTAGAATGTAGATTTGATTGTAGATAAGACACTCGCCCAGAAATTTCACCCTCATTTTATGAGGACTTTTTGACCTGGAGTTTGAAGCTTCCCATAGGTGCAAGCCCCTATGTTTAATTACCCCTCCCGATAATGTGAGAGTACTTTCGATAATGGTTGTCATTAAACATTAAATTTTTAGCATACTAGCAGCAGAATTAGAGTTTTAGATAGTAAAATTAATCACCTTGAGCTTAAAGCGAATGGTAGAGGACATGATGATGAATCCTATCAAGATTCATGGTTTTGTCATCCCAAGTCGATGTGGTCCTCGATCTATTTAGTCAGAGGAGGTAGTCATGACTGAAAGATCCTTATCAGCAACTATGAGTTGCATTGTTCGAGAGACCCTTGTAGATTTGGAGTGAATACTTCTATAAGGAGATAAATTTAAATCGGCCTTGGCAGACAAAAGGTTTTGAGTCAATCGAACATACCCTTATAGTTCAAAACTCAAAGAGTAAATAATCAATGGAGAACATATAGACTGTGGTCATGACAATAATATAATTATGTCATTTGGCGGCAACCACCCAGTCAGAGGACTCTGGTAGTAACCACTATTTTTTATGAAGTTTTTAGGCCAAATCACGCGAACAAATGAATCAGGTTACGTCTTTACTGATGTTAAATTACTTTGAGTGTGAATGTAATGGTATATTTGATGAGACATTAACTCTTTTGTGAGCTGAAGTCAATCAAATGTTTGTCATCCTCACAAACAATTATGGAGGTTGGAGGAGAAATACTTTTAAACTTTTTTAAGTGATTAATTTTACATGAATGATTAATTTGTTACTTTGAAATATTTATTTGAATTTTTTATTTTAAAAATTTTACCCCTCCGATTAAGATTTTCAGTCAATATGGCCATCATCGATGATTTAACATTTCAAACTTTCACGTTTAAGATTCATTTGAAATTTTTTAGTATAAGATCTTTAGAATATAAGTCATGTCGACCTCAGTCGTTTAAAAGAAAATGATCGTACTAAGTGACTTGGACTTTTAAATGTTTATGTTTGTGACTTAGTCATTACTGAAACTTATTGGACTCGTCAACTCTAGTCCTTAAAAGGAGGATCAAACTAATTGAGTGGGACATACAATCATGCCCTAAAGACAATACGACCCAAATGAGTGATTTTCAAAATGAGATAATTCAGAATGAAAATTTTATTCAACCACGCAGCATTCTCAGACCCTTTAAATTTAAACATTTACTTAGTTCAATGGAACACATGAGGGTATTTTAAATTTCATATACTTAATATTTTAAAAAATTTTATAAGTTTTAAAGAGTTTGCATGATCTTTTAAACTATGAATTTGAAATTTATCTCAAGAGGTGCATCCTAGATTTTTAAATGATGTGTAGTTGACTCAATTATATAAATGTCATGAAGCATTTATAGATAATGAGTATCCAATTTATTATTCACATAAGCCTTAAACTACTCGTCCCAGGCATTTCATTTGATTTAAGGAATACTCAAAAAGTTTCTATAGGTATTGAAGACTTTGAAGCCATTTAAAACTATAAAATTTTATTTGGATATTATCTTATTGGAGTGCTACAAAGTTACATCTTTGGGCTTTATGAGGGACCACTTCATGTTCACTAACAGGTGTATTGTGAATTCGGTGGTGAAATATGATATCCCATATTTGGACTAAATTGCAAACCATCATGATTTATACTTTAAATAATTTGAAAGTCTACATAATCCATATGTTAAATTACTTTCAAGTCTCCATTAGCCCAAACTTGAATTGGTTTTTAACCCTATGAGACTAAGTATGAAAAAGACATTTTAATTTGATTTTAAATCCTAAAAGCCTATTGATTATGAAGCTCATATTTTAGGTGTTTTTGTAAATTCAAAAATACAAAATTAAATCATTTTTGCAAATTTAATTGGTCCAAATTTTAAGTCATTTTAATTAGTCCAAATAGTTCAAATTTTAAAATCAATTGCAAGTTCAAATTCACAGAAAATTTCAGTAGCCTCCCGACATCTACCCCTATTTCGGGCGCACTGAGGCAATGCTAACCTGTCTAGCTATCTATAAGAAACGTTTGTCAGTGTCGTGAGACACTGCAGCCAGGGAACAAAGTAGAGTATTTAAACCATGATCTATAATATGCTATGGATCTTCAATGTACCTGCAAAAAGACAAATCAGAAGCACAAATTTCACTGAATAGTAACTTTATTTTCTTGAACGCTACTTAATTTCTTGAACAGCTATTTGCATTTTCCAGGACAAATACTTAAATCTCAATATTTTTAAATTTTTTTTCCAAACGAGTCTGGAATTTCTCTGAACGCTACCCAATTCCCTCGGACAGGTACTTGAACTTCCTCAAATAAATATTTTAAAAATTATCATCCCACACCCATTTTGTTATACCTTGGCGAGCGAGATCGAAAATGTCGATGTCGGCGAGGTGACGACAAGACAAAACAAAAGTACAAATTATTTTTCTTCTGATTTTTTATTTTATATTTTTTTACAACAAAAAATATTAATATACCATAATATATGTAACAGCCCCGTTCTAGGAATCAAAAAGTTGCCTACCCGAGAGGAACTGATGAGGCAAAGAGTTAGAAACTAAAAAGGTGGAAGAAGAAACAAGGAAACAAAAACCAATCAGAGAGGGAGAGAAAACGAGGGGATCGAAAGCCAACAGACGAGTTTGTCTTATAAATTGACGCGAGAGGAGGGAGCTCTTGAGCATTCGATCAAAGAGCGGAAGAAGGAAGAAGGATAAGGTTGCGTGTCTTCTTACCCGAAGCAGCAACGCAACAGCCTCATGCGTTGTGCTCAAGGGAAGAAGGTCACAGCTTTGTTGCGTCAAGTTGCAACGTCGACATATGAGGAAGCCACATGTGCTTGGAGCCCTAAGCCGAGGAAGGAGGGGGAGAAGGTGATGAGGGGAGGAAGAAGGCGGCGACTATTATAAATATAATATATATATATATATATATATATATTAGGAAATTTAAGTAAATTTTATACCATATTAGGCTTCTAATTTAAGAAGAGTTGGCGTCAAGGCAAATCAAATAGCAATTGAGATGAGTACTCGTACTTTTAATCTATAATAATATTTTTTTATTCTCAATTATTTTGCAGTTAATGACAATTGCACATACTTTATTCTATATTTTTTATTTATCGGTGATATTGTTATGAATATTGTTGCTACTTACTCTCATGCATTTGGTGTATGTTTTATATAATATGTTAAATCGAATGCGATGAATATATGAATAATATATTTATGTTAACTGTTTGTATGTGCATGACTGACTATGATGAGTCACCCTTAATGATACTAGTGTAGAAACACTAAGATACCCGTGCACATATGGAAAATAATATTGATATTAATGTGTCTTAATTAACATAATTTTTAGATGATGCTTCTATGACGGTTGTACAGATATAAATGGTATTCATATGATATTAATATACTAAGATTCTTTGAATATCATCAAATATTTTTATTGATTTATTAAAAGCTTGATTAGCATGCATATTGCTTCTTTTTTCTCTTGTATTACTGTGGTTTATGAGTATGAGTATTCACTGGTTTGCTTAGTTCATTGTTATTTTAAACTAATTTTTTAAGTTAATTAAGTGATTAACGATGAAAGTTAGAAGAGACAACATTTATAAAAGGCGCGTACAACCAGTAACGAGGTAAATGTAATTATATTGTTTTAATTTAATTTCATTAATGGCTTTGTCATCAGTTTAATGGTAAATGAATTAAAAAACTTAGTTCGCAACGTCCGAGTGTTTGTTCCCGTCTTAGTTATATCTATGTCATGGGCTGGCCTTGACAAAAGTAGTATCAGAACACAAGGATTAAGATTAATTAATAAAATCTTCATGAAAGAGTCAACAGGATAATTATAAGAAGATAATAAAAACTCAAAATAAATCTTAACTCAAAGTAATAATTATTACATCAGTCATAGTGATACATCTGAAATCATAGAAGAAAATCAAACAAAAAATGAGGAAATACAACCTACTATAAATATGAACATGAATGTCCTCACTCAAATGATGACGATGAAGACTCAGTTGATTTAGGAGATCGTACCTTGTCATAAGTGATACAGTTAATGTGGATAAGTACTTGAAGATATTTCAAGATCTGTGTCCACCTTTGTTCAAGAAAACAGAAGACCTAATTGAAGCAAAGAATTGAATAATGAGAATAGAGAAGATACTAGATAACATGTCTTATCCGAATGAAAGAAGAGTATCATTGACAACGTTTGTGCTGGATGGAGAAGCCGAAAGGTGATGGCGTGAGCTGAATCAGGACAGATTAGGGGACATACCCAACATGATAAGTTAGGAGGAGTTTGTGGACATTTTTAGAGAGTGATTGGTACAACTATCCACTCAACGGCAGATGTAAGACAAATTCATCAAGTTGAGACAGAGAGAAGACGGTCATGTCAAACAAAGCATAATTCATTGCACTATCGAGGTATGTGCCGCAGTTAATCGCTACTACAATAGCAAAATGCTATAGATTCATTTCGGGATTAAAGGATTCGATCAAACAGCTGTTAATACTTTTAGAGATCGATGAATATTCGATATTAATGGAACAAGCTAGAAAAGTGGAGATTGATTGTCAGCTTACTCAGAAGCGTAAAGAGATGCACAAAAAGAAGATTGCAGAAGAACATGTGGATCAATCCAAGGGATCCAATGGGCAAAAGCCCAAGAACTCGAGTGGAGTAAGCAAAAGTGCGAGTCAAGGTACTATAGTCACATGTGCCAAGTGCGGAAGACAACATAAAGGTGAATCCTCGATGGGCTCTAACACTTAATATTGGTGTCGTAAGCTGGTCATTTAGCAAGTTATTGTCCATCACTTGGCCACAAGACCACTGAAGATCAGAAACTTGAAGAAGCTTCTACACAGAAGACTGCAAGTGTGCAGAAAAGGATAGAGTCTATATCCTCAGCGCCAACCCAAGATCAACGAAGATAACTTGTTCGACCTCGAGTTTATACTCACTCATAATGAGCCTTAAGAATTTATTGCTGCTGATGGTGATGAGGTCTGATGAGTTTAGAATTTTCTAATATAAAAGGGTATTTTTCTAGCAAACTTTCTTGTTTCAGTACTGTTATCCAAAGTATAATTGAGTCACCTTTAATCGAACTTTTACCCTTATAGTGATTAGTTTTTATAACAAAGAATGACCCGTAAATTTTATCATGAAATTTATAAATAGCTAAAGTTGGCCTACTTAATGAAATGTTACTTGTAATCTGTTTTAAATTTTATAGATGATTTTTTTGTAACTGGAAAAGATTACAATAGCCCCATTTAAGGAATCGAAAAGTTACCTACCCGAAAGGAACCAAAGGGGGGCAAAATAATGAGAGGAGTCAGAAACTGAAGAGGGGGAAGAAGAAATGAGGAGACAAAAACTTAACAGAGAGGGAGAGGAAACAAGGGGATCGAAAGCCAACAGATGAGTTCATCCTATAAATTGACGCAAGAGGAGGGAGCTCTCGGGCGTTCAATCAAAAAGCAGAGGAAGAAGGAGAATATTATGTGTCTTCTTACCCGAAGACAATATATTTATTGGACACCATGTTATTGACTAATATTAGAAAATATTAGAAAGTTGAAGATTCATGAGAGCGCACTTGCAAAAGCAAAATAAGTTGTAAAATTCATTTGATGAACACACATGTGTTCTAGGCTTGATGACATCTTTTACAAAAAAGAAGGAACTTGTTCGTCTAGCCATCACACGGTTTGCTATGGCATATTTGACCCTTCAAAGCATTTACAAGCAAAGCAACGATTTCAGACAATGTTCTCCTCAGAATCTTGGTGTTCTAGTCAATAGGCAAAGAAGATGGAAGATATAAAAGCTAGAGTTGTTATATTGTTTGATCCACATTTTTGGGTCATCTAGCTTATTGTATCAAAAGTGTTATGACGTTTGTAAATGTTCTAAGAGAGGTTTACTCAGAAGAAATGTCAGTCATGGGTAATATTTATAAGTTAATGGATTCAAAAAAAAAATATTTTAAATTGCTGGCATAAATGAAAAGAAGTATGGACCTAGTTGGAGAAAAATTGATGTAAGATGGGAAGCCCACCTTCATAAACCACTACATGCAGTTGATTATAATTTAAACCCTCAATTTCGCTTTGAAAATAATTTTTCTAATGATGATGAGGTAAAAGATGCATTAATTGCTTATATGGAAAGAATGTTGAACTATGAAGACCGACATATAGTTGATATTTAACTGGACTTGTATGATAACTTATGAGGAGACTTTGGGAGTTGAGTTGTTATTGATACAAGAAAAATGAGATCTACTGATCGGTGGATAAAATTTGGTGGAAAAGCACCTAAGTTAATGAATTTTGCGATTCAAGTTCTTAGCCTCACATGCAGCTCATCAGGTTGTGAAAGAAATTAGAGCACTTTTAAATCGGTAATAACTTTTTTATTTCTTAAAAGTTAAAATTATTTCTATTTTCTTTCATAATCACCTCTTAAAAATAATACGTTTTTATCTTAGATTCATATTAAGAAGAGGAACAGGATGGAGCATAAGAGGTTGAATGTTTTGGTATATGTAAGATACAATACTAGACTGAGGGAGAAAAGTATAAGAAGAAAACAAGACTTTGATCCAATACTGATATATGATATAAACTCTAATGATGAGTGAACTGTTAAGAAAGAAGATCCAGTGCTTCTACAGGAACCTTCTTGGATGAATGAAGAACAGGTCTTTGATGTTGATGTAATCAGAAATGTGTCCATGACAAATGAAAATGAAGAATCATAAAATAATACATAAGAAAGAAATAACATTTTTATAGCATATTCTAACATGAAAAGAAAGATGAATGAAAGAACAAGTTTCATATTACATTTAATTGTTTTTTACATAAATATGCATTTTTAATTTCTTATAGAAAAAATATCCTAAATGTTTACGAATGTCATTTTTTTTTTTTGTAATTTAGACAACAATGATTAGGAGAAATAAATTATGAATGCACCTGAGATTGAGCATGATGAAGACTTCAATGAAGTGGATAATGAATGCAGAGAATATGAATGACCTAGTTGCGATTTGGATACAATTATTGGTGAAGAAGAAGAAGATTTTGATGATAAGTTTGAAGAATGAATAACCTTCAAGGATTGAGATCAAATGATCATAAATTTATTATTTATTTTTTGGCTCTATTTTTTGGCTCAAACATGTTTACTTATTTTTATATGTTTCTATTTTCTTTTTTTGTAGATTTTTGCTAGTATCTTGAAGATTCTAATCCTAGAAAAGTTGTTTTGTTTGTGTTTAATTTTTTTATTATGCACAAATAGATATTTTTTTTCATTAGTATTTATATTTGTTTTTTTTTAATACTGCGGGGCTTATGCCCGACACCTTGGGGATTTACACCTCGCCCCATTACAGCTAAAACGCCCAGCCAAACGCCCACGGTTTTTAAAACATTGGTAAAAATTAAGAAAGATTCATACACATATCAATTAATTTTATGCATTTAGATATCTAACACCAAATTTCAATTTCTACATATATGCCACCTTACATATTTATGAAAATATGCATTTCGCTTTTAAAATTAAAAATAATGAAAGATTAGGATGGTATAAAAGAAAAATCAAAATTTAGGTGTTAGATATCAACATAAGAATTCGATGACAAAAAAGCTAATAATCATTTTATTTCTTTGAATGAATAATTGATTGAGAGAACTTAAATTTTATTATGATACAAAATAATATATGCTTAATTTATATATTTTGATTATTTCTATATACAATTTAATTTGTTTTTTAAGATAAAAAATAAATTTTATAAAAATTATATCAACTAAAATAGGAAATAAAAGTGAAGTCAAACGAGCTTTTAGTTTTTAAAAGATAGTGTTATTAAATTTCTCTTCTTTTTTGTATTATTCTTAATGTTTTGTTTATTTAATTTTTCTGTATATTTTAATAATTTTTATCATGATGGTGTGCTAATGTGTATTTGTGTCATATATTTTCAATAATAGATGTGTTTTGTGTCTGTGCGTGTTCGTATTCGTATCCGTGCAGCATAGCATAAGCTCTTTATATGTGAGGAAAAAGGAGGAATAAGACAATAGATCTTGGAGAAATGGAGGAAGATTAATGCATTTCAATCAAAAGATCAGCCCCCTATTTAAACAACCAATTGCGCCTACATTTTGCTACAAGCCTAAAAGAAACCGTCAGTGATGGCAGTGGGCTAGCACCACCCAAATCTCATCCTTGGTGAGTGCCTGTGCAACACTTTGACATGCATAAACCTACCATCGACACCAACTGATATGATGCTCTCTCAATTAAAAAGGCCTTAAATAATCCCGAATCATGCAAGAATTGGGTCAAGAACGTCATATTTGTGAGTCTTGCTTACAATGCAATCCATGAGGCATGAATCACATGATATGCCCAATGCACCAAACCTAATGTCTCGCTCACTTAGCATAAATTATGCCGAAATGAAGAATCGTCGTACCTCAAAATTGACACAACCTCCACAAGGCAAAAAAAGTAAGTGGCAATACTGATATCTGTTAGTCTAAGAGGATGTCCACGTTGATGTTCAGAAATTAGCTGTGGGTTAAGAATTAAGTTATATCGAAGCTAAACCAATATATTAGCACTCAGTTCTTATTGAGCTGACCCACCTCAACAATATTTTTTTTATTTTCTACAAGAAACCTAAAATATAAGGAAACAACTCTAACGTATTTATGAAAATATAAGAATCAACTAATCTTGGTTGTCCAAAAAAATGATGCTATAATTCATGCTTCTACAATCTTCGCACGGTGAAGGTAGGAACAATTTAAAGTCTTCTAAATGGCTATCAAATCACTCAAAGATGGGTAAGGACCCATCCATCAAATTCATAAAAGCGAGCATAAATCTTGGCGTGTCAACTAATATTACATGATCCAGCATGAATCTCAAAATTAAATTTCTTCTCAATCTATCTGTTACCAACAAGAGCCAAATGTTCCAGCATGCATCTTGGAGACAAGTTGTTTTGCTTCTCAGCCCTCGAGATCAATCAAAGTACTGAAATAACCTTCAATCAGAAGCATTTCCATCCAACATGAAGCTTAAAGATAAACTGTACGCTCAAGCCATCAATCGTCTCACAAAAATACTAAACTATCCTTAAGCCTCACATTGATAGATACCCTCTTCCACTGAAAGGTAAAAGACTATAAACGCCTAGCTCCCCATCAAGGGGTCCAAGGCTCTATTATAAGCCCTCGTTCTCCATCCTGAAAGGTTTTACGATGAATTATTGTAGTTATTATTCACCTTCAAGCTTAATCATTGACTTGAGCATCAGGGAGTCTTTACAAGAATTAAATCGTGGATTTGGCCTGCTGAGCTATTACTTTGGTGATTATGTGAGGGAAACAACATCAGGCTCAAAACAAACCCAATAAGTAAAATTCTATTGACAAGCAAAGACAGTTTATGGTATGCAGCAAAACAAATTAGAACCAAGCTTATTGAACAAAGCCTAAAAGTGCAACCAATAATTTCAAAAATAATAAATTCTTGAATCATCATTAAAAAAAATTCAACAAACTTTATTTATTTATTTTTCTCAATGGTATCATCTAACTGCAATGGCCATTTTGATGTTGTTACTCGCGATCAAGATGCCCTGCCAAACAGTAATTTTTGTCGGCCTCCCGCCGCACCGCGCGCAGGAAGCCGCGCCAAAAGAACCCTTAGGGTCCGTTTGGGGCAGCTTATAAATGCGGACAGCGTTTTCAAAATGCCGCCGTACTGTTTGGTTCGTGGGTTTCACCAGCTTATCCGAAACTGCGTTTGGGTTTTACACTAAACGCAGGCCACGGGTCGACCCCTACAATCGACCCGCGGGCCGCGTTTCAGGATAAGCAACTTATCCTGAAAAGCACAAGCTGCCCCAAACGGACCCTTAGTTGCGATCAATGTTTAAGACTTTCACAGAAAAACTGATTTTGACCCAAACAATTGAAAATACAACACAAGAAAGTTCAAATTTGACATGCAGTAGGAAAATAGATTTTTTTTTTGTTTTCCCGAGACTTTGCATTATCATTGTTTAAAAGGGCATTTAAAGCCTAAGCCTGGAGGTTTGCCTCGAACTGAGGTGCACCAAAAAAAAAAGCCTCAAGGCTTAAGCCTTGCTGTCATCAATAAGGTTTGCGCGCCTTTATCATTTGAGGTGTACGCCTCGAGGTATATGAGGTGTACGCCTCGAGGCATTTGAGGCAACACTTCAATAAAGTCATTCAAAAAATATATTACATCATGTTATTTATATATATTAAATTATATTATATTTAATATATATGATGTAATGCCTGAAAAATGATAAAAGATAATTTAAGTATGACTACGTGATTATGTTATTAATTTATCCTTTTGTTTTAAATTATATTGGATTTCAGATTAATTAAAAAGAAGAATAAAATTGTAGTTAATAAAGAATATTTTAAAGTTGTAAATGAGATATAATTAGATGATAAGGAATATGGGGATTCTTTTGAAGATGACGAAAGCAATTATAAGTCCATTATGGATCTTGAAACTCATAGAATATTTAAATTTTAAGTGATGTTTATATTGAATTATATTTCAAACTTCTAGTTTATATCAATATTTAAGATTAAAATTTGTGGTTTTTGTCTTTATGATGGTAAATTAAATTTACATATCAATGGTTTAGAATATATTTATGAACTTTTTAAATTTTATGAGTATTATTTCTTTTCTTGAGGCTTATGCCTCAATCTGCCTCAAAGCTTATGCCTCGTCTCAAAAGAGCAAAATGCTTTGATTTCCGATTTCACCTTTTTAAACTTTGGGCCTTATTATGTTGCGAAGTTCAAAGAATTATGGAAACCTACCAGCCCAAAAGGCACTCAATAATACAGAACAAACCTGATAACAATGGCATCAGTTGAACCAGCAGCAGGAATGATTCCAAGCCTAAGCCAAACGTTGGGGAAGCTAACTGAAATGCTCTGATCTGTGCTGTTAGACAAAGCAATATACTAAAGAATTTCTATTAATCTAAAATTAAGATTTCTACCCAATCACTCTAACGGCCGTGAATTTAGAAAAATTCAAATATCAATATGAAAAAAAGCCAGAAATAAACAAACCTGTGCAAAATGATTCCTGATCACTGGTTGCTGTAAAAATCAGACAGATAAAATACATTAGGGTCTCAATTACAGCTTTTTGGTACTGTATATAGTGATGTTTGCATAGAAAAAGATATCAATATCTTGGTACACGCTAAGCTTTGAGATACCCAATCCATGAGATTCAGAAGCTGAGAGAAGAGGTTCACGATCTTCACCCTTTACTGCAGTCTCCATGAAAATGTCATGGTGATTGTTAAGTGAGTTTCTGACATTGTTGTTACCCTCGTAAACATGCTGCTGAAGCTGTTCTTCAGTATCAGTAGTACTAAGCTTCGTAGGGGCTGGTGGATAAGGTGCTTTATGCCTGGAATGCAGAAGCCCGTTAAGAACTTCATTGAAGAGTCCATCCCCTCCCTGAAATGAAGTCCATCAAAGGAATCAGAAAAGTTCTCCAGCGTACTAAATGAAAGAAAAAACTTTAATGAAAATAAAAAGTAAAAAGTTATCCGGAGTTTTGCAAATGAACAGGAATTTGTGCAAAAGCACTACCGTGTTGAGATGTGAGCACTGCTGATACAAAATAACCGCATCTGCTTTGGCCAGCCTAGAAAGTGCTCAAACAGCTATAAATGCTGTGCGGGTTGAGCATAAGTCTAAACAAAAATATAATTTGCATCGAGAATTGAGCTTATATCTTTAAGATTTACAAAAAACTCATTTTCAAAATTCAAATTTAAAATCCTTAGTTGATGCATGATTTGAGTGCACTGCCTTTTCAAAAACCTCAAGTCCCACGTTGTTCAGTCTAATATTCCTCTTCAAAAAGACTAGAATTGACAAAACTAAGCTTCCATTGAGTCCATCAATCTTCTTTCTTACAAAAATCAGAGTTGACAAGACTAAAACTCACAAATAGTTAATACCGTATTAAGTAGACTATTACATTCACTCTCAAAGTAATTTATATTAATAAGGATGTGACTCGAGTCCTCCGTACACATGTTTTGGCCCCAATGACTCCACAAATATAACGATTACAATCAGAGTCCTCTGATCGAGTGGCTTAACTCGATGACTCAATTATACTATGATTATGATTGTAACCCTCGTGTTCCAATAAATTTATGAAACTTTCAGTTATAAATTATAGAGTATACTTGATAACGCACAAAGCACTTTGTTAGCTAAAATTGATTTTAGATTTATTCTCTTAAAAAAACAACCACCCTAGATCTATAAAACTTCTTTCAACAAAGGAACACAAGACTACTAACAAGAATCCTTCAGTCAATGTGGGTCGATTAGTTCCTTCGACTAAGTAGACTAGTTCACATTACACTCTGTATCATGAAACTAGGCAGAGTTTGTCATCCTTCCCTCCATCATCCACTTTAAATTCACAGTGATAAATTTCTTAATCTAAAATTAAATTATTGATAATATATGCAGAGCAATTAATATCCTAATAACTAGCTTTAATCATAAGTGTTCTCATGTTATCAAAAGTAACTAAACATAGGAGCTTGCGCTTATAGATAACTTCAAACCTCAGATTTTAAAGTCCTCAGAAAATAAGTGTGAAATCATTGGGTGGTTTCTTATCTATATTTTCATCTACCTTTTAAAAATTTTTTACCCGAAACATAAACAAAACTTTCAACAAAACTTTGATCTCATTTTTTATGGAGGTCGAAGCATGAATTTTCGAGCCCACGCCACAAGTTTATTTTTCAAAAAACAAAGAAATAAAAGAAAAGCATGCAAGTTTACCAAACATAAGATTAGTGACCCTTGAATCGAAAATCCACTAGGTCATCCAAAAACAAAACTTTTGCACTCAAGGTAATTGTTGTGAAATTTAGGGCAAAAGACAACCAAAGTCTTAAGGTGAGAAATTTTTACATCTTTCTCACTCCAGACTTCTTCAAGTAATTCACAGTTTAATAGAACAAATGGCCCCCTGTTGATCAAATAAACTGCAATACTGACCGCTTCTGCCCAGAAAGTAGGTGGAAGTCCGGCGTGCAATCTCATGCTTCTAGCCCGCTCATTAATGGTCATGTTCATGCGCTCTGCAACACTATTTTGTTGTGGTGCCTAGAATGGTCTTCTTCATTCTGTTTCCCTGAGCTGCACAGTACTCCTTGAACTCACCATCAATGTACTCACCACCCCACCATTATCAGACCTCAGACCTCAGACATTTCAGTTTTAAGCATGTCTCTGTCTCAACCATAGTCTTCCAAGTCCTGAACATACTGAATACATCAGATTTATACTTCAAAAAATAAACCCATACATTTCTGCTATAATCAGCAATAAATGTGACGTAGTAACGAGAGTATCCAAGAGATGCCACTAGAGAAAGACCCCACACATTTGTGTATACAAGATCCAGTTTTCCTGCCTTTGGCTTCCTACCACTTTTCAAGAAACTGACATTTCTCTATTTCCCCATAATGCAATTCTCGCACATGCTAAAATCAACTGACTTTAGTTCAGGTAGCTTGCCTCTGGACTGAAGTTCCTTCATACTCTCTGACTCATGTGGTCAAGCCTGTGTACCGGTCTCCAAGTGGGAGATATGTTAGAAGTGGAGACGGTTAAAAAAAAACCCCCCGCACGTATTTCTTCCGCCCTGGACCCCGACTCCCGTCTTTGCGATCTCCCGCTCCCGTGGTTCGCGATCTCCCGCTCCTGTGGTTCGTGATCTCTCGCTTCCTTCTCCTTTACGCGATAACAGAAACTCTCGCCTCCTTCATTTCGCGGAAGCAGGAAAGTAAACTTCCTGCTTGGATTGCTTGAATTCTTGTTGAGGCTTACGAGAAGCAGAAGGCAAAAAAGGTGTTTTCGCAAGGTACTCTTTCTTAGTTAATTTTGCGTGCTTTGAAGGAAGAAGAAAGTGTTCTTGATTTCTTCTTGGTGGCTTGCGCAAGAAGAGAAACAGATTTTCTCTTGTAAGTTTTTTTTCTTCTTCGGTGTAGAGAGAGAAGAGTGAAGAAGTGAAAGGAAGAGTTCGCTCTTGTAATTGGAGACAATCAACTGGTGTAAATTCCTCAATTAGTAAAATCATCTGCAACTCCGTGGATGTAGGCAATTTGCTGAACCACATAAATTTGTGTGTTCTTTTCTATGTGATTTTTCTCGTTCTATTTTTTCACTTCGTCCTTGATCGTTTTAAATTTCATATATACCACAACAGGTAATAAGGTTTACCTAGCTTGTGATTATTGTTTATTGAAAGAAGCTAAAATAGGGCTAGTAACTATGTTTAAAACTCATTTAATAATAACTCGATATTAAATTGACTCAACATCAAAATAGATTTGCTTCCATTCAAGGATGGCTCTTTCAAAATTATCATAATTAAACTTGAACCATTTACAAAAAAGTATGCATATTTGTGCATAAATGTGTGTGAAATATATAATTTTTTTAGTTAAAAGACATGACTATAACCAACTTGTGAAACAATTTGAAATCGATCATTTTTTACTGGACTTGAACACGACTCGTACCAAAATAAAAATATACGATTTTACGTAGAGTTGGCTTGCTCAAACTAGGATTGACACTGCCTCTAAAATTGAGCCATCAATGGGAAAATTTCTAAGCTGAAATTATGTAACACATGTATGTCAACACACTCATTTTGTCTGTCATAAGTGGTGTTTCTTATCATATTTTGTGTTGTTGCTATAGAACTTAAACGAATTAAACATATGTGCCAATCTCATTTAATATGCATCTAATTAAGATAATTATAGATAAAACAACTAAAAAATTATCAAGTATTCCGTGTAATTTCAGATAATCACAATCCTGATCATAATACATTCTAGATCATTCAGCTAAACCATTTCATGTTTGAAAAAAAAAAACATGTACAAAAACCACTATATGAGCCAAATAAGCTCAAAGAGGACATACCTTAATCTACAAATAAAATAAACAAAATCAAGCACGCCCTTCGCCAAGCTTGAGCTCATTTCATAAGAGTATGTTCAAGCTCGACTCAAGCTCAATTCGAGTATATGTGATGGTTTTAAGCTCAGCTCATTAGAAATCGATATAACTTGAGCTCAATTCAAGTGTTGTTCATTGAATGGGAAGCGAGCGACTTGTTAGTCCCCTAAATAAGCAAGTATCAAGCCTATTAACA
This sequence comes from Phalaenopsis equestris, assembly GCF_001263595.1. Lineage (NCBI taxonomy): Eukaryota > Viridiplantae > Streptophyta > Magnoliopsida > Asparagales > Orchidaceae > Phalaenopsis > Phalaenopsis equestris. Next base: position 619,827 of record NW_018164594.1, on the reverse strand, counting down.
AGCAACTATCGTGCAAAAAAATGGATAATCAAACAAGCTACAAACAAGCCCTCTAACAAGCTTTGATATGATATCTTAAATTATACTTCAATTGTCCCTTAAATGAGCTTATGAATAAACATATATATCTTAATGAACATGAATGATTTTATGAACAAGAGGTCAAGAGAATAACATATAACAATAGAATGATCTCATACATTCTAAAAATGGCAGCAGTCTAATAAAAACATTATCATTCCAAAACATAAAACATAGACTTTATAAAGATCTAGTAAATTATGCTATAGTCAAGCGCCAGGAATAGCATTGACATATGCACATGATAGAAAAAACCTTAGAAGGAAGGAGGAATGCTTGGATTAATGACTGTAAGATTGAGAGAGGTGTTTGAAGACCAGGCAATGCAAGAAAAATTAGTTACAATTGATGAGGAGAATTGGTGAACATCACAGCTAAATCGAGAGAAGAGATGTGAATAGAATTGAGAGCGCGAGTAGCTAGGGAAACTAAATGGTGAGTGTTAATAAACAAATGTTTCGAGCTTGAAAATCCTAGATTATGAAATCATAAATTACATTCTTACAAACTCAAATAAGGATGAACAGGCCAAAGGCGATAAGGAGACAACTACGGGCAACTAGAAAAGAATGAGTAATTAAGGAAAGCAATCAACAAGCAATGACTCTTAAAGCAGTGTACTTTACAAGCCTGCAATCTCGGAATGAGAAACAATGAACCACGTAAAATGAATTGGCTTAAATTCTAAATGAACCATGTTTCAATATTTACAAGCATACTATGTCATTAAGCCTGCACATGATTCTTTTATAGTATACATTGCATGTTAAATAAGCTTATAATTTGTCTTAAAAGAGCAAATTTTCAAGCATAAAACAGGTATCTATCAAAAACTAAACAAACAAAAATCAAGCTTTCAAAACCTATATAATTGAGCTTTATATGAGACTATTCATTAACTCATAATTATATTGTTCATTATCAAAACTGATTCAGGAAAAAGCATGTTCAAATTTGTTCTTTAATGACCCAAGTAATTAGAAAAATGCTCAAACTTATTTATTTAGATAACTAAAAAATCTTGAACGAGCCATAAACAAGCCGACTCATGAGTAACCCTTGAGCGTTTGAGTTTGCTTGTAGTCCTAACCATATCCAAAACAACGTGAAGTGAAATCAAATCATTGAACCCCTCTCAAATTAAAACAAAAATCAAAACAAGCCCAAATCAAATTTGCAAAGTACATATACATAACACATTCTAGGACTAATAAAAAGCAAGGACATTGACTAAGCAAATCTTCATCAGGGTTTTGAAATAACATAACTATCTTTTGTTCCCTCCCTTCTTAATATCTCAATAAATTTGAATGAAATTTTTATGTCAATGATAAAAACTTTCAGGTAGTTTGCTTTTAAGTGAGCCTATTTCATATGGAAAAGAATATGGATAAATACCACAGAAATAATGCCATCAAAAGACCTAAGCTCCTTGTCCGTTAATGATTTTAGCATATCATATGTATGTCCAGCCCTTTGTGTCACTATTACCTGAAAGAAGTGACCAAGCAATCAAAAATCATTAAGGGCAAGCCCAAATGCGCAAAAATACTCAGCTTTTTAGGGTAAAAACATAGTAACTGAAGATGGATCTCACACAATAATTAAAAATTTGCCATTATTACAAATGTCAAATAGTAGTTATAATTAGCACACCTTTGTTGTCACCTTTGCACGAGAAAATAAAGGAGCAACAACTTCCCAAGTTTTTTGACCATTTCCTTTCCCGCATCGTGGATGAACAAAAACCTAGATGTGGGAGTTTTTCTCCATCATCATACTTAACCAAACAAACAAGTGGCTTTTGATATGCACACAAAAAATCCCCACTCCAATAAAGGGATTGCAGCAAATTGAAAAAGATTAGCACACAATTCTTATGTATTAACATATCTCACAATTAAACTTCCATATTTACAAACATAGCACTCATAGCACTCAAATAATAGCACTCAAATATTTAATATCACATCAAAATAGCACTATTACCACTTTTTAAAAGTGAAATACACCTTTTCATATATAAGTTTGAAGCATCAAAGTACTATGCATGTAAATATGAAAGTTCAGGTGTGAGATATGTAATTACATAATAATGGTGTGCTATGTATGTAAATATCTAGTGGCTCAGTGTACCAAAAGGTTCTTAGGCCTTCCAACTTGCAATTTGACGCAAGCATCTATTTGTTCAAACAATTCTTGGCATGCCTGTAGATCCCTATGACCAAAGGTGTGAGCAGAAAGAACGAGAGGAGAAGTGCTGTTCTTGCCTCTTTGGAAACCATGCACCACAAATCGATACATCTGCATGAAGAAATGTTAAATAAGAATCAAATTCTGCACGCTGAGCGCAAAGTTGAGAAAAAAAAATAAAAAGTACATGACAATTTTGTCACGTGTGCCAGCTCCAACAAAATGGAAATGTTGCACAATAAAACATTCAAAACCTCAGCGCTACTATCACCATTCATCAAACCCAATCCGACAAATTCGACCGCATAAACATCAGAAAATCGGATCTCAGTTTCAGACTCTGAATGAAACAAGATCTGACAGCAAGAAGATTCATTCGTGTCCTGGTAATTCAAAAGTAAGTCGAAAGGGTTAGTAGTCAGTAATTTATTTTAGCCATTCTTATACAGTAAAATGCGGATAATAGTAACATGGAAAGAACTGAAAGGCCTTAAAAATAGTTTTCATTAACCAAATACGTCAAATTAAACATAAATTAAAATCATCTATGAATTTTCTCCATCAAAAGCCTCAATATGACTTCTGTTATCATCAAATTTTGACAGAATTTGCACTTAAACATTAACTATAACATGTGAAATTTTGAGAGTTTGAAACAATAAGGATCTTGTATGACATAGATCTCAAACACCAATGCTCAATAACTTCCGGCAACCAAGAATTCACAAAAATGCAAAAAATCAAAATCGGAACAAAAACAAGGTATAGTTTGCTTGCCAAGTACTTACAATAGAAACAGGATTCCACGATAATCCAGTAGGGCTAAGACTGAGAACAACCTCGCCGACGCGATCTAAGAAAAGAGTGGAGCTCGAGGCAGGCGCGTTCGAGTCCATGGTTGGAGCACGGAGGCGATAAGGAATAGTAAAACCCAACTGGATTAAACCTTTAAATCCTCTTGAGAGCTGCCTATTAGGTTCGCTCGTCTCCCCGCCTGGAGGATGAAGATAAAGCTGCCAGTAACTTGGAAATTCTCCCTCCCTCCGCGGAAAAAACCGGGTTGTTTGACCAGACTAATCTCCTGATAGGAGAAAATGGTAAAATATGGCCGTTGTATTTCGAGTGACTATTTGTACCTGCTATTGTACAGTACATAATTTTTTCTCTTTTGCGGGAAAGATACTGTACATACTTGGTAAAAGGAAGAACTCAGTGGCAAGTGCAAGTCAAATTCAAAATTTATTTTCACTTTTTAAGAGAAAGTTTTTACCTAGATGGCACACACTTCTTATGTATTTACATATTTGACACAAAAATTTTGATTTTTTACATTCACGAAGCTTAGCTATATGTAAAAATATGCACTTGACTTTATGGAAATTAATGATAATGTGTTTTTATGTGATACAAAAACTTGAGTATTGTAAAAATTAAAATTGAAATTTAGGTGTTAGATATGTATATAATAAGAATTGTGTTGCACATCGTATGTATGTTTGTATGTAAATGCCCAAAAAATTTATCTTATAAACATTGAATGTTTGTTTTTATACATATTTGTATATCGTAAAATGAGATTATTTTAACCAATAAGGAAGCCCAAATACAATCGGACTACATGGGCTTAATGGAACGAGCTTACTAGGCATAAACTTATTGGTATGGTGCTGGCCAAGTCAATCGTACACGTTAGCTATATTTTTTTGAAGTGAAAATCTACAGAGCTCCTTGCTGCCAAGAAGGACCTCATCAATACCTCTAAAGCACATCAAGTTTTCTGTGAGTTCTTTTGAATGGATTCGCTAAGCTTCGACCAACGAATGAGCTCTTCTAGTCGAGCTCGCTCACATGTTTTGAGTTTTTCTTCCGAACACCCATGGACTGGTTGAACCTTCCCACCAAATTCATCGATAATTACCTTGTTACACCACCGAGCTCAATGGACACTTCCTTGAGACAGAAGGAAGAGTACTCCTGGTCTGTCGGCACATATATCACTATTTATTAACTGCATGGCAGTTCACACCAGCGGTCTTCTCAACAACGAGTCTGCTCATGCTCCGTACGATATGATCTGCAGCCTAGTTTTATATTTTATTCTTTAAAGCCCCACACAGACGCATAGGCTCTATAACAAGTAAATAAGAAGAAATATGAAAGAGGAGGAACCGATCCTGGACCCTTAAAAAATGATATATCTTTTGGTTGAGGTCTAGAAAACTTCTTTAGTAGCCTAGGTCTAGCCATAGGACTTTCCTATTGACTAGTCTTAGAAAATTAGAAGAGGTACCCCACCATTAGAAATTCAAAACTCTTCTTTTTACTCAGCTTGAAATTCCACATAATGATCTTAACCTCTAGCATTTAGTAGGTAAAATCATTATAAGAGAATTCAAGAAGAATCCCTATAG